>NC_060139.1:346057386-346360417 GCF_021461385.2 Schistocerca piceifrons
GACATCTTGCTTTCTCCTCTCAAAATCGCGAAAGCTACAATACTGTTTTCTCCATGCGCGAACTCCAACATGCACTCTCTTCTTCTCGCTCCTCCGCCCCTGGACCGGATGGTATCCATGTCCAAATGTTGCTGCATTTATCAACCCATAGCCTGCGCTACCTCCTTCGCCTTCATAATCGAATTTGGACCGACAGTACCTTTCCCAGGCGATGGCGGGAAGCTATTGTCGTTCCCGTTCCGAAACCTGGAAAGGACAAACATCTCCCCTCTAGCTATCGCCCCATTTCTCTCACGAGTAGTGTCTGTAAGGTTTTGGAGCGTATGGTGACTTACCGTTTAGCTTGGTGGCTGGAATCCCGCAGTCTTTTAACACCAGCCCAATGCGGATTCCGACAACATCGTTCTGCCGTTGACCATCTTGTTGCTCTCTCCACTTATATCATGAACAATTTCCTCCGGAAACGCCAAACGGTAGCAATATTTTTTGATCTGGAGAGAGCATACGATACCTGTTGGAGGACAGGCATCCTCCGCACACTGTTCTCTTGGGGCTTTCGAGGCCGGCTGCCCCTTTTTATTCGCGAATTTATGGCAGAGCGCACATTTAGGGTGCGGGTGAACACTACTCTATCCCGTATTTTCTCCCAAGAAAACGTGGTACCCCAGGGCTCCGTGCTGAGTGTTGTACTGTTTGCCATTGCCATTAATCCAATTATGGATTGTCTCCTTCTTGATGTCTCGGGCTCCCTCTTTGTGGACGATTTTGCGATCTACTACAGCTCTCAACGGACCAGCCTTCTTGAAAGACGTCTTCAAGGATGTCTCGATCGCCTCCACTCGTGGAGCATCGAAACCGGCTTCCGTTTCTCACCCAGTAAGACCGTTTGTGTTAATTTTTGGCGACGTAAGGAGTTTCTTCCGCCCTCCTTACATCTAGGTCCTGTCAACCTTCCGTTCTCCGACGTCGCTAAATTCTTGGGTCTTATGTTTGACAGAAAACTGTGCTGGTCCTCCCACGTTTCCTATCTTTCGGCTCGCTGTCTGCGTTCCCTTAACACCCTCCGTGTCCTGAATGGCACCTCTTGGGGAGCGGACCGAGTGGTCCTTCTCCGCCTCTATCGCGCCTTAGTGCGCTCGAAATTGGATTATGGAAGCATAGTCTACTCCTCTGCTCGGCCGTCTATTCTTCGGCGTCTCGACTCTATCCACCACCGTGGATTACGTTTAGTGTCTGGAGCCTTTTACACCAGCCCTGTGGAAAGCCTTTATGCTGAGACTGCTGAACCTCCGCTATCCAATCGGCGGGCAGTCCTTCTGAGTCGTTATGCTAGCCATTTGTCTTCCATGCCTGCTAATCCAGCCCATGACCTTTTTTTCGACGCCTCCCTTGATGTCGGGTATGCAGGCCGCTCCTCCTCCCTACTACCCCCGGGAGTCCGCTTCCGTCAACTGCTCCATTCTCTTTCCTTCCGCTTTCCTAAAACCTTCTTGACAACTTGGGGTACAGCACCGCCTTGGCTTCGTCCCCGGATCGACTTGCTCAGAGACCTATGTCAATTTCCCAAGGATGGTACCCCTACACTTGTTTACCGTCGGGCATTTGCTGCTCTATGTGCACAAATGACGGAAGCCACATTTATTTACACCGATGGCTCGAAAACATCGTTCGGTGTAGGGAGTGCCTATATTGTTGGCGACACCCCAAATCACTTTCGGCTTCCCGACCAGTGTTCGGTTTATACTGCGGAGCTTTACGCTATTCTCCAGGCTGTCCACTACATCCGCCGCCATCAGCGGATACAGTACGTAATCTGCTCAGATTCTCTCAGCTCTCTCCTAAGTCTCCAAGCTCTTTACCCTGTGCACCCTCTGGTCCACCGGATTCAGGACTGTCTGCGCTTGCTCCACCTGGGGGGCGTCTCAGTGGCGTTCCTCTGGCTCCCAGGACACGCTGGTATCTGTGGAAATGAGGCGGCCGATATAGCGGCCAAGGCTGCAGTCTCTCTTCCTCGGCCAGCTATTCAGTCTCTTCCGTTTACCGATCTACGGAGCGGTTTATGTCGCCAAGTTGCTCATTTATGGCATGCGCATTGGTCAACACTTCCCCATAATAAATTGCGGGAAGTGAAAGCCCTTCCTTGCGCCTGGACCTCTTCCTCCCGATCGCGTCGTCGGGAGGAGGTAATTTTAGCTAGACTCCGGATAGGGCACTGTCTTTTTAGTCATCGACATCTTTTAAGCGGTGATCCTCCCCCACTCTGTCCCCACTGCTCTCAGCCGTGGACGGTCAGACACCTTTTAATTGAATGCCCCTATTTTAATCCGTTACGCTCCCGTCTGCAGCTGTCGCCTGATCTATCGTCGATTTTAGCAGATGACACGCGCTCAGCTGACCGCGTTCTACAGTTTATTAGTGACAGTGAAATGACGTCAGTCATTTGACGCCTTTTTTTTTTGGGGGACAACCAACCCCTTTCTATAGTGGATTTTTAAGCATTCCTTCTGCCTTTAGTTTCTCAAATTTTATGACTTTGTTCCCATTGCTGCTGATTTTAAATTTCGTTTTTTTCCTGTTTTCTACGTCACGGGCTGGGCGCTAATGACCATAGAAGTTTTGCGCCCTAAAACCACAAAAAAAAAAAAAAAAAACGCCGCGTATATGGGGAGTGTGCTGCTCAGTCCGAGCAAGCTGTGATTCGATCTCTGGATCTTGCGCAATGCTGGTGGACACAAGCTATCTCTTGTGTCCACATAAGGGCAGCAGATAAGGCGCAAACTAAGCAGCTACGCAAGCTTATCGCGCTGTTAGTTGTGGTGTTCTAGCGTACGATTTCTATATAGTTTCAAGGGCGCTGTCGTGGCCTGCTTAGGGAGGCCCCCGCGTCTGCTTCAGTGACTTATCAGCGGTATGCTCAAGGATGAGATTACTGCTGCAGTTACCAGTGCAGTACGGAGGCCGTTTGTCTCGTAACTGCTCGAGGGAACACTTTGGATAATCGCTATTTTGACAGCCGTGTGCGGGAAGAGCATTCTTCTATGATCGGGCCAAAGCAAAACCAGTAAGTACTAGATGCCAGGGCACATTCTTCACACGTGGTGCTGGATTTCAATAAAGAGGTAGTAGTCTGAAAGAAGCCCTGTGAATAATCAGCAAGTTCGGAATTGTCTATGCTTTCGTGGCCATTTGAAGTATTCCCTGTTGGCTATCGTCCCGGGATCTGCGGCCGACGTTTTTCTTACGGTTTTCCCACGTTTCGTCAGCATTAATGGCTCGCATTCTCCAAGGTTCACGCTCCACTGGTGGTACCGGCCTTCACCACACAATTTCTGGCGCTATTTAATCCGTCATTGCAACTAATAAACATGCGCTTTTGTTTCATCATTCGCGTTTAGTTTCGTTCAGTTCAAACATCTTAAGTGGTCTAGAATCCAGCATGCGTACAATTTTGATTTGGCATTAGATTTAAAATCATTTCCTTTCGAAAGATATTAAAATATGATTTTTACTTACTGTATTTTCGTCTGTTTTCCGTTTACATCTGGAAGTGTCGTATGCATGCACATTTTCCAGGTATTTCTGCGATAGGCACTGGTGTTTTTCCCCTAGTTTCACTCTGGTTTTCAACACTACGCACTTCTTAACGTAAAATACGGCTAAACATTGCATCATTAATGTTTATTTACGTTCTCCTGATTAAAAGTCCTTTTATCTTTTGTGCGTCTACTGTTGCAAAATTTGCTGGTAGATTCGCAGATACCGCTACCACAAAAGTCTCTGATCGCAAATATTTGTTTATACAGTTACCGGGTTCAATAATTGTAATCATCTTCAGATTGATTTCACGTGTGCTCGAGTATTGCCGTCCAAATCAAATTACGCAGAGAGAGAAACGTGTTTTACTATTAAATAACTGCAACCAATCAGTTTTGGGAGGGTTCATTTTTTATTATACTAATTCCTCTGTGAATGTGAAGTCGTTCTCGCTTTGGCAACTAGAACTGTACGCATAGAAAATGTATAATAAAAACTGAACCATCCCAATGCCGGCTGATTATAGTTACTTAACAGTAAGACACGTGTCTCTCTCCCTGCGTAATTTGACTTGGACGGCAGTAATCGAAAACGTGATATCAATCTGAAGATGAATTTTGCTTCGAACTGGTGACTGAATAAACAACTATTTGCCGTCAGAGACCTTTCAGGTCTCTACAAAAATTACATAACACAGGATCGCTGTCACCTTCATGTGACTATGATGACCCTCGTCAAAAAAATAATGATCTTGTGGTAGGTACTTTGCAATGCGTTTACCGTGTGTTTTTATTTATGTCTGTATAACTGTTTACTTAATTATATAAGTGAGATATCGTGGTAATGTGAGAAAATCGTAAAATAAATACAAAATTTTAGTAGTTGCAAAGACTGATTTGAAATACCGTAAGAAATCAATAAGTTGTCTAAGACAAGATGCTTTTTTGCATCAGATTCAGCTGTGGGAAGCTCTCTTTCACTTACTATCAATATTGTACTCTCTCTCGGCAATGCTAGTAGTGCATCATTACAGAACATCCATGAAATGTCTGTGCTACAGACAGAAACCTTGACTTATCCGGTAGAACTCTCACAGATAGATGCCATCGACTCTCGACCACAAATGCACTTTAAATTTTTACTTCTATGTTTCTGTTCAATTTAAATATCAGCCCCCACTCCCAGTCTTCTGCTGTTACTCCATTATTGCCGTTTTGTTTCACTCCTTCCAAAGTTTTCAACGAACAAATGCAAGTATTTCTTGCATATAACTTTTGTTTGATTATGTTCGGATTTAGTTCGATTGGCTGTAGCTTGCAATGCAAAGGAGGTAACCGTAGTACTGAAATCCACTTTTTCTTCTCAAATATTCTGTATGGTGTGCAAAGGGTTAGATTTATGTGCCTCAGAAATATGTAGCTTATCTCACTTGTTCATGTCCTCTGTCTCTAAGCTATTGTTGTACATCCGCTTCTTTGCGGAAGCGCAGGGATGGGAGTTTCATTTCCAAGAACTAAGAGATACGGAGCACTGATAAGTTCAACATGAATCCACCCGGGAGACTCAGAATAAGTAATTCCTGCCGTCACTTAACGTTGTTTATACCGTGTATCTTTCTGTAACGGGATAGTCAGTTCGTTGCGTTTCTCTTGTTTCCGTGGCTGTAGGAACGCTTTATATCCGGTTTCTACTTGATAAAGTATCGGTTGCGGCTATTTCTTCAGGGATATCTGCCTTTTCATTTAATCTATGGGAAAATCTAGTAGGACTACCTGCAGTGCACATTAACAACAGCTGCCCCACAGACTGCAACTATCGCTAACGAGAGGTCGCATGATGTTCCCACTCCCCTGACTCTGATAACTGATGCGGCTACGTCTACGTGATTACTGATTACTCTGCAGTTGACACTTAACTATCTCAGAAGGTTCATCGAACCACTTTCAGACCATTATCGAGCATTCCACTCTCCATAGCTCCTTGGAAAGATTAACAACTCAATATTTCCGCACGAGCTCTAAATTGTCTATTTCGATTATGATCTCCTCTATACAAGTGAGAGTCAGCAAAACGTTTTGGCATTAGAAGGGGGAAGTTACGAGGTATCCTACCCCGTTATATGATGTTTTAAGACTCAGTGAGCTGCCTTCATTCGTAGAATACTCTTCACTTGACAAACTGGAGCGTGTTTATCGGAGTGGGACGAAGCCTCATGTAGTTTTATTTCTTCTTTAATATTGCTTTATATTGGTATTATTATTCTGGATTACGTTGAATATATTACGCAGGATCGTTTTATCTGGCCTAGAACGAAGGGATTGCTTAAACTGCAACTTATAATTCGTCGTTGTCGGGTCACAAGCTGGAGAAAGTTACGTAAAACAATGAAGCGTCGACTTGAAAAAAAAATTGTATCAATCAGCTATATTGTTTAACGTAGCTTGAGCGTAATGTCTTGAATCCAACACACAAACGCCGTTAGCCATTATATTTCAGTCACTTAACCGTGATTATGCCAAGTGATCACGCATTTAACTAACTTCGAGTGCCACTTTCTATGCACACCGAAATACACTGAAGCGCCAAAGAAACTGGTATAGGCATGCGTATTCAAATACAGAGATATGTAAACAGGCAGAATACGGCGCTGCGGTCGGCAACGCCTGTATAAGACGACAAGTGTCTGGCGCAGTTGTTAGATCGGTTACTGCTGCTACCACGGCAGATTATCAAGATTAGTCTGAAAGCACGAGCGATGGGACACAGCATCTCTGATGTAGCGGTGGAGATTTTCCTGTACGACCATTGCACGAGTGTACCGTGAATATCAGGAATCCGGTAAAACATCAAATCTTCGACATCGCTGCGGCCGGAAAAACATCTTGCAAGAACGGGACCAACGACAAATTCAGAGAATCGTTCAACGTGACAAGTGCAACCCTTCCACAATTTGCTGCAGATTTCAATGCTGGGCAATCAACAAGTGTCAGCGTGCGAACCATCATCTGCAGCGCAGAGTAGCCGCGCGGTCTAAGGGCGTCTTGTCACGGTCCGCGCGGCTCCCCCCGGTCGGAGGTTCGAGTTCTCCCTCGGGCGTGGATGTCTGCGTTGCCCATAGCATAAGTTAGTTAGATTAAGTAGTGTGTAAGCTTAGGGGCCGATGGCCTAAGCAGTTTGGTCCCATAGGATCTTATTACAAATTTACAATTTTTTTGCGAACCGTCATCGATATGGGCTTTCGGAACCGAAGGCCCACTCGTGTACCCTTGATGACTGCACGACAAATAGCTTCACGCCTCGCCTGGGCCCATCAACACCGACATTGGACTGTTGATGACTGGAAACATGTTGCCCGATAGGACGAGTTTCGTTTCAAATTGTATCGAGCGGATGGACGTGTACTGGTATGCAGACAGCCTCACGAATCCGTGGAGCCTGCGTGTCAACAGGGGACTGTTCAAGCTGGTGGAGGCTCTGTGATGGTGTTTGACGTGTGCAGTTGGGGTGATATGGGACCCCTGATACGTCTAGATACGACTCTGACAGGTGACACTATGTAAGCATTCTATCACCTGCGTCCTTTCATGTCCATTGTGCATTCCGACGAACTTGGGAAATTCCAGCAAGACAATACGACACCCCACACCTTCAGAATTGCTACAGAGTGGCTCCAGGAACACTCTACTGACTTTTAACACTTCCGCTGGCCACCAAACGCCCCAGACATGAATATTAGGGAGCATATCTGCGATGCCTTGGAACGTGCTGTTCAGAAGAGATCTCCACCCCCTCGTACTCTTACGGATTTATGGACAGCCCTGCAGGATTTATACTGTCAGTTTCCTCTACCACTACTTCAGACATTAGTCGAGTCCAAGCCATGTCGTGTTGCGCACGTCTGTGTGATCACGGGGGCCCTATACGATATTAGGGATGTGTCTCCGTTTTTTTGGCTCTTCAGTGTAGTTCACGTCCTTAAAAACCAATGGAAAGCAGAATTCATGCAATCTGCGATAAGATCGATGGCTTGGTACTACGTCGTTCAAAAGAGACCTCAAGCACTTTTTAGAGATTGTGAATTTATGACTACTTGTCTATCACTGATTACTTTTTTAAAAAAATCTGTTTTTATTACTTTTGGACTCACTGAGTATAAATAAATCACTGGTTTCAGAGCAGTGTTCTTCATAAACACTTTGAAATCAAACTATGAAATATTCGGTTTCGTCAAACTTCTGATTTGCGTAGTAAAATATTTTTCAAAAACACTCCAGTAATAAAAACTGACTTCAGTATCTTCTGTGGACTTTCTTACTACGTTAATTCTCAGTATCAACTTCCAGCGTTAAGGTTTCAGACCTTTTAAAAAATAAATTTTCATGCCAATAATTGTTGCCTATGTTACTCAAGAGAAAATTCCTGAACACCCGATTTCTTTTTATTACGAATTAAATTGTCGTTTTATTTTCTCATAATTCAGAGCTATCTCACGAGTATCGGACACGTTAACAGCTCGAGAGTCAATCAGTAATATTTTACTTTTTATAATATTTTTCATTTCGCAATTGATTAACAATGAGTACAGAGGTGTAAGACAATTGTGGAGCGATGTTCTCGCCGGTGAAACCGTCGGGTCTCTCTGCTGAAGTGGCTCGCACCTCCAGGCGTAACGTGAGGGGAGGGGGGTGCACACTGCTGAAACAATTGTCTGCATTCTCCTCGAATTACATGCAACAAACAGACAAAATGAACAGACTTTAAGTACATATACGAAGCCTGTCTAAAAAGTATCCGACCTTTGGCCAGAAACATATTTCGAATACCTGACAGGTTTGGGACCCTAATCCCTCTCGAAGTAGGCCCCTTGTGCTTGCACACACAGCCCACCGATCCTTCCATTGCTGGAAACACCTCTCGAAGTCTTCTTTTGGAATGGTGTTCAGCTCTTTCGTCGTGTTCCGCATTTTCTCTACTCTCAAAACGGGATCTTTCCAGTGTCGTCTTTAATTTTAGAAACAACCAGAAGTCGCATGGAGCCGTGTTTGGAGAGTATGGAGGTTGTAATTCCATGTTTGGACAAGAAATTTTGGATCAAGTGGGATGAATGTGCGGGGGCGTTGTCGTGATGCAGTTGCCACTTTTCGCCGCCCACGTGTCTGATCTTTTACGCCGAACTGCGTCGCCGTCGCGGAGAACATCTTGATTGTACCCCTTTGTCACTGTTTGTCCTTCCGGTGCGTATTCGTGATGCACAATTCCAAGAACATCAAAGAAGACAGTCAGCATCACCTTGATTTTGCTTCGCACCTGCCGCACTTTCTTCGGCTTTGAAGACTCGGGATACTTCAATTGCGACGACTGTATTGTTGTTTCTGGGTCGTACCCCTACACCCATAACTTATTTCCAGTTATCACGGTGTTCAGAAACCCAGGATCAGTGTTGGTGGTGTCCAGAAGGTCCTGTGCAACGTCAAAACGGAGGTCTTTTTGTTCCGGCGACAACAACTTGGGCACGAATTTTGCAGCCACTCGGTGCATGTTCAAATCATCACGCAAAATTGCATGTGCAGAATCTTTACTCACTCCAACGTCTTGGGCAATCTCCCGCACGGTCAAACGATGATCTGCCTTCACCAAATTTTGCACCGTTTCAACAACAGCTGCACTCCGAGCAGTTTGGGGCCTGCCAGAACGCTGGTCACTCACCGCTGATGTGCGGCCTTTTTCGAATCGGTTGAACCACTCCTTAATTTTGTGTTACACCCATCGCATCTTCTCCAAACACCGGCTGAATCTTACGAATTGTTTCGCTTTGACAATCACCAAGCTTTTGACAAAATTTGATGCAGTATCTTTCCTCAACACGTTCAGTCATCTTGAGAGAATCGGTAATCCGACGAACACGTTGTGTAGCACCTCACTCAGCGACCGACAGGCAGCTACTGACGCGCAGGAAGGCGGGGACAAAATTCGTGCATGCGCATGAAGGTCTCTTCTTTTACTATGTACAGTGGCGCTCCGCTATCGTCTCTATTTTGCGCGGTAAAATCAAAGGTCGGATACTTTTTAGACAGACCTCGTATTTAACAAACATTTATTTAAATTATTAACGTAAATAGGTCTTACCCGAGTTCGCTCAGTTGGAGAAATAAAGACGGTAGTGCCTATTCAAATTGTTGGTGATTGAAATTTCGTGAGATCTCTCCGCAACGTAAAAGTCTTTGTTTTAATGACTGCCAGCCCAATAGGTTTATCATATTCGTAACACTTTCTTCGCAGTATCAACATAATACTTTTTAGACGTCCTCCGTCAATCCTCTCTGGTAAAGGTCTAATACCGCGCAGCAGTACTCTCGTTCCTAGTCCCAGAATTTGCCACCAGTGAAGATATTTCAGACAGGAAATACGATCTAATTCCTCACTACACTGGTTGCTGGGGGAAAACCGTATACGATTGTTGAGCGTGAGGCTCCCAATATTTTATCGTTTCTCAAAGATATTACAAATATCTTTTGACCTTGATGAATCGTGAATCATGTGAGTCTGAAACTGCCATTAATATACGTAATTTCCGTAATATAATGGATATAAAATTTTTTATGTAGTAGGAGATGAAAAACAAAGTTGAGGTATGTACAGTACAAGTACAGAAAGAATATACACTATGTGATCAAAGATATCCGGACACCTGGTTGAAAATGACTCCATTGCTAATGCTGAAATTCAGTATGGTTTTGGCTCACCCTTAGCTTTGATGACAGCTTCCACTCTCGCAGTCATACGTTCAATCAGGTGCTGAAAGGTTTCTTGGGGAATGGCAGCCCATTCTTCACGGAGTGCTGCACTGAGAAGAAGTATCGATATCGGTCGGTGAGGCCTGGCACGAAGTCGGCGTTTCAAAACATCCCAAAGCTGTTCAGGACAGGACTCTATGCAGGCCAGTCCATTACAAGGATGTTATGGTGTGTAACCACTCCGCCACATGTCGTGCGTTATGAACAGGTGCTCGATCGTGTTGAAAGATGCAGTCGCCATCCCCGAATTGCTCTTCAACAGTGGGATGCAGGAAGGTGCTTAAAAATCAATGTAGGCCTGTGCTATGATAGTGCCAAGCAAAACAACAAGGGATCAACCCCCTCCATTAAAAACACAACCACACCATGACACACCCGCCTCCGAATTTTTCTGTTGGCACTACACACGCTGGCAGATGACGTTCACCGGGCATTCACCATACCCACACCCTGCCATCGGATTGCCACACTGTGTATCGTGATTCGTCACTCCACACAACGTTTTTCCACTGTTCAGTCGTTCAATGTTTACGCTCCTTACACCAAGCGAAGCGTCGTTTTGCATTTACCGGCGTGATGCGTGTCTTATGAGCATCCGCTAGACCATGAAATCCAAGTTTTCTCACTCCCGCCTAACTATCATTGTACTTGCAGTGGATCCTGATGCAGTTTAGAATTCCTTTGTGATCGTCTGGATAGATGGCTGCCTGTTACACATTACGACCCTCTTCAAATGTCGGCCTTCTCTGTCAGTCAATAGACGAGGTCAGCCTGTACGCTTTTGTGCTGTACGTGTCCCTTCACGAATCTGCTTCACCATCACATCGGAAACAGCGAACCTATGGATGTTTAGGAGTGTGGAAATCTCGCGTACAGACGCGTGACACAAGTGACACCCATTCACCTGACCACGTTCGAAGTCCGTGAGTTCCGCAGCGCGCCCCATTCTGCTCTTTCACGATGTCTAATGACTACTGAGGTCGTTGATATGGAGTACGCGGCAGCACAATGCACCTAATATGAAAAACGTATGTTTTGGGGGGTGTCCGGATACTTTTGATCATATAGTGCATAACTTACAGTGTGCTGTAGAAAAGCAACGTTAATAGATAAAAAAAGGTAAAAAATCAGGTGGATTTAAACGATTACGTGCTCAATGACATCTATCATATTATATATTATTAATGGAAGTTTCAGGTCCACTTGAAAATACCCTGATGTAGAGGCCGAAACGGATTGTGGGCTTAATGAAGATCTTACTATCAACTGGAGAGGCTTCTCTTTAATTAAACGTAAGTTTGTACGCCGACGGACCGCAAACGGAACATCTCACAAAGTGCTGACAGCATTCAGGACTGTAGAAGGGATGGAACACTTCCACCCCTTCCACAACACTACTTGTGGTCCGTCAGCATATTACATACCTACGTTTACTGCTGAAGCGATAGCCGAATTAAAGCCGTTCAGCTCTTTGTAGCGTCTTTAGATGGCGTTTCCAGACTTGGATTCCTAGTCTCAGTTTCTCCCTCATGACATCCTCTAAATCCTTTCGAAGTTTCGTTTTGTTACATTCTGCATGTCTGTGATGTTTCTGGTAATTACTTAGACGTAGTTCCTCCAATGCTAGGTAGCATATCGAGCAGCAAGTGTCTTTCAGCGAACTCAATCAACTGCCATGTTTTGAGCTTCCTGTCGTGCATTGAAGATCCTTTATAAAGCTTCGTTTCGAAGTATTACGAGGTCTTACTCTACTTCTGTATCCCCCGTTGGTTTCCACAACAGTGCTCAGGTGGGGATTCTTTCATCTTTCACAGGTAGAACTCGCAAGCTTCGGGCCTCTTTCAGCAACGATTTAGTGCTGGCTGCGTAGACCACTAGACAGCACTACATCATTTGAATCGTGATAGCGACAGCTGCTCTTCAAAATCCACCTCAGGCATCGTTGCGGAAAACCATTGAGCCTGGGTACCGATTTTGCTGACATTTCCCGAGTCTCACATGCGTATATGACCATCGGTAGGATGACAGACAGTTGAAGCTTTGTGGAAGTATGTGTGGAGTCTACTTACATTCGTTGGAAGGATCGGAAGCTTCCCCAATTCTACCAGCGATGTCTGTATCTAGGTCCTCTTACTACAGATAAGGCTGTCGAGGTATGGCAATCGCTCAGCATCTTTTAGTACCTTCTGTTTTATTATAATTTGAGTGGATACATGTCCGCCCGCTCGGTTAGCCGTGCAGTCTAACTTTCCGGATTGGGAAGGAGCGCCTGGTCCCCGGCACGAATCCGCCCGGTGGACTTGTGTCCAAGTCCCGTGAAGTGGCCAGTCTGTGGATGGTTTTAAGGCGGTTTTCCAATTGCCTCGGTGATGCGGGTTGGTTCCCCTTATTCCGCCTCAGCTGCACTTTGTCGGCAATTACTACGCAAACTAGTTCTCCACGTATGCATACACCACCATTACTCTACCACGCAAACATAGGGCCTCCCTGGAGGGGGGGGGGGGGGGGTCCACCGGGGACCGAACAGCACAATAATCCTGAAAGAGTGGTTCTGTGTGGGGCGGTGGAGTGGTGGACTGCGGTAGTCGTCGTGGGGTTGTGGACCACTGCGGCTGCGGCGGGGACGGAGCCTCTCCGTCGTTTCTAGGCCCCCGGTTAACATACAATACATACATACAATACGAGATACATGTCCACATGGTTACGTTATTAAGTTATGCGAAAAATTATTGTCACTTGTAACTACAGTGCTTAACAACTCGGTGGCAACGAATGGATGTGAAGAAACATGTTGCCAGAGGTCTCCCAGTCGTGCATAGAAAGTTGCACGTTACATGGCGCAAGATCAGCGTGAAGCTGTACGAACGGGAAAATACAGTGTGTGTCAGTTGGTGAGCAGTTACGGTGCACTGTGGTGGTGTTCCTCGTTACATGAGAACCCGAAGACAACATCTGGATGACTTCACACAGGGAAGAATTATCGGGAAACTGGAAGAAGGCTAAGTGTGACAAGTGCAGTCCAAGAGTTAGGTATAGTTCCGAACCACAAGCGCTGCTGCCGGAAGGAGAGAAGGTTGTCGACCACGGTCAACTATAGCAGCAGAACACCGCGACATTCTGCGAGATAACATTTTGGACCTACTGATAACAATCAGACCTGAACTTTTCGACTCTGTAAGCGCAGAACAGGGAATCAAGAACAGGGAATCAGTGATCATAAGGCCGTTGCAGCATCCCTGAATATGAAAGTAAATATGAATATAAAAAAAGGGAGGAAGGTTTAACTGTTTAGCAAGAGTAATAGGAGGCAGATTCCAGACTACCTAACAGATCAAAACGAAAATTTCTGTTCCGACACTGACAGTGTTGAGTTTTTATGGAAAAATTTCAAGGCAATCGTAAAATGTGTTTTAGACAGGTACGTGCCGAGTAAAACTGTGAGGGACGGGAAAAACCCACCGTGGTTCAACAACAAAGTTAGGAAAGTACGGTGAAAGCAAAGAGAGCTTCACTGCAAGTTTAAACGCAGCCAAAACCTCTCAGACAAACAGAAGCTTAACGATGTCAAAGTTAGCTTAAGGAGGGCTATGCGTGAAGCGTTCAGCGAATTCGAAAGTAAAATTCTACGTACCGACTTGACAGAAAATCCTAGGAAGTTCTGGTTTTACGTTAAATCAGTAAGTGGCTCGAAACAGCATATACAGACATTCCGGGATGATGATGGCATTGAAACAAAGGATGACAAGCGTAAAGCTGAAATACTAAACACCTTTTTCCAAAGCTGTTTCACAGAGGAAGACCGCACAGCAGTTCCTTCTCTAAATCCTCGTACAAATGAAAAAATGGCTGACATCGAAATAAGTGTCCAAGGAATAGAAAAGCAACTGAAATCACTCAACAGAGGAAAGTCCACTGGACCTGACGGGATACCAATTCGATTCTACACAGAGTACGCGAAAGAACTTGCCCCCCTCCTAACAGCCGTGTACCGCAAGTCTCTAGAGGGACGGAAGGTTCCAAATGATTGGAAAGCACAGGTAGTCCCAGTCTTCAAGAAGGGTCGTCGAGCAGATGCGCAAAACTGTAGATCTATATCTCTGACGTCGATCTGTTGTAGAATTTTAGAACATGTTTTTTGCTCGCGTATCATGTCGTTTCTGGAAACCCAGAATCTACTCTGTAGGAATCAACATGGATTCCGGAAACAGCGATCGTGTGAGACCCAACTCGCTTTATTTGTTCATGAGACCCAGAAAATATTAGATACAGGCTCCCAGGTAGATGCCATTTTCCTTGACTTCCGGAAGGCGTTTGATACAGTTCCGCACTGTCGCCTGATAAACAAAGTAAGAGCCTACGGAATATCAGACCAGCTGTGTGGCTGGATTGGAGTTTTTAGCAAACAGAACACAGCATGTTGTTCTCAATGGAGAGACGTCTACAGACGTTAAAGTAACCTCTGGCGTGTCACAGGGGAGTGCTATGGGACCACTGATTTTCACAGTATATATAAATGACCTAGTAGATAGTGTCGGAAGTTCCATGCGGCTTTTCGCGGATGATGCTGTAGTATACAGAGAAGTTGCAGCTTTAGAAAATTGCAGCGAAATTCAGGAAGATCTGCAGCGGATAGGCACTTGGTGCAGGGATTGGCAACTGACCCTTAACATAGACAAATGTAATGTACTGCGAATACATAGAAAGAAGGATCCTTTATTGTATGATTATATGATAGGGGAACAAACACTGGTAGCAGTTACTTCTGTAAAATATCTGGGAGTATGCGTGCGGAACGATTTTAAGTGGAATGATCATATAAAATTAATTGTTGGTAAGGCGGGTGCCAGGTTGAGATTCATTGGGAGAGTCCTTAGAAAATGTAGTCCATCAACAAAGGAGGTGGCTTACAAAACACTCGTTCGACCTGTACTTGAGTATTGCTCATCAGTGTGGGATCCGTACCAGGTCGAGTTGACAGAGGAAACAGAGAAGATCCAAAGAAGAGCGGCGCGTTTCGTCACAGGGTTATTTGGTAAGCGTTACGGAGATGTTTAGCAAACTCAAGTGGCAGACTCTGCAAGAGAGGCGCTCTGCATCGCGGTGTAGCTTGCTGTCCAGGTTTCGAGAGGGTGCGTTTTTGGATGAGGTATCGAATATATTGCTTCCCCCTACTTATACCTCCCGAGGAAATCACGAATGTAAAATTAGAGAGATTCGAGCGCGCACGGAGGTTTTCCGGCAGCCGTTCTTCCCGCGAACCATACGCAAATGGAACAGGATAGGGAGGTAATGACAATGGCACGTAAAGTGCCCTCCGCCACACACCGTTGGGTGGCTTGCGGAGTACAAATGTGGATGTAGATGTAGAACAGACTAGAAGCGACCAACGCCAAACACAGGATGCAGTGGTAATCACATTTAGTGGGACAGCATGACATGAAATCTCACGCTTCACATCAGCACGGTGACTGCAAAGTAATGGTGTCTTTGCCCGATGATCGGTACGTTGTGCCCCGTGGAAGCCCGTACATCGGCAGACCGTTTGCAATGGATCCAAGAGCATAGGGGACTGAACTAACGAGAAGTTAGTCGCGTGCTTTACTCGAATGAGAGCAAGTTCTGGACGTATTCTCATATGGCGAGATGCGTAATGCTGTCGAACCTGCTCGTTTTGATTGTCCAGACGTAATGGTGTGGGGAGGCATAATACTGCACGGGGGTATCGACTTCCAAATCTTTGACCACCGCACATTCAGCTGCCAACACTTTTCCTTCCCCAGATACGTGTTTGTACTGCTGAATTCGAACCTGACTTTTATGATGACAGTGCTCAACCACATCGAACACCGCAGGTGGCGGTACTCTTGGAACGAGAGGATATTCGGCGAACAGACTGGCCTCCCGTTCCCCCGGTTCACATCGAGCACTTTTGGGATGTGTTGGGGAACATATTGCATCCAGTGTACATGTACCAACGACCATCGGGCAGTTGGACTATGGAACACCCTTCCAAAAGACTCCTTCAAAACCTTGTGGCCAGCACTGTTGCGCAAAATGCAGAGCGTATGTATGGTCCAAGCTTCATGGAGCTACGTTACGTGTAGGTGACAAGTCAAGAGCGAAAGTTACTTTCGTTCTTAAGTTTTGCACCCCAAAATATCATTATACGACGACGCTTACAATTATTATTATTATTGTTATTACTATGAAAGCCCTAATTTTCGCATTTAGGCGGTTGTTTAAATACTGAGGTGGTACGCAATAGCGTTGATTCCGGAATGTTACTTGGAACGGGCGGCCGTTGGCCTCCGGTGACGAATGCTACGGCTGAGAAATGCGGCCCCTGCCTCTGCCGTGAGACTGCTGTAACTCGACGCGGCGCCTGAGGACTCATCTCGCGGCGGGCATGTCTTACAAGCCCGTCTCGCCTTACCTCACCTCACCTCACCCCACCGCGCTCTCCCAGGACCTTGGCCGCCAAGAGCGCGCGGTTTACACAAAAGCGCGGCACAAACTTCGCTGTTTCATTATCGGCGATGGACTTGACTGTTGCTGGAAGGGAAACTTTGAGCTCTGGAACTGAAAGACAGAAAATGAAGCGTGCACTGTTACCAAGATTATCCGGGAGAACGAGAAAGCAAGTTGAGATGGGTAAATGGTTCTATGATCTGCATATCTCAGATCCGACTCTGAGAAACCTTTCAGGAAGTCTGTTAATAAACAACAGTCGGAAAGAGGGCGAAAAAAATCATTGTGTTGCAGAATAAAGACACTGCCGAAAGTAAGGACGCGTGGAACCAGTGTTTTCTGTGGCGTTGTTTAAATGAAATTGCGTGTACTGTACATAAATGAAGCATATGCCAATACTAAACTGAATGTTTCAGTTACAGTTGTAATGAAGCTTCTGTAAAAAGTTACTGTCCCACGTCACGAGTACGCTTTTCTTTTAGGAACAGATCTAAATATTGGCGCACATTTTCAGCACGGTGCGGTTCCCAAAAAGGAGATGAGTATCTTGTTGCATAGTTAACGCTTTGAGATATTGAGGGAACTGTTTTCTAAAGATGCTATTCTCTCATTGGTCCACTCCTTTCGTACTGTTCTCGCCCGTGCTATACTTGAACCCCTAGAGTCTCGTTCTTATAATCGACCAATCCGTCAGATGCGCTGGTGTGTCATCTTACGGCTATTTCGGTTGCAACTGCGAAACTAGAGGTTTAGGGACGTATAATGAAATTAATTTATGGAAATACAAGGAAATTATCTGTTGTAAAACTGTCGTAAAGAACCTTTTTCGCCGTATTTCTGAGCACTTCGGGAAGGTTACAAATTTTCATGTAGACTGCAATGACTGCCAATGTGTGCTACCTAACTGTACGGTAAATGCTGTAAGAGGTTTACTATGTTATCATATCCATTGCAACAAGAAGAACCGTATTTGAACATAAACGTACCTATAATGGGCTTTCACGTACGTTTGTGAACAGTTATTATCAAGAGTAAAGGACACGAAGAGTAAAAATGGAACCAAAATTTCAAATGAACACCTTGAGAACACTGAGAATAGCAGCCTTTACTACCGAACCTGATATTAATACATGAGTTTTCTAAAGTCAGAGTCAAATGTCACATTAAGTCTATATTTTGTTATTACTTATGTATAAAATTATTACTGAAATCTCATACATAAAATGTCAATTAATTCCATCATGATTTTTTAGAGTAAAGACTCCGATCGTCCCCCCCCCCCCTGTTTTACTCTCTTTTTTTATTTTTTCATCAGCGGTTATTGTTGGTGTGCTAAGCATATTATGTGCGGTCCAAAAATGTTCGTTTTCTTCCAATGTGGCCCAGGTAAGCTGGCCCACGTAACGAGTACGCTTGAACATCCCTGACCTATCCACACTTGACAGCGATTTTAATGCAAAAAATGGCACGATACACCGTCATTCGAAGTCCTTGATAAACTGTAGTTCATCCTACAACCGGCTGAATAAAACTTTGAAACGGTCTGAGGAAGGTAACTGCGTACCACCTGCAAATGAGCCATATCTAGTACTGTAAAGCAGTGCGGTGCACAAACGAGTCTTCAGGTTTAACATACCCTTTACCTTCACCCTAATAATTAATTTGTACTTACTTCAGCAACGAGGTTGGTCGCATCGTGTTTCTGATGTGTGTAAAAACAGCTGTCAATTTTTGGATGTCGGCCATGTGAGTCGTAACAGGGAAAACTCATGTGTGCTCTGGAATGGCGAAGTGAGTTTTATCAACATAGTAGTTTAGTTACATATTTATGAAAAATTGTAATTTGACATGCGGGTGTTACAGCAACACACGTGCTCGGAATTTTAAAAGTAACTCTCTCCATGACAGATAAAGCCTCTCTTAACGTTTCTGCTGTTGGAACCCGATAATCATCTCTGTGCCGCTTTCGCTGTTGCTAATCGATGCCCTTGTTGAAAGGCGCTGTTCTTCGTCGGATCCTTATATACACATATCGAAAAAAGTTTTGCATCACCCCAGTTTCCAGAACTCCTGAAGGTAGATTTTGACTGTGGATATTGTATAACAGACACAGTCCCGTTGACTGTTCAGAGATGTCACTAAACCCGCCCAAAGATGTAAACAACCATGCATGAGCAGCGTCTATTAGACGGAGGGAGTCCGACAGCCGATCAGTTCCAGTCATTCCGCTAGGAAGGAGGTACACGGCTCCTTTTGTCTGTAGTTCAACCATGCCTGGACGGTCAATACCGCGGTTCTATCGCGTTCGATTGTTACTTTGTGTCAGGGAAGGGCTCTCAACAAGGGAAGTGTCCAGGCGTCTCGGAGAGAACCAAAGCGATGTTGTTCGGACATGGAGGAGATACAGAGAGACAGGAACTGTTGATGACATAACTTGCTCGAGCCGCCCAGGGGCTACTACTGTTTTGGATGACCGCTACCTACGGATTATGGCTCGGAGAAACCCTGACAGCAACGCCACTATGTTGAATAATGCTTTTCGTGCAGCCACAGGACGTCGTGTTACGTCTCAATCTGTGCGCAGTAGGCTACATGATGCGCAGCTTCACTCCCGACGTCCATGGCGAGTCCATCGTTGCAACCACGACACCATTCAGCGCAGTACAGATGGGCGCAGCAATATGCCGAATGCACCGCTCAGGATTGGCATCACGTTCTCTTCACCGATGAGTGTCGCATATGCCTTCAACTAGGCAATTGTCGGAGACGTGTTTGTAGGCAACCTGGCCAGGCTGAACGCCTTAGTCACACTGCCCAGCGAATGTAGCAAGATGGAGGTTCCCTGCTGTTTTGGGATGGCAGTATGTGGGGCAGACGTACGCCGCTGGTGGTCATGGAAGGCGCCGTAAGGCTGTACGATACGTGAATGCCACGACGACTACAGGCATGCATCAATGCAAGAGGACGTGCTACTGTATATTAGAGATACCGGTGTGTAAAGCAATCTGGACCACCATCTCCGAAGATCTCGCTGTACGGTGGTACAGCATGCAATGTGTAGTTTTCATGAGCAATAAAAAGGACAGAAATGAACTTTATGTTAATCTCTATTCCAGTTTTCTGTACAGGTTCCGGAACTCTCGGCACCGAGGTGATGCAAAACTTTTTTTGATGTGTATTTCCTCTATCAGTCCTAAATGATAGAAGGCTTAGACCAAGTCTCAATATCCGTCAAACGAGTGTTGTAAGCTATTCGTGTTGTAAACCCGTTCAAGGACTCTTCAAAAAAATTTCGGTTTATCTTCCTTTCTTGTGATTAGTTTTAATTGTCATTCCCCTTTAAGTGGCTCCGTCAGCGTACTTTCAATTATTTAATGGATGTTAATTTTTCTAGCGCTTGTTCGGGAATCGTGAAATCATGCAGTAACAGGTATCCACACCTGTTAATGTGCAATACGTTCATTTGATGTGGGACGATTGTGGTCTGTCAAGTTGAAAAACTAGCTCAAATTCGCCTAGCGTACAATGACCATCTAAGCTAGAGCGCATGCACGTCGCGCGAGATTTTCAGTATTCACTCACACTCCTTGTACAAACTATTAGTCATAAAGAAATATGAATAGGACCTTTTTTTGTAGGAAATTTAATATGATTTAATTTCGTACTGGGATACGTTTTCGCTGGAGACCACGCATTGCGAGTTCCTCACGATAAACGTACAAAGGTGACCTACAGATGCATCCCTTCCCCCACACTCACCTCCCTCCGGTCACTATTCTCAGTACGTTGTCCATGAACTCCCGTAGGAGTAAACATATTTGCGACTACATGAATTACTTTTCATATTCGTTTTCCGTTGCTCATTGACTGGGCTACTAAGCCACCGGGTTGTTCATTCACTTACAAATTGTAAGGCTGACGTTTCTGTAAATTTTACCTCACAAGTTTGTAAAACTAACAAATTTTTTGTTTGCTTGGCTTCCTTAGTGTGCCTGTAACAGTTAAATGTGGATGGAATTGTAAACGTGGTAAGTTTTTGCGTAATGTTTACAAAAGTCTTTTCCTTTCATTACACTCACGGGAAAGTTTAAATGTTAACGAAATAGGGAACTAAGCCGGTGGCGTAATAGGCTAGTCAATGAAGAGCAAAAAAGGTCGAACATGGTAAATAATTTGTATTGTCGCAAAGTTTTGTACAGTGGTAGGACAGAGTGCCATGAACGTCATACTAAAAGTTCTGACCGGTGGGAGGTGAGTGTGGGGGTGGGGATACGTTTGAAGATCGCTTTCGTACGTTTTCATTGAATAAATCGATAACCGTGGCCTCTAGCGAAAACGTATCCCAGTGCAAGATTAAGGCCGGCCGGTGTGGCCGTGCGGTTCTAGGCGCTTCAGTCTGGAACCGCGTGACCGCTACGGTCGCAGGTTCGAATCCTGCCTTGGGCATGGATGTGTGTGATGTCCTTAGGTTAGTTAGGTTTAAGTAGTTCTAAGTTCTAGGGGACTGATGACCATAGGTGTTAAGTCCCATAGTGCTCAGAGCCATTTGAACCATTTTTTTTTTTTTTTTGGCAAAATTAAACTACATTAAATTTCCTACATACACGTTCGTATACATTTTTCTGTAGGACTAATAGTTTGCCAACAGTGACTTGGGTCATGCAAAAGTAAATTTTGCGTCTGAAGATTAAGAATAACATGCTTTTTGCTAGTAACTCTTCAGTCCAGTCACAAAGCTCGTATTTCATTCATTAGGTGGCGGAGTGGAACTGTAATGAACATGTTTCGGATGTCAGTAAACAGGACACTAATGTGGCGCCGCACCAGTATATACTGAGTTCTGTGTATTGTGAACGTGAAAAGAAAGAGCTAAGTTTCAATATGTCCGCCGAAGGCAGTACAAAATACACTCCTGGAAATTGAAATAAGAACACCGTGAATTCATTGTCCCCGGAAGGGGAAACTTTATTGACACATTCCTGGGGTCAGATACATCACATGATCACACTGACAGAACCACAGGCACATAGACACAGGCAACAGAGCATGCACAATGTCGGCATTAGTACAGTGTATATCCACCTTTCGCAGCAATGCAGGCTACTATTCTCCCATGGAGACGATCGTAGAGATGCTGGATGTAGTCCTGTGGAACGGCTTGCCATGCCCTTTCCACCTGGCGCCTCAGTTGGACCAGCGTTCGTGCTGGACGTGCAGACCGCGTGAGACGACGCTTTATCCAGTCCCAAACATGCTCAATGGCGGACAGATCCGGAGATCTTGCTGGTCAGGGTAGTTGACTTACACCTTCTAGAGCACGTTGGGTGACACGGGATACATGCGGACGTGCATTGTCCTGTTGAAACAGCAAGTTCCCTTGCCGGTCTAGGAATGGTAGAACGATGGGTTCGATGACGGTTTGGATGTACCGTGCACTATTCAGTGTCCCCTCGACGATCACCAGTGGTGTACGGCCAGTGTAGGAGATCGCTCCCCACGCCATGATGCCGGGTGTTGGCCCTGTGTGCCTCTGTCGCATGCAGTCCTGATTGTGGCGCTCACCTGCACGGCGCCAAACACGCATACGACCATCATTGGCACCAAGGCAGAAGCGACTCTCATCGCTGAAGACGACACGTCTCCATTCGTCCCTCCATTCACGCCTGTCGCGACACCACTGGAGGCGGGCTGCACGATGTTGGGGCGTGAGCGGAAGACGGTCTAACGGTGTGCGGGACCGCAGCCCAGCTTCATGGAGACAGTTGCGAATGGTCCTCGCCGATACCCCAGGAGCAACAGTGTCCCTAATTTGCTGGGAAGTGGCGGTGCGGTCCCCTACGGCACTGTGTAGGATCCTACGGTCTTGGCGTGCATCCGTGCGTCGCTGCGGTCCGGTCCCAGGTCGACGGGCACGTGCACCTTCCGCCGACCACTGGCGACAACATCGATGTACTGTGGAGACCTCACGCCCCACGTGTTGAGCAATTCGGCGGTACGTCCACCCGGCCTCCCGCATGCCCACTATACGCCCTCGCTCAAAGTCCGTCAACTGCACATACGGTTCACGTCCACGCTGTCGCGGCATGCTACCAGTGTTAAAGACTGCGATGGAGCTCCGTATGCCACGACAAACTGGCTGACACTGACGGCGGCGGTGCACAAATGCTGCGCAGCTAGCGCCATTCGACGGCCAACACCGCGGTTCCTGGTATGTCCGCTGTGCCGTGCGTGTGATCATTGCTTGTACAGCCCTCTCGCAGTGTCCAGAGCAAGTATGGTGGGTCTGACACACCGGTGTCAATGTGTTCTTTTTTCCATTTCCAGGAGAGTATATCTACGTAGCAATGATTGAACAAGTTTATTTATCAGTGATTAGTAGCACGTCTATTCCGACAGGGATTGAAAGAAGTCACTTCCTGAAATGGAACAATAAGACTTCTGATGGCTGAAGTCTGGGTCGATTGTCAATGAGCATAAGTTCACTAAACGTACACTTCCCATAGGACGCTCAGAGTTAGTCAAACTGAATGAGCAAATAAAACAAACATGGTCCATAGTAGGCTGGTGTATTGTAGACGATATTTATTTAAATTGTGCGATTAGTTAATTTCGACGACTTGTCATCTTCAAATACCTTGGTATTACTCTCATTTGCAGATAAATCTTGTTGAACCGTATACATTCGTTCAACTTTAGCATCTTTATCCAAAAATACTTTATATTTAATCACAATATCCTGTGCCTTACTAGGCAAGGACCTTAAAATTTTGTTTTTGTGGGATGCTTGAAAATGGCAAGTCTTCGAAATTAGCTGATCTAACGATTTAAATACAGATCGTCTACATTACAGCCTACTACGGCCCATATTTTATTTTATTAAACATTGGAGGAAGTGGATCCCCACAAATTTGAATAAAAAAAATTTAAGTCCCTTATGGAGCAAAATCCTCTAATTTTGGCGTACAGCCATTTGAAAGTTAAAGAGGAATAAATTTACAATTCCACAAATCTGCCACAACAGCCCCCCCTCTTCTCCCGCATTCCTTAGCGCGGATGCCATGACCACAATAAGTCCACAGCTGGCAGCTCCCAGGTCACGAAGTTAGACGTGAACGGCAGCAAAACTGTGGTGGTAGCTCTCGAGTGATAATCCTGATTGATAGAATCCTTGCGGAATTTGCACCTGGCTCAGAATAATCACTTGAAGCAAACTGGTCCGGTCCGGCCTGAGCGCTGTCGTAATACGCGGCGCTAGACTACGGCCAGGCCAATTTTCAATCAAGTTTCTCGTGGGAGAGAATAGGTCCATACAGCCTGTTGCCTCTAGTGGCGCTTGGGTCACTACCTGGCGGACGGTTGGAGCATGGCCGTGTGTCTTCCGGAAAATTGTCCCCTATGTCTTAGGCATCTTCGAAGCACTGAAGTGATGTTGATTACTGGCACTGCAGGCGTTATTCCTCGGTACATCAGAAGCTCACACGATTGTCGTTTGTGGACTCAATCTTGATTCCTACATTTGTTTATGTTTACATTGAACTGAGAGTCCTTCAACATATGTCGATCGTCTAAAGGTCCCTGTATTTGCCATTTTTCTGACGGGTGCGACTTTTATAAACACTAGTGTCATTGGCGAACAGTCTCGTGGAGTTATCCACTATGGTACAGTTATATCATGCATCGTGAACACCAGTGGTCATATAACGCCTCCATTGAGGTATGGCAGAAGCAACACCCAACGATTTCTGCTCGTGCAGATAGACATGCTTGTTCCTGTCTGCTAGGAAGGTCCAAATCCAGTCGTAAAACTGCTCTGGTATTGCGTAAGCTCGTTCTTTGTTCACCAAGCGATAGCGCATAAATGTAGCGAATGCCTTCCAGAAGGCTACGTCAGTTGTATCTTGCTGTCTTAGATTTCGTGTATGATCAGAGCGGTTTAACAGTTTCGCTGTTTGCTGAACCCTTACATCAGACTAACGAATGAAATGGGAACATCCTGCTTTTTTTCCAATCGGTTGTAACTCTTTTCAATCCCAGCTCTCAAGCAGTGAAAGCAGGCAAGGAAAACATTTTTCTGCTACAATGTTCTCGTGAATCTGGAATGATTTAGCCAATCCACGGATGACCGAAATCTTGATAGAATGACGAATACTGCCGAATGCGAGTCAAGTGCATTAACCATTGCGCGACTGTGCCTTGTACTTGGAGCGTACGTGGTGGGTCACACGTACCACCGTTTAACGGTTTCAGCCGCGCGACGCGTATGGGGCTGGGTAAAATGCCGCATCTGGCTCCAGTTGACGCTCGTGCGCGGCACGCGACCCGGCATGCGCTTAATGAGCCGCAGGCAAAAACGGCCGCTGCGCTCAGCGCCGCGTAAGATGCCAACATAGCGCAACGCGGCACAAGTTGGGACACGCGCCCCTAGTTTTTCTCATACTCCCGTCTGGTACTGTTTTACATCCCACATTCTCTTCTCACATGTGTTTCTTTCTGCAGCGAGATGTTGTCCAAACCACCCGGCATCTACGATGGCCAGTTCTGGCAGGAAACACTGGGTTTAATTTTTAGTACAGGGTGTAGAAATCTACGTATTAAAAAATTTAGAGTACTTAGGGGAAACAGAAAGGAACACTTTTGTACAAAGATGTATCAAATGTCTCGTTTCCCCGCTAGGCATTCATGAAGATTTGATTCTACTGTTGTTCGGAGAGAATGTTTAAACTGTCCTATGACGAATTTGTTTTGTAGATGTTGCTGAAAATGCGGACCGTGTACATTAATTCCAAACTGGCATCTGCGCGCTCAAAACAGCTAGATTTTTCGCTGTCTTAGCCAAACCGTCAACCAGCACATCTGAAGTGCTGTCGGTGTCTCGTACAGTGCTACACATCCCACCAAAAGAAATCCATAGGAATAAGGTGTTAAAACGTGGTGGGCAAGGTACTGCCCCACCCCTGCCTATCCAACAACTAGGGAAACCATTGTCTAAATGCTCTCTGAAATTAACGGCAAAGTAGTGGGGTTCCCGTCATCCTGGAACCATATGTTGCCTGGCTGCTAACGGGACATATTGCACCATTTCCGATAGTATTTCACGGAGAAAGTACGGTAATTTCTTCGCCTAGCATGTCAGGCAGAAGATATGTCCCATTCAGATTGGTTCGAATGGCTCTGAGCACTATGGGACTTAACTTCTGAGGTCGTCACTCCCCTAGAACTTAGAACTACCTAAACCTAACTAAACTAAGGACATCACTCACATGCCCGAGGCAGGATTCGAACCTGCGACCGTAGCGGTCGCGCGGTTCCAGACTGTAGCGCCTAGAACCGCTCGGCCATTCCGGCCAGCCCCATTCAGATGGTCTTGAGTAACACCAGACCACACATTTATAGTAAATCTCTCTTGATGGTGGAACACAAGAGTTACCTTAAGATTTTACAGCTTGCAGGCAGGGCTGTTGAGGCTTTGAATATTCCTATCCTTCTGAAGGCACATTCGTAAAACAAACGTTTCGAAGTTAGGGATGTTTACAATTTGATGTCGCGTTGCTGTCAAGGATGTCCTATTGTGGCTGATTAGGTCCATCCGATGGTACAGTGTTACGACGGCAAGGCCCCCGTTCATACAGCATGCATCGTCAAAGACTGGTTCTGGGAGCACGAGGATGAATACTCGCATCTCCTTTGGCCACTGATCGCCAGATCTCAATATTAATGAGCCTTTGTCGTCTGCTTTGGAAGCAAGGGTGCGTGATCGCTATCCATTTCCATTATCATTACCTGAATTGCCACTATTTTGCAGGACAAGTGGTGTAGGATTCCCTTGTAAACCATACAAAAGATGTTCAGATGGCTCTAAGCACTATGGGACTCAACATCTGAGGTCATCCGTCCCCTAAAACTTAGAACTACTTAAACCTAACTAACCTAAGGACATCACACACATCCACGCCGGAGGCAGGATTCGAACCTGCGACCGTAGCAGCAGTGCGGTTCCGGACTGAAGCGCCTAGAACCGCTCGGTCACAGCGGCCGGCACAAGAGATGTGTTTATCCATTCCGAGACGATCTGAAAATATTTTGAATGCTACGGTTTTCCTACACCGAATTAGACATGGTAATGGGTTGTGTTTTTGATGTTACCAATTTTTTTTCACTCCCTGTCCTTACGTCCCTGCACCCATCACCAATCCTCTACAGCCCCCCAGGGGATCCACAACTCTTTTGTGGATACGTGCGTAGCGAGCACGGGGCCCCGAGCTAATGTGGCCTTCCTTCCTTTCCGGGCTGCATACCTTCCCTTTCCGCATCCTTCCCCATCCCCTGTCTTCACCCCCCCCCCCTCACCTCTGGTTCTTTCCTTCACTTTCTCCCCCTCTGGGAGTATGGTTTGCGCCTACGTCCGGAGACGGACGCTTGTAAATGTACCACATTCTTCTTCTTCCTTGCTTGTATGTCTTCTTCCTTCCTTTGTCCTTCTCTTTTCCTTACCTCTTCTCTTTACCCTTTTCTCCGCTGCGGCGTTTGAGACCCCCTCTTCTTTCCTTTCCCTTTCTCTTTCTTCCTCCCTGTGCGTGTCTGAAGGCCGACCCACGCACTTCCATGCGTAGCCGGTGACGGGGTAACGCGTAATTCCCCGCCCCGGGTAGACAGGTAGGACACGTACGTACCCCCTGGTAAAGGCCAGGCCCAGGGAGGGGTGATTACCCGAGCTGATACCTTCCGAAAGTGCCGATTGGTCCCTCCGTCCGTTTGTCGGGAGGTGTGACCTGAGGTGTGAACAATCACCTAAGGCGGGTGTGCCCTCGGTGAGGGCCCCCACAAGGGAGGAGCGCGCCATCGGAGACGCCGGTAATCATGGGGGATTCTTCCGCAATGGTTTCCTCACCTTCCACTATGTCTGCTCACAAACGTAAGTTCACTGAGTCTCAGCCACAGACGGTTCTTCCATCGTTGCCACAGTTCCTTGTTGTTTCTCGGTCTGACGAAGGTCACGACTTTTCCACGGTCAACCCTTTCATTATTCAGAAAGGTGTCGACGCAATTGCGGGTCCTGTAAAGTCTTGTTCCAGATTACGGAATGGTACCCTGTTGTTAGAAACACACAGTGCCCTCCAGGCTCAAAAATTGCTGCGTACTTCTCTGCTCCACACCTTCCCTGTCCGGGTGGAACCGCACCGTACCTTAAATTCCTCGCGTGGAGTCGTTTATACACGCTCCCTCGATGGATTGTCTGACGAAGAAATTCAGCACTACCTGTCTGACCAGGGCGTCACCGCTGTTCATCGGGTTATGAAAAGGGTTGACTCGAACATCATTCCAACCCGCACTGTCTTCTTGACATTTGACAAAGTTCAAC
The DNA here is from genome assembly GCF_021461385.2 of Schistocerca piceifrons. Taxonomy (NCBI): domain Eukaryota; kingdom Metazoa; phylum Arthropoda; class Insecta; order Orthoptera; family Acrididae; genus Schistocerca; species Schistocerca piceifrons. Next base: position 346,085,542 of record NC_060139.1, read on the forward strand.
TCCCATCAAAAATCAAAGCAGGCTATGAGATAATTTCCGTTCGCCCTTATGTCCCAAACCCTACGCGTTGCTATCGATGTCAGCGGTTCAATCACACCAGCCAGTCCTGTTCCAATCCGGCCAAATGTGTTACGTGTGGCAAGGATGCCCATGAGGGTGCTTGTCCACCTCCATCCCCTCACTGCATCAACTGTATGGGTGACCACGCTGCTTCCTCTCGAGATTGCCCCGTTTTTAAGGATGAAAAGCTCATCCAGGAAATAAGAGTGAAGGAAAAGGTGTCGACCTTTGCTGCTCGAAAGTTACTCGCCAGTCGACAGCCCACCGTGCCTCAGAAAGGAAAATACAGCACTGTCCTTGCTTCTCCTCGGCCAACAAAGGAGGCGGCCACGCAGACTTGCGACCTCACATTTAGTACCACGGTCGTCAGATCGGCCAGCGCAAAGATCGCCCGTTCAACCTCACCACTTTCGCCTGCCCACTCTATGGCTCACCCTTCGTCGGGTTCTGCTAAATCTCGAGCCCAAAAGTCAGACGCCAAGTCTTCGAAACAAGAGCATTCTCGTGAAGAGTTTTTACGTACTGCAACTTCACAACCATCGGTTCCTCCTTCATCTAAACATCATACCTCCAAGAAGGCTACGAAGAAACACAGTTCCTCTCCTTCTCCGCCAAGGCGTGTCCCAACTACAGCACCACCTGGCGGAAATCGCCCTCGGCCATCTTCCGTGTCGCCGAGGCGCACTGCTGGTGGCCAGTCAACTGGCCGATCGTTGGTGGCAGGAGCTGCTCCTGACCAACCTATGGATCAGGATCTTCTGCCTTCGACTGAATGCCATTCCATGCTGTCGGTCGCAAGCTCTGAGCAGTCGTTGAGTTGACAGCGCCCTTGGTCACGTTTCTCCATTTTCTGTTCACCATATGTCCATTATCCACTGGAATATCCGCGGCATTCGCGCCAATCGGGATGAATTGTCGATCCTCTTACGATCCTACTCGCCGGTCATCTTCTGTCTTCAGGAAACAAAGCTGCGTCCCCATGACCGCTTTGTTCTCCCTCATTTTCAGTCCGTCCGATATGACCTCCCCTCTGTTGAAGGCACTCCAGCCCATGGAGGACTCATGATTCTGCTCCATGATACTCTCCATTATCACCCAATCCCCTTAAACAGTTCCTTCCAAGCTGTCGCCGTCCGTCTTTCCCTTTCTGGATACACGTTCTCTCTATGTACGGTATACATTCCATCGTCTACACCACTGGCACGAGCTGATCTCCTTCATCTTCTTGATCAGCTTCCACCCCCCTATTTGCTGGTTGGGGACTTCAATGCCCACCACCCGCTTTGGGGATCTCCACATCCTTGTCCACGTGGCTCACTATTGCTAGACGTCTTCCACCAAGCGGATCTAGTCTGCCTCAACACTGGGCTCCCCACATTTTTGTCTGCCTCCACGGCAAATTTATCTCATTTGGACCTTGCGGTCGGTACTGTTCCGCTAGCCCGGCGCTTCGAATGGTTCGCCCTTGATGATACACACTCGAGTGACCACTTTCCATGTGTCCTTCGACTGCAGCCTCAACTGCCATATATGCGCTCGCGACGCTGGAAGTTTGCCCAAGCCGATTGGACACTTTTTTCGTCTCTAGCGACATTTGATGACCGTCGCTTTCCCAGCGTCGACGATGAGGTCACACATTTTACCGACGTTATTCTCATAGCTGCCGAACGTTCAATACCACGCACCTCCGACTTGCCCCGGCGCCCCCCAGTTCCTTGGTGGAACGAGGCATGCCGTGACGCAATACGTGAGCGGCGACGTGCTCTTCGCATTTTCCGTCACCATCCAACTTTGGCCAACTGTATCCGATATAAGCAGCTCCGTGCGCGATGCCGTCGCGTCATCCGCGATAGCAAGAAGGCAAGCTGGCAATTCTTTATTAGCTCATTTAACACCTTCACTCCCTCCTCGGAAGTTTGGAGTCGGCTTCGACGGTTCTCAGGCGCGCCTAGTTTCTCCCCGGTCTCTGGGCTCACTGTCGCGCATGATACCTTAGTGGACCCCGTCGCAATTTCTAACTCATTGGGTCAGCACTTTGCTGAGATTTCGAGCTCTTCAAATTACCCGCCAGCGTTTCTCCCGAAGAAACGTGCAGCAGAAGTGCGACATCTCGCTTTCTCCTCGCAAAATCGCGAAAGCTACAATACTGTTTTCTCCATGCGCGAACTCCAACATGCACTCTCTTCTTCTCGTTCCTCCGCCCCAGGACCGGATGGTACCCATGTCCAAATGTTGCTGCATTTATCAACCCATAGCCTGCGCTACCTCCTTCGCCTTTATAATCGAATTTGGACTGACAGTACCTTTCCCAGGCGATGGCGGGAAGCTATTGTCGTTCCCGTTCCGACACCTGGAAAGGACAAACATCTCCCCTCTAGCTATCGCCCCATTTCTCTCACGAGTAGTGTCTGTAAGGTTTTGGAGCGTATGGTGAATTACCGTTTAGCTTGGTGGCTGGAATCCCGCAGTCTTTTAACACTAGCCCAATGCGGATTCCGACAACATCGTTCTGCCGTTGACCATCTTGTTGCTCTCTCCACTTATATCATGAACAATTTCCTCCGGAAACGCCAAACGGTAGCAATATTTTTTGATCTGGAGAGAGCATACGATACCTGTTGGAGGACAGGCATCCTCCGCACACTGTTCTCTTGGGGCTTTCGAGGCCGGCTGCCCCTTTTTCTTCGCGAATTTATGGCAGAGCGCACATTTAGGGTGCGGGTGAACACTACTCTATCCTGTACTTTCTCCCAAGAAAACGGGGTACCCCAGGGCTCCGTGCTGAGTGTTGTACTGTTTGCCATTGCCATTAATCCAATTATGGATTGTCTCCTTCCTGATGTCTCGGGCTCCCTCTTTGTGGACGATTTTGCGATCTACTACAGCTCTCAACGGACCAGCCTTCTTGAAAGACGTCTTCAAGGATGTCTCGATCGCCTCCACTCGTGGAGCATCGATACCGGCTTCCGTTTCTCACCCAGTAAGACCGTTTGTGTTAATTTTTGGCGACGTAAGGAGTTTCTTCCGCCCTCCTTACATCTAGGTCCTGTCAACCTTCCGTTTTCCGACGTCGCTAAATTCTTGGGTCTTATGTTTGACAGAAAACTGTGCTGGTCCTCCCACGTTTCCTATCTTTCGGCTCGCTGTCTGCGTTCCCTTAACACCCTCCGTGTCCTGAATGGCACCTCTTGGGGAGCGGACCGAGTGGTCCTTCTCCGCCTCTATCGCGCCTTAGTGCACTCGAAATTGGATTATGGAAGCATAGTCTACTCCTCTGCTCGGCCGTCTATTCTTCGGCGTCTCGACTCTATCCACCACCGTGGATTACGTTTAGTGTCTGGAGCTTTTTACACCAGCCCTGTGGAAAGCCTTTATGCTGAGACTGCTGAACCTCCGCTATCCAACCGGCGGGCAGTCCTTCTGAGTCGTTATGCTAGCCATTTGTCTTCCATGCCTGCTAATCCAGCCCATGACCTTTTTTTCGACGCCTCCCTTGATGTCGGGTATGCAGGCCGCTCCTCCTCCCTACTACCCCCGGGAGTCCGCTTCCGCCAACTGCTCCATTCCCTTTCCTTCCGCTTTCCTAAAACCTTCTTGACAACTTGGGGTACAGCACCGCCTTGGCTCCGTCCCCGGATCGACTTGCTCAGAGGCCTATGTCAATTTCCCAAGGATGGTACCCCTACACTTGTTTACCGTCGGGCATTTGCTGCTCTATGTGCACAAATGACGGAAGCCACATTTATTTACACCGATGGCTCGAAAACATCGTTAGGTGTAGGGGGTGCCTATATTGTTGGCGACACCCCAAATCACTTTCGGCTTCCCGACCAGTGTTCGGTTTATACTGCAGAGCTTTACGCTATTCTCCAGGCTGTCCACTACATCCGCCGCCATCAGCGGATACAGTACGTAATCTGCTCAGATTCTCTCAGCTCTCTCCTCAGTCTCCAAGCTCTTTACCCTGTGCACCCTCTGGTCCACCGGATTCAGGACTGTCTGCGCTTGCTCCACCTGGGGGGCGTCTCAGTGGCGTTCCTCTGGCTCCCAGGACACGCTGGTATCTGTGGAAATGAGGCGGCCGATATAGCGGCCAAGGCTGCAGTCTCTCTTCCTCGGCCAGCTATTCAGTCTCTTCCGTTTACCGACCTACGGAGCGGTTTATGTCGCCAAGTTGCTCATTTATGGCATGCGCATTGGTCAACACTTCCCCATAATAAATTGCGGGAAGTGAAAGCCCTTCCTTGCGCATGGGCCTCTTCCTCCCGATCGCGTCGTCGGGAGGAGGTAATTTTAGCTAGACTCCGGATAGGGCACTGTCTTTTTAGTCATAGACATCTTTTAAGCGGTGATCCTCCCCCACTCTGTCCCCACTGCTCTCAGCCGTGGACGGTCAGACACCTTTTAATTGAATGCCCCTATTTTAATCCGTTACGCTCCCATCTACAGCTATCGCCTGATCTCTCGTCGATTTTAGCAGATGACACGCGCTCAGCTGACCGCGTTCTACAGTTTATTGGTGACAGTGAAATGACGTCAGTCATTTGAAGCCTTTTTTTTGGGGGACAACCAACCCCTTTCTATAGTGGATTTTTAAGCATTCCTTCTGCCTTTAGTTTCTCAAATTTTATGACTTTGTTCCCATTGCTGCTGATTTTAAATTTCGTTTTTTTCCTGTTTTCTACGTCACGGGCTGGGCGCTAATGACCATAGAAGTTTTGCGCCCTAAAACCACAAACAAAAAAAAAAAAAAAAAAAATCGTCTACAGGTCTTCGTGCATGTCGCTACAGCCTTCTATAATTGCAATCTTTCTACATTCAAAACCGTCATCCACATACATCCTCGTGGAGTTTCCAACGTTATCCACTATATCATTTCTTTATACTGTAAACAGTAAGGGCCGTATACCCCGAAAATATCTCTACATCAATCGATTTCGTCCCGTTAATAACCACGTACTGAGTTCCGTCTAGGTAAGGAAGTCCTGAATGCAGTCACAAATTGGTCCGATACGTGGTTAGCTTGTGTTTTGTTCAGTTAAACGTAGTTGGGGAAGAGTATCGGAAGCCAACGAACAAAGCGTCAATCTGGGCGTCTTTGTCAACGTGTGGGTCTCTTAGACGAACAGGTCGGTCTGAGTTTCGCAAAATCTGTGTTTGCAGAATCCTTGTTGATTTCTGTAGAGACGATTTTCGTTCTCCAAAGACGTCGTAATGGATGAACATGAAACATGTTTCATAATTCTACAATATACTGACATTAGCAGTATAGGTTTATCGCTATGTGCATCTATCCTATGACCCTTCTTGAAAACGGAAATGGCTGTGCTTTGTTCCAGTAGTTTGGCACTCTTGCGGCATCGATCTGCTAGAAACTGCTTGCCAGGTCTAGTTGTCTTGTCACTGTTGAACGCTTGTAGTTGATTTTCTATTTCGCCTTGACTTACCTCAATACGTACCATTTCGGGGTTCGTCGATCATTGAGGAGAACAACTTATTTGTATTGCGAATAACAGGCAACCGGTTGCGAAATACAGATTTATTAAAGGTTGACCATGGTTTTGACAGTTTTAAAATTGTCTTCCTCAGAAGTTATTGTGCGTAGAATCACAATATCTATCTCAAGTGTGGGCGTCATTGACTCTGTCTAGTAAATGTACGTCTCATCCTCTTAATCACCATTTAAGATACGTGATTAAAAAATAGTAGCTCTCCACTGTACAGCTTAGTCTTAATTTTTTAAAATTATCACACATTTGACACTGGATCCAAAAACGTGTGTTGTGCCACTTGAGTCAGTCGGCGCACGTCACTAGTTCTATACGTCGCGCACTTATGTTCTGTAGGATCTGATGTCACGTGTTTTGTTTAATCTCATATGTATATACAAATCTGTCAAACGGCACAGTACACGTTGTTGGATCAAATCGCAAATATGCGATGTTTAAAAATTTTAAGACAACTTTTAAACGATGTATTTTAAATGCTGATCGAATGGATGAGACGTACATTTAACAGGCAAAGTGAGCTACTCCCGCATTGGATATATAGATAACGTGATTGTACGAGCAATGTCTTCTGAAGGAGACAAGTTTTAAAACTGTCGAAACCATGATTAAGGTTTCATAAACCTGTATTTTGCCGCTGATTGTCTGTTACTCCCAGTCCATTGAAACTCTCGCATGCACAATTGCTGAAAATATTAGAAAATCTTAAAAAAGGAGAACCAGATTATGATATGCCGCAGTAAAACAATTTCGGAAGACTGAATTCAATATTTGGCCTATTTCTGTGGTATTCCTTTTCGGTGGGAGTGTGATCACTGACCGACTGAATGGGTAATTTCGAGTCATCTTTTTTTTTTTTTCTTTTTTCTTACATATAATCAAACTTCCTTAGGATTTTTGGTTAACAAAATTTTCTGGCCAGTTCATTGCACGCTTCTCGCACTGCATTTCTTACGCTCATTTTAGTGTCTTTCACATTTTGTTTTTCCCCAAGTCTTTCACTTAAGTCTGTTATGAAACTTTCTTTGCTTTCGTAGCAACTTTCCAGTACGGATGTTGAAATACGTCTGGTCTTTCCTGTCCGTCACATCCTTACTTGGCACATACTGTGTGTTTTGTCAGACTCAAGTATCGCTTGTTCTGTTCTGGAATGGCGACCTGTTACTTTGATGAACATTTGCCATTTATATGACGCGTACGGGGTCAGGCGAAAACCATATCGGAGCGACCGGGTCAGGTTTAATTAAAACGTCGATTGTGGTCAGGGGGCCTTTTGTGGCTGTGTAATTGGTGTGATTCAGCCGCACGCGGCCGTGTGAGAGATGCAGGCCGGCTCGTCACGCAGTTTCGCTCACTGTTCACTCGCCGCCGCCGTCCGATCGATTCGTATTAACTGATCGGGCGCGCTCCGTTCCTTTCTACGCGCGCACGCTGCTCGAGTCCAATTCTCGTGATGGATGTGGCACGGCTTTCATCAGATGAAATTTGACAGTGTCCGCGCCGGGATTCCGCGTGATTTGTAGCTGTATCTAATGAGGAAAGCTGGCTTCACTCTCGTGCCTTACTCAGGCGTACTCGTACATAGCGTTCCGAGTAAGCGTTAATTTTACGATGAATATTGGAAACTACGGCAAGTTGGAAAAGAGGGAGTGAGAGAGGGTGATATTTACACTACTGGCCATTAAAATTGCTACACCAAGAAGAAATGCAGATGATAAACGGGTATTCATTGGACAAATATATTATACTAGAACTGACAGGTGATTACATTTTCACGCTGTTCGGGTGCATAGATCCTGAGAAATCAGTTCCCAGAACAACCACCTCTGGCCGTAATAACGGTCTTGATACGCCTGGGCATTGAGTCAAACAGAGCTTGGATGGCGTGTACAGGTACAGCTGCCCATGCAGCTTCTACACGATGCCACAGTTCATCAAGAGTAGTGACTGGCGTATTGTGACGAGCCAGTTGCTCGGCCACCATTGACCAGACGTTTTCAATTGGTGAGAGATCTGGAGAATCTGCTGGCCAGGGCAACAATCGAACATTTTCTGTATCCAGAAAGGCGCATACAACACCTGCGACATGAGGTCGTGCATTATCGTGCTGAAGTGTAGGGTTTCGCAGGGATCGAACGAAGGGTAGAGCCACGGATCGTAACACATCTGAAATGTAACGTCCACTGTTCAAAGTGCCGTCAATGCGAACAAGAGGTGACCGAGACGTGTAACCAATGGCACCCGATACCATCACGCCGGGTGATACGCCAGTATGGCGATGTCGAATACACGCTTCCAATGTGCGTTCACCGCGATGTCGCCAAACACGGATGCGACCATCATGATGCTGTAAACAGAACCTGGATTCATCCGAAAAAATGACGTTTTGCCATTCGTGCACCCAGGTTCGTCGTTGAATACACCATCGCAGGCACTCCTGTCTGTGATGCAGCGTCAAGGGTAACCGCAGCCATGGTCTCCGAGCTGATAGTCCATGCTGCTGCAAACGTCGTCGGACTGTTCGTGCAGATGGTTGTTGTCTTGCAAACGTCGCCATCTGTTGACTCAGGGATCGAGACGTGGCTGCACGATCCGTTGCAGCCATGCGGAGAAGATGCCTGTTATCTCGACTGCTAGTGATACGAGGCCGTTGGGATCCAGTACGGCGTTCCGTATTACCGTCCTGAACCCACCGATTCCATATTCTGCCAACAGTCATTGGATCTCGACCAATGCGAGCAGCAATGTCGCGATACGATAAAACGCAATCGCGATAGGCTACAATCCGTCCTCTATCAAAGTGGGAAACGTGATGGCACGCATTTCTCCTCCTTACACAAGGCATCACAACCACGTTTCATCAGGCATCGCCGGTCAACAGCTGTTTTTGTATGAGAAATCGGTTGGAAACTTTCCTCATGTCAGCACGTTGTAGGTATCGCCAGCGGCACCAACCTTCTGTGATTGCTCTGAAAAGCTAATCATTTGCATATCACAGCATCTTCTTCCTGTCGGTTAAACTTCGCGTCTGTAGCATATCATCTTCGTGGTGTAGCAATTTTAATGGCCAGTAGTGTATATGTGCGTATGATAAACCTCTTCCATCAAAAATCTCTCTCTCTCCTTCACATCTTCTCTGTTTTACCATCAATGACGTGTCACTGATCTCATTTGTACTAAGATTGCAGTACACGCGAGGCGCCTATTTGTTTCCACCGCCCTGAGTGGAATGCATAAGTTCTAAATGTTCAACAACCTGCAGTCTTCTACAGTTGTCCGCTGTGCAGAAAACAGCACGCAGTTAGCGAATCCGTAATCTTAAGGCAGTAAGAAACTCATTGCGAGGAACTGTTGTTTTAGAAACGATTAAATTTAAAATCAGTTGGTTTATACGGGATGCCACTCGCTTATTATTAGCAGAACAGAAGACACTGCACAATTACATTCCTTTTTAGAGTCACAAATGATTTCTATTGCCGGCCGCGGTGGTCTCGCGGTTCTAGGCGCTCAGTCCGGAACCGCGCGACTGTTACGGTCGCAGGTTCGAATCCTGCCTCGGGCATGGATGTGTGTGATGTCCTTAGGTTAGTTAGGTTTAAGTAGTTCCAAGTTCTAGGGGACTGATGACCACAGATGTTAAGTCCCATAGTGCTCAGAGCCTTTGATTTCTATTCTCCAACAAATTAATGAACTGCTTATTTCCGTAATTAATATCACACTGTTCTCAATTATATATCCAAATAACCATACATTGCTTATAAAGTCTTAACTAACACCGCCCGCGGCAGACAACATGTCTGCCTTCCGAGGCTTTCCAACCAGCTCTATTAAAAAACCATAGATTACTAACAAAGACTTAACTAACACAGACCGTGGCAGACAACGTGTCTGTCCTCCGGCACTGCCGAATCAGCTTTGATCTTACAGCCGAACCACTACGCCCGCCACCCAAGTTAGGCGCAATCTGGTCACCGAAGCGCTTCGTCTGCCTTTTCGTTTAGCAGTTGTTTATTATTCTGCTGGTTATGAATGTTTATGAAATAACGCTATTGAGAGATGCTTTAAATATAAAATGTAAGTAAATACGCTGTTTAGTTTATCTAATATTAATAACAGAAGAGTGTCATTTGGGCGCGCAACTTCTGTATGCAGCAGCCAATCGCGGAGGAGGATCACAATTTAGGTGATCTTTCTCAAGATACCCGTACCTAGCAAACCATCTGTCATTCGTACCTCACACCTCATTATGTCATCTTGCAACTGCAGCCTTCTCAACTGCGTTAAGAAGCGCTTCTTGTACCTGAATGTGATAGCTGCAAAGCCAGAAATACTACATAAGCCCCCCCCCCAATTGTTTAAAGAATCGAATTGCCATGTATAAAACAGCTTCAGACGCCTGAATTACTTTACAAATGAATTATTGTATTAAATTTTGTCTATGAGCATGTAAAATCTGTATAGTTCAAGACACAATACGCTAATTGAATGGGAATATTGAGAAACCTGACATGTTCATTTTTTGGCAACTACAAACATATAGGGCGATCATGATATAGACAAATTGCATTTGTTTTGGTATCTTCTGTATTGTTATGCAGCCGTTGTCACCTAACCGAAGAGCAACCGCCACGTATAGAAAATATACAGGGTGTTACAAAAAGGTACGGCCAAACTTTCAGGAAACATTCCTCACACACAAAGAAAAGATGTTATGTGGACATGTGTCCGGAAACGCTTAATTTCCCTGTTAGAGCTCATTTTAGTTTCGTCATTACGTACGGTATGTCCTCGATTCACCGCCAGTTGGCCCAATTGAAGGAAGGTAATGTTGACTTCGGTGCTTGTGTTGACATGCGACTCATTGCTCTACAGTACTAGCATCAAGCACATCAGTACGTAGCATCAACAGGTTAGTGTTCATCACGAACGTGGTTTTGCAGTCAGTGCAATGTTTACAAATGCGGAGTTGGCAGATGCCCATTTGATGTATGGATTAGCACGGGGCAATAGCCGTGGCGCGGTACGTTTGTATCGAGACAGATTTCCAGAACGAAGGTGTCCCGACAGGAAGACGTTAATTGATCGACGTCTTAGGGAGCACGGAACATTCCAGCCTATGACTCGCGACTGGGGAAGACCTAGAATGACGAGGACACCTGCAATGGACGAGGCAATTCTTCGTGCAGTTGACGATAACCCTAATGTCAGCGTCAGAGAAGTTGCTGCTATACAAGGTAATGTTGACCACGTCACTGTATGGAGAGTGCTACGGGAGAACCAGTTGTTTCCCTACCATGTACAGCGTGTGCAGGCACTATAAGCAGCTGATTGGCCTCCACGGGTACTCTTCTGCGAATGGTTCATCCAACAATGTGTCAATCCTCATTTCAGTGCAAATGTTCTCTTTACGAATGAGGCTTCATTCCAACGTGATCAAATTGTAAATTTTCACAATCAACATGTGTGGGCTGACGAGAATCCGCACGCAATTGTGCAATCACGTCATCAACACAGATTTTATGTGAACGTTTGGGCAGGCATTGTTGGTGATGTCTTGATTGGGCCCCATGTTCTTCCAACTACGCTCAATGGAGTACGTTATCATGATTTCATACGGGATACGCTACCTGTGCTGCTAGAACATGTGCCTTTACAAGTACGACACAACATGTGGTTCATGCACAATGGAGCTCCTGCACAATGCAGTCGAAGTGTTCGTACGCTTCTCAACAACAGATTCGGTGACCGATGGATTGGTACAGGCGGACCAATTCCATGGCCTCCACGCTCTCCTGACCTCAATCCTCTTGACTTTCATTTATGGGGGCATTTGAAAGCTCTTGTCTACGCAACCCCGGTACCAAATGTAGAGACTCTTCGTGCTCGTATTGTGGACGGCTGTGATACAATACGCCATTATCCAGAGCTGCATCAGCGCATCAGGGATTCCATGTGACGGAGGGTGGATGCATGTATCCTCGCTAACGGAGGACATTTTGAACATTTCCTGTAACAAAGTGTTTGAAGTCACGCTGGTACTTTCTGTTGCTGGGTGTTTCCATTCCATGATTAATGTGATTTGAAGAGAAGTAATAAAATGGGCTCTAACATGGAAAGTAAGTGTGTCTGGACACATGTTCACATAACATATTTTCTTTCTTTGTGTGTGAGGAATGTTAGGAAAGTTTGGCCGTACCTTTTTGTAACACCCTGTATAGGCTCTCTCAAAATTTTATGTTGTCAGCACTGTTTTAAACAGAGAGAATAATCGATTACGTACCTACGAATGTCTAAGAAATGCATGACATGAGGCGATTTCTACCATTCCTATCAAAGGAAGAAATCATCCAGAACTTCTACATTGTCATATATAATTGACCGACATGTGTGAAAGAATGACTCGTGTGGAGCAAAATTCCAAAGAGAATGAAAAATAGGCGTCATCTGTTTGATTTTTGTCCATATTCGTAATAAAGTATGAGTTAAGTAATGATTTGTGCTTATTCAGTACAAAACATTGAGAAAGCCCACATGTTCACTGAATAAATTTTAACTTAACGTCAAGACGTCTCACGACTGTGTACAGTCAACTGGCATTCTTCGTTGTACATTCATGTTCACGAAGAATGAGGAGGAGGTCGGAATTTCAGCATGATTTTAAGACCAGGAATGTTTTTCGTATCTCCTAAAAAGTTTAATTTTTTGGATGTGTGAGGTATCTCAATATTCCATAAAGTTGTGTTGGTTTCTTACTTTCGGATTATTCACCCATAGACTAATGAAAAGGTCAGAACCAAAATTGTGCTGGGGTATTACTTTGTGGAGCTGTAAGTGAGAAATGGATTAGAAAAAGTTTGAAATTATGTTTCAAGTTCGTTGGAAGTATCTAAAAATGTCCCCATTATCAAACAATGGATGAGTGGCCCGCATCTCGTGGTCGTGCGGTAGCGTTCTCGCTTCCCACGCCCGGGTTCCCGGGTTCGATTCCCGGCGGGGTCAGGGATTTTCTCTGCCTCGTGATGGCTGGGTGTTGTGTGCTGTCCTTAGGTTAGTTAGGTTTAAGTAGTTCTAAGTTCTAGGGGACTGATGACCATAGATGTTAAGTCCCATAGTGCTCAGAGCCACTTGAACCATTTTAATGGATGAGTGTAGTCTGGGAATTTTGTGCTCCGTTAAAAAATAAATGAATAAAGCTAGATTTCACGCATTTGAGTGGTTATGACGTATCTCCGAAACCGAGGCCATCCGAATATACGCACACAGTGCAATGCGTCACAGCACGCGACACTACAGGACTTACGAGCTCCACGCAACTGTCGCTGGCGCGAAGCGAGTTACTATTTCAGACGAGTTAAATAATTCTTAGCTGCGCGTTTAAATACAAGAACGTTCGAGATAACGCTTGACAAAGTTAAGGCTTTTAGTGGATACTTTCCCATTCGTATGTTGATTTCCCACCTGGCCCCGGACGGATCCTAGCGTTCGTGATGTCAGTCGGGCAAGGCAACTAGGGTGACGACACAAGTTTGTTGATGGACCGTGCCGGCCGAAGTGGCCGTGCGGTTCTAGGCGCTGCAGTCTGGACCGCTACGGTCGCAAGTTCGAATCCTGCCTCGGGCATGGATGTGTGTGATGTCCATAGCTTAGTTAGGTTTAAGTAGTTCTAAGTTCTAGGGGACTAATGACCTCAGAAGTTGAGTCCCATAGTGCTGGGAGCCATTTGAGCCATTTGATAGACCGTATTTCTCGTGGGCCACGTCTTGAAATGTGTGTCCTATAATGGTATGATGTTACGGGTACATTCAGTGATATATGTGGATACTGTCTGCAAAATGTGCTGCGAATAGAGTTTGGAGTAAAAAAAGTAATAAATTAAATAGTCATGCCTGATTCTGAAATTTTACTGCATGAATAGCTGTTCTGGAGTTTCATTGTTAAAAGAAGAGTGCAATTTACAGGTCATTTATTAAGACATAAAGGACTCCTGAACACAATCATAGAGGGATATGTCGAGGGAAAAAGACCAAGAGGAAGACCAAGACTGAGGTACATGGATCAAATCGTGAAAGATGTGGGATGTAATACCTATAAAGAAATGAAGAGAAAAGCTGAAAGACGCACAGAATGGGGACAAGCTGCCATTGTAGCTGTTGCAAACCAATCCTTGGATTGACCTCTACAGAAGAAGAACAGCGAAATTGTATTAAGCGGTAGAGTATTTTCCTTTCATTATTTTTCTACGGGCTGACAGCGAGACAGTTCTGAAAAGATTGGAAATAATGTGTAAAGTTTGTTGGAAGTTGCTAAGTTTTCTCATCAGATACTGGATGAATATAGTATGGTTAATTTGTGCGCTGTGAGTTACGTGCCTCGGTTTATGTACATAGTTTCTAACTGTAGTGTTTGACTTATTGTCTTAAACCTTTAACTTAATGAGCTGATCTTGCGAGCATTTTCAGTTTGGTCAGTAATGATACGATATACTAAAAATCAAATTTTTATTTCCCCTACAAGTGGTTTGATAGGCAACCTGCAACTGGAAATAGTTGAACCGTTGTAGCCATTTATTTAGCAAAATAGATCCCCCCCTCCCCCCGCTCTACAAAATAGTCAGATGCTTATGTGCAGCTGTAGCGTTGAAACTACTTCGTAGAGTATGCGGAAAAGGCGCCACAATACCCTCGGTTTATCTGTGCCAACTTCCCTTTCGTTCGTACTGGTACTAAAGGTCATCCCAGGCGGTCGTTTGATGGGAGCTGAGTCGGACAGCGTAAGCGGGGTTCCCTACTGGTGCGCTCGGAACGGGTAATTCCGGTTCAGTCATACGAGGCAATGAGAAAACCAATTAGGGTCGCTCATTTCACAAAAAGGACGAATGGGTTTCCACGCTTTACGTTGTGGTAAACTTAACGTGCCAAACTGACCAACATTCTCCCTGTGAATGTCGGACTTACGTTTATCGTAAAATATATAGTATTGAGAGAAAGGCAAATATGTGACTTAGTGGCTCAGTCGATACTGAGATTTCCTTTTATTTTTTGTCACTTGTCCCTTACTTGACGTCTGGCAAACATTTGTTAGTCCCAAAAATACCAGACTTCACTGTGATGTGGAGCCCACGTCAAACTCGGCAAGTCAGTTCGAAGATGGGGCAAAGCTATAACGGAGGGGACAGAACCATACCTAACAGAGCACAGCAGAAACTTCCTGGCAGATTAAAACTGTGTGCCGGACCGAGACTCGAACTCGGGACCTTTGCCTTTCGCGGGCAAGTGCTCCACCAATTGAGCTTCCCCAGCACGACTCACGCTCCGTCCTCACAGCTTTACTTCTGCCAGAACCTCGTCTCCTACCTTCCAAACTTAACAGAAGCTCTTCTGGAAACATCCCCTAGGCTGTGACTAAGCCATGTCCCCGCAATATCCTTTCTTTCAGGAGTTCTAGTTCTGCAAGGTTCGCAGAAGAGCTTCTGTTAAGTTTGGAAAATCTCATTCTGGAGAGCACAGCAGTTTTCAAACCAATCCTTCAGAATGAGGACAACTTTTTTTTTGTCGAAACGAATATGAAAGGTGTAGCAGCAGTTCTAAAAAGCTGAGGAGCACCATCACTTATCCTGGCGCAACCAAACGAGATCCATCTCGGCGTCGACAAAATGTCGAACTGTCAGTTTTTTGTTCTTATAATACCTCAGTGAGATAATGAGTCTGAATAATACACAATTAAACATGAATTTACGTATGTGTGTATTGAAGGTCATTGTATTCTCCAGCCTGGGCACTGGTTGCGAACGAAATCACGCAGCGCTGTGCAACTTGTCTGGCAGCTATGATAATGGAATTACCGTCATTTTATCTACACTCTTGCGGTGGAAATATCTTGCACTCGCGTTGGCTAACAGAACAAAGATGTAATACATATTTCATATGATCAGTTGTCAATTGTTTAAACTTAGATTTTTTACAGATTGAGTCTATGCACCGAAGAAGTAGCTGCCCTTCTGAAAACCTGGTAAGTTCAATAAAAAATCAGTTTAGACATACAGGCCAGTAACGATAAAACTGATTATCACACAGGTGAACAGCAGACGAGATGTTGCAAACAACAGGCAGTGATTAATACGTGAACGCAGCCATCTGAAGACGGAATTACACGATCGTGCTACAGCTTCAATACAGAAATAAATTCTCATAAATGGACTGTATTAAGTTTCTTCTATATGATGAGTAGAGCGGCATAAGTTAAAAATAATGTGTAAGATTACGTAAATATTGAAAATTGTGTTTTGAATCCAACTGTTTGCTTTAGTTGCATAGCTCCTGTAACAATCCGAACGTTGTACAGTGAACTGCGGAGGTGCGAACTATGTATATCACCTGATGGGGACGGCAGCCACGCACTTGCTACGCAAGGCAGAGACCTTGGTCCGCGGCTGCAGTGGTTCTGCCGCGTGGAGGCCGGAAACATGCCGCGCCGAGGTCACCACGTGACGTCACGGTCAGAGAGCGCTTTCAGCGGCCCCTCTGACTGCGCGGCCGGGGGTCCATTTGCCGACACGCTCTGCTGAGGAGCGCCGAGTGCCGGCTGCTGTGGTCGACGCGCGGTCGATGGTTGCTACTGCTGACCACGCACATTTTTTTTCTCGATATCAAATTTGCTGCTGCAACTATTTCTGTTGCTGCTGTCTTCGTCAGTCCAAAGACTGGTTTGATTCAGCTCTTCATGCTACTCTGTCCTGTGCAAGCCTTTTCATCTCCGCGTAACTACCGCAACCTACATCTATTTGAACCTGCTTACCGTAATCAAACATCTACAGTTTGTACCCTCCCCTCGCCCCCCCCCCCCCCCCCCCCCCCACACACACACACAAGGGCGCGCGCGCGCGCATACACGCTCACTTCCTTCCTTCCGTCCTTCCTTCCTTCGGTTACCAAACTGTCTGTATCTTGATGCCTCAGGATGTCTACCAAGCTGTAACTTCTTTCAGTCAAAGTATCCCATGATTTCTCCCCAATTGAATTCAGTACCTCCTCCTTTATTATTCAGTCTATCCATCTATAGCGCCACCTTTCAAAGGCTTCGATTCACTTCTTTTCTGAATTGCCTGTCTTCCACGTTTCACTTCCATACAAGGGTATACTACAGACAAATACCTTCAGCACTTAAATGGCTCTGAGCACTATGGGACTTAACTTCTGAGGTCACCAGTCCCCTAGAACTTAGAAATACTTAAACCTAACTAAACTAAATACATCACACACATCCATGCTCTGCGACCGAAGCAGTCGCGCGGTTCACAGCAATTAAGCTTGCGTTACGTGTTAAGTCTTCTTTCTCAGAAATGTTTTTCATGCTATATCCAGGCTCCTTTTTTTTTTATCTTACCTACCTCGGCCGTCATCAGCTGCTTTGCTGCCCAGATAGCAAAACTCAGATACTGCTTTTAGCGTCTCGTTTCCTAATTAACTCCCTCGGCATCGCCTGATTTAGTGCACTACATTCCATTACCCTTATTTTTACTTTTATTGATGCTCTCCTCAAAACACTATCCATTCCGTTCAACTGCTCTTCCATGTTCTTTGCTGCCTCTGATCGAATTACAGTGTCATCGGCAAACCGCAAAGTTTTTACTTCTTCTGTGTGAACTTTAATTCCCTTTCCAAATTTCACCTGCTTGCTCACTGTATTCGTTTAATAACCGTGCGGATAGGCTAAAACCATACGTCACTCCCTTCTGAACTATGGATTACCTTTCATCCCCTTCAACTGTTATAACTGCCATCTGGTTTCTGTACAAGTTGTATATAACCATTCCCTCCCTGTATTTTTATCCCTACTACCTTCAAAATTTCAAAGAGTATAGTCGAATCCATTTTGTCATTTCCTCGGAAACGAAACTGATCTGCTCCAATGTCGGCTCTACGAGTCCTTTCCATTCTTCTATTAAACTCCATGTCAACATTTTGCAACCAAGACTTGTCAAACTTATGGTTCGGTAATGCACACATCTGCCAGCATCCGCCTTTTTTGGAGCTAGGATTATTGCACTCTTTCTGGAGCCTGAGAGTATTTCACCTGTCTGATACATCTTGCACACGAAGTGGAATACTTCTGTCATGGCTGGCTCACCCAGCGATCACAGGTTTTCAGAGGGAGTGTCGTCAACTCCAGGGCCATTGTTGCCACTTTTATCTTTCAGTGCTCGGTCAGATTCTGCCCGCACTGTTATATCTATCAACCGCCAACTACTTCCTCTTCTCACACTGCCCTCAAGTTTGTAAAGTTTGTCAAGTTACAAATTAGGCAGAAACTGGCGATAGTTCCTGACCAAGGCTACTGTTACGAATAACTGGATGCCATTTTGTATCGTGTAACCCAGTATCAATGAAGGCAGATGCTGATAGGTGTGATTATTACCGAACCATCAGTTAGTGTGTCATGCTTGTCAAATACTAAAACGAATTGTTTACAGAAGCAGCCTGCTAGAAGCAACCCTGGGAGAATTTTATTTTCCGTCAGTAGAAATGTAGGAACACCAGAGGCAATACTGACTCCATGGTTTACCGTAGATTGAAGAAAGGCAAACCTGCATGTGTAGATTTAGAGAAAGCTTCTAACGACGTAAACTGGTTTTCGTTGTTTGTATAATGATGAGATTATCAGGGTTAAAATAAAGGGAGGGAAAGATTACGAACAACTTTATTGAGTTAGTAGAGAAAACTGGAAAGGGAAGAATACAATTCATCGAATAAGGAAAAAAATTACAGAATTACATTGTCACTGTCGAATCATACAGACTGCTAAATACTTGAAAGTTCACTTGATGGAAAACGCATAAACCCATCGCCATTGACAATTACAGAGTATTGAAGTTTATATGCTGGCTATCACTGTCGTGCAATTATGTAATTGCGTGAATATGATTGATACGTTCTAAGAAGCGACTATACAGGGTGGTCTATTGATAGGGGCCGGGCCAAATATCTCACGAAGTAAGCATCAAACGAAAAAACTACAAAGAACGAAACTCGTCTAGCTTGAAGGGGGAAACCAGGTGGCGCTATGGTTGGCCCGCCAGATGGCGCTGCCATAGGTCAAACGGATATCAACTGCGTTTTTTTTTTAAATGGGAACCCCCTATTTTTTATTACATATTCGTGTAGTACGTAAAGAAATATGAATGTTTGACTTGGACCACTTTTTCGCTTTGTGATAGATGGCGCTGTAATAGTCACAAACGTACAAGTACGTGGTATCACGTAACATTCCGCCAGTGCGGACGGTATTTGCTTCGTGATACATTACCCGTGTTAAAATGGACCGTTTACCAATTGCGGAAAAGGTCGATACCGTGTTGCTGTATGGCTATTGTGATCAAAATGCCCAACGGGCGTGTGCTATGTATGCTGCTCGGTATCCAGAACGACATCATCCAAGTGCCCGCACCGTTCGCCGGATAGTTACGTTATTTAAGGAAACAGGAAGTGTTCAGCCACATGTGAAACGTCAACCAAGACCTGCAAAAATGATGATGCCCAAGTAGGTGTTTTAGCTGCTGTCGCGGCTAATCCGCACATCAGTAGCATACAAACTGCGCGAGAATCGGGAATCTCAAAAACGTCGATGTTGAGAATGCAACATCAACATCGATTGCATCCGTACCATATTTCTAAGCACCAGGAATTGCATGGCGACGACTCTGAACGTCGCGTACAGTTCTGCCACTGGGCACAAGAGATATTACGGGACGATGACAGATTTTTTGCACGCGTTCTGTTTAGCGACGAAGCGTCATTCACCAACAGCGGTAACGTAAACCAGCATAATATGCACTATTGGGCAACGGAAAATCCACGATGGCTGCGACAAGTGGAACATCAGCGACCTTGGCGGGTTAATGTATGGTGCAGCATTATGGGAGGAAGGATAATTGGCCCCCATTTTATCGATGGCAATCTAAATGGTGCAATGTATGCTGATTTCCTACGTAATGTTCTACCGATGCTAGTACAAGATGTTTCACTGCATGACAGAATGGCGATGTACTTCCAACATGACTGATGTCCGGCACATAGCTCGCGTGCGGTTGAAGCGGTATTGAATAGCATATTTCATGACAGGTGGATTGGTCGTCTAAGCACATTACCATGACCCACAAGTTCACCGGATCTGACGTCCCCGGATTTCTTTCTGTGGGGAAAGTTGAAGGATATTTGCTATCGTGATCCACCGACAACGCCTGACAATATGCGTCAGCGCGTTGTCAATGCATGTGGGAACATTACGGAAGGCGAACTACTCGCTATTGAAAGGAATGTCGTTACACGTATTGCCAAATGCATTGAGGTTGACGGACATCATTTTGAGCATTTATTGCATTAATATGGTATTTACAGTAATCACGCTGTAACAGCATGCGTTCTCAGAAATGATAAGTTTACGAAGGTACATCTATCACATTGGAACAACCGAAATAAAATGTTCAAAGATACCTACGTTCTATATTTTAATTTAAAAAACCTTCCTGTTACCAACTGTTCGTCTAAAATTGTGAGCAATATGTTTGTGACTACTACAGCACCATCTATCACAAAGCGAAAAAAGTGGTCCAACTAAAACATTCGTATTTATTTACGTACTACAGGAATATGTAATAAAAAATTGGGGGTTCATATTTAAAAAAAACTCAGTTGATATTCGTTTGACCTATGGCATTGCCATCTAGCGGGCCAACCATAGCGCCGTCTGGTTTCCCCCTTCAAGTTAGACAATTTTCGTTCTTTGTAGTTTTTTCTTTTGACACTTATTTCATGATATACTTGGCCCGGTCACGATCAATGGACCACCCTGTATATAAGATGCTGGTGGTGGGCTTTGGACAACTTACGTCAATATATGGGTCATTTTCTATGTTTGCCAACTGCAAAGTACATGTACAGGAAATATCGTCTTGAAAGTAGGCTGTAAGACTGACATCAACAAAAGTGAAGGTGTGTATCCGAATTAAATTAGTCGATGGTGAGTGTATTAGATTAGGAATAGAGACACTAAAAGTAGTAGACGAGGTTTTGTTATTCGGACAGCAAAATAATTAAGGATGGTCGAAATAGAGAAGATATAAAATACAGACCAACATTTCTGGGAAAAATTTGTCTCAAAAGCAAATATATTAACGTCTAATATACGTAAATTTGAAGGTGAGTAAGTCATTTCTGAAAAAAAAATTGTCCGGATCGTGGCCTTATACTGAAGTAAGATGAAAAGAAGTATTTGCAGTGTGGTGTTACACCTAAGCATGCTGAAAATTAGATGGATAGATTGGATAACTAATGACAAGGTACTGCATCAAACTACGGAGAAAAGAAATTTATGGGATAACTTGATCTAAAGGGGGGATTGTTGACAGTACACATCCGGAGGCATCAAGGACTCATCAGTTTGGTAATTTAAGAAATGTGGCGAGTAAAACTGACTACAGTAATCAGGCTCAGTTGGTTGTGGTTGGGTTGGGTTGCAGTAGTTATACCGAGATGTGGATGGTAGCGGGATTAGCGTAGAGAGATACTTCAGACCAGTGTACGTACTAAAGACCACAACAGGATGTCATTACTATAAACAATAAAGTAGCTTTTCTTTTGCACCTTAGCTTTTTAGTAATCCCGCAATGGGAGTTAGCAGCAGAACCACATTTGTAAGCGTACTCTATGCCGCTTCCGGCAGGAGAATCTTAGTCATTGTTGGCAGTGACTGTTTCGGAAGAGTACGCAATCTCTCAGTCTGTGCGAAGATAACGCATTAGTGACCTTGGCAGACCGTGTAATTAAGCGCGGATTAGTGGGCAGGGTGCAGTTGGTAGCTATCTGCATAGAGGGGCCGTTAATCAGCCAGGGGCTGTAGTTTTGTTCTGCTTGCCCGCAGACTGCATGGAGCCGGCTAATGGACTCTGCCAGCAATCTCGCGCTTAATGGAGCCGCATAAAGTCGAGCATATCAAGCGTCCGCCTTCATCTACGTGCGCCGTTAACGTCGCCATTAGCGGTGTCTGTACATGTTTACACCTGGCGGCGGGTTTCACCGTTTTCTGGGACGTGCTGGCGTTACTACACTGTCCCCACATCCCGGTCTGTGTGTGTGTGAAGATGTTGGGGTCTTGTGTAATGCACACAACTCGAAACGTGTTCCGTAACAACGAAATTTGACTACTGGAAAGTAAAATAATGTAATCGTCAATACTAAGGTTCCTCCGCACCGCAACAGTTCCCTGCTAAATATCGAAATCTATACTTCGCTAAGCCAAGCCACACTATACAGTTCATGGCTCGCTCTACTAGTATTATCCACTCCCAATCCTGTCCCATTGACGATTGGAGCAAAACTACAAAGCATTCGAAAGCACTCTCCGTAATCTGTTATTTTATTAACACAGTCGTACGCGAGATATGGTGACAGTAGAATTTCTTCTTCAAACACCGTTTCTGTAAATACTCCAGACAGAATTTCGTGGCTGCAACGAACACATTCACGGACATGCAGTTAAATCCCCTAGCACCTCTGTCATTCTAATGTATGTGTAATGATTTTTCCAGCACGTACTTTCATTCTTTTGTTTTCTGCTGTCCTGCCTACTTCATAAAATCCCAAAACACTTCGGTAGTACAGAGCTACTATACATTCTTTCGTTCGGCTCCCCTCCGTCCATCCTTATTTTATCGTTACGTTGACGATACATTTATGATCTGGCCACACGACGCAGAAGCTCTCGAACAATTCATGGAACACATGAACAGCATCCATTCGAACATCCAGTTCACTGTTGAGATGGAGAAGGAAGGGAGAATGCCTTTCTTAGACGTTTTAGTACAACGACAGGCGGACGGGCGTCTCGGCCACTCTGTATAACGTGAAAATGCTGCACACTCACAGGATGAAACACCGATTGCGTTTCTTCCTTTTTGTGGCGCGCTTTCCAGCAAAATAGGAAGAGTCCTGTGTAGACGAGGTATAAGACCGATTTTTCGTCCTCCTAAGAAAATTAAGATGATGATGCGGCCTGTTAAGGACAATCTAGGCCTCAGGGTCCCTGGAGTTTATAATATACCCTGTGAGTGTGGAAGCAATTATATAGGTAAGACGATTCGTACCGTTTCCGAGCGCTGTGCAGAACACAAACGCCATATTAAAAATAAAGAACTGGACAAATCGGTAAATGCGGAGCACAGCCTCACGAACAAACATAAAATATTGTTCTATTATTGAGGAGGCTGTTGAAATAAGAATGAGCCAAAAGAACTTTAACCGCGATAGTGGATATCATCTGAGCTGTGCATGGAAACGAGCGTTTGATGCAGAGAAGCAGCAGAGACGTTCCTTCCAAGGTTTACGTTCCAACGGAAGCGGTGGCGCCACCGGCGCACACAGTGACACCGTCTGCGACAGTAGTACGTAATTGCCGACCAATCATAAGCCGACCAATCAGAAGCCGTCCAAGGGCTATAAAAAAAAAAGTCTACTACAGCAGCGTTGAAGACGGTCAGCTCCTGACGATGACGATGGAGGTAATCGTCGAAAGCTCGAGATTTTATCCAGAATTGACGCGGCAAGAATACCGAGAATATTTTATATATATTGATAGTTCTATATTTTCCGAAATATTACATGTGCAAATATGACTGATGCGAAAATAGAACCGTAAACTCATCGAGATTGCATTGTGCTCTTCTGTCGGCAGCGCGAGGAGTGACCGCGCGGTTGTTCTTAGCATAAATTAAATTCGTTTAAGTGGTGTGTAAGTCTAGGGTCCGATGACCTCAGCATTTTGGTTCCTTAGGAATTCACATACATTTGAACATTTCGTCTGTCGGCATTATGAGTGCAGTGCCTTGACTAAATGGCGACGATACAATAAAAGAGTTTTTGTGTGTAGAATTATGCGAGATGTTTATCTATTACAACAGTGCAGCGTGCATTCAGAAGGAATCAGTTGGGACTGATTACGAAGGACGAACCGTTGTCTTTGTACAATATTGCTCTATAAGTACCTCCAGGTTTTCAGAACACGACTGCTCGTAAACCACAAAGAATGCAGAAAAAATGACATATCGGTAATAGAGTTTATGACCAATTTGAGATTCCTAATATGCGCCGTGGCGTAGTTTCAGAGCGCACAACTAGGGAGCAGACGGGTCAGAAATTGGAGTATGAAGAGCGATGCATGCGTTTTGTGTCCATGAAATGTATAATTTTGGTGGCGCGGCTATGATTCAGTACCAAATATTGGGCAGAAGCTCCAAAGACAAAACAATGTATGGTTAGTACAACGCATTGAGCGAGTCGACTTACAGCGCTACACATTAAAGAACAAGTATTCATGAACAGACCAGGCAATAAATATTGGACAATCGATTAATTCATTACTGAAATTTTAACTCTTGCCGACTAGCTGTTCCCGATAAATGTTGTGTTCTGCCTACTATTTAAATTGTTCCTTTGACTTTTTTGAATGAGCAATTTTAGTTTTGTCATCAAAAAATCAATCGTATTCAAATTCGTCTTAAAAAGGAAATAAATATATTTGACTACAAAACGGGCTCTACATTCGAAACAATTAAAGAAAAAGAGTGCTACAAATTTTGTGTAAAAGTTTATTATTTGTCTGCTATTTCTATGAAATAGTAAAAGAGATAAGAAATTAAGGCAACAGTAATAAATTAAAAACGCAACAATTCATTGATTATTTATATTGGAAGTAGAAAGTAGTTGATATGCGTGCCTTCATCTGTTTGCAGCCCTTGGAAACGGACAGCATAACACGAAAGATAGTTTTCCAACCTGTTTTCGTCCTTTAGCACTGTCGATACATAATGCCCAAATAATTGTATGATCTTCAATTGCAACACCATTTTTGAGCAGAGTTTCAAAAAATTCTCAGTGGGAGAATACTGGTAATTTTTAGCAGTATTTAACACATCATTACTTTTTAAGTGAAGCAGCAAGCAGTATACGGATTAAATTTTCTTTGATTTACCCATTTTATCTGCTGATATCATTCTATAAACCTTGAAACGTGTAATTCAAAAGCCTGTTCGATATCTACGTTTATTTCTGGAAATAACAGCAATAAGAAACCGAAACTCGCTTATTTTGAGCGGTTTTAATAGACAGGTTCAACTGGAGATAAAAAAAATCGGCATAACCGTAAACCGGTTGTTTAAGCGATCACTGCCATCCCTACTCTATAGCGATAGCGCCTTCCAGAATGAACTGTGCACTTCGCTCGGCGCGCATTTTTGGCGAGGCCGATGACGCACGAATTGTTTCGCCTGTACAACGTTGCTCTAATGTTACTAAAATCGGCTATTAAAATGAAATCTAGAGTCAGTGGATGACAGCTCACTGTTGAGAGGGTAGCCAATAAAATTTTAGTTGCACTTTAAAAAAATATTAATAGATGAAAATGAGATATTTGGCGCGCTGGCTCAAGCGTAGTCTCTATATCTGCTGTTGCGGCAGCTAATCGGCTGCTAATCAAATTATCCGGCTACTAAGTTGGAGCAATTTCTCACGGAATCGATGCCCGTTGTACTGTTATCTGTTCCTCATTCCATTTCTTACGCCACACACCAGTTACTGCAGTCTCAACTCAAGTAACAAATGAAGCTTGGAACTGAATATTATGGATCAAAAGCTAGAAATGTTAAACATGCCCTGTTCGAAAGTTTACTGACAGTTTTTCCTTGCTGAGAAGACTGTCATTGGTTTCGTACCTGGACATGTTGCAGTAATCGCTTACTCCACAATTCCATCAAGACAGCTTAGATTTCATTTTGCAACAAGACGGCGTTCCCACACACTTTCTTTCAGACGTTCTTGAGTGCTTCGGGGTCGAACTGCCTTAGCGTTGGTCCTCTTCCAGTGGACCCTACGGTCACCTGACTTAACCCCATGTGGTTTCGTCTTATTTGGTTATCTCATAGATCGCGTGTCCCCTGCCTCCACTGCTATTTAATTTGGAAGAGTTGCAAGGAAGCATAATTAATGCCGTCTCTGATACCGACCACGACGTGTTAGGACGTTTGTAACAAGACTTTGACGGTCGAATTGAATTTTTCTGTGTCACAAACGGTTTTAGCTAAGTCTTCTGAAACGTCGGAGGTACTTACTCATAGCCTTCTATTAAATATATATTTTGTGTGTCGCCGTTGGTGGCCAGGCTGTTGTATCGCACGAGACCAGAGAGTACTGCCGTGGCTCGGGTTTCTAGCCAGCGCGTGAATTTTCTTGCAGCACGACGTTCATCTTCCCTGCGCCATTTAGCCAGCCATGCCAGTATCTCGCACATTACTGGGCGCCGTAGCCGATGCCAAACTTTGGGTTTGCGCCGCCAGCGACGTTATCTCGCTTATTTGAATTGCAAGTGGCTTCCTGGTTTTGGCTGCAGCTCTCCTGGTCTCCGTATATACTTTCACGCCGCGCTGTTAAACCGTTGTCGAGGTGAGACGTTGACAGCGGCGGGAACTGTGTAACTAATTTGTTAGAAACTCCTGATGAAGTGAACGACAGTAAACTTACGCCTTAGTTGCGCGACAGTCCGAACTACACTGACGGGCAATCTATCGCAACACCAAAAAATTATTAATGTAGAGTAACGAAATTTCGGGAATACATGTATCTAGGTAACATGTTTAAGTGGCTAACATAGCAAGTCATAGGTTAATGTACACGCTAGATAAGCCATTGCAAATGTGAGATGCTTAGAAAGCATCGCTCCTGCGAAACGCTCATCGCCTTTTTTTCACATGATATCTTGCGAACCATGGATGAAGGGTATCAGACGGATGCCACATTCCCTGACTTCCAGAAAGCGTTTGACTCGGTGCCCCACTGCAGACTCCTAAGGTACGAGCATGTGGGATTGGTTCCCAAATATGTGAGTGGCTCGAAGACTTCTTAAGTAATAGAACCCAGTACGTTGTCCTCGATGGTGAGTGTTCATCGGAGGTGAGGCTATCATCTGGAGTGCCCCAGGGAAGTGTGGTGGGTCCGCTGTTGTTTTCTATCTACATAAATGATCTTTTGGATAGGGTGGATAGCCAAGTGCTGCTGTTTGCTGATGATGCTGTGGTGTACAGGAAGGTGTCGTCGTTGAGTGACTGTAGGAAGATACAAGACGACTTGGACAGGATTTGTGATTGGTGTAAAGAGTGGCAGCTAACTTTAAATATAGATAAATGTTAATTAATGCAGATAATAGGAAAAAGAATCCTGTAATGTTTGAATTCTCCATTAGTAGTGTAGCGCTTGACACAGTCACGCCGATTAAATATTTGGGCGTAACATTGCAGAACGATATGAAGTGGGACAAGCATGTAATGGCAGTTGGGGGAAGGCGGATAGTCGTCTTCAATTCATTGGTAGAATTTTGGGAAGATGTGGTTCATCTGTAAAGGAGACCGCATATAAAACACTAATACGACCTATTCTTGAGTACTGTTCGAGCGTTTGGGATCCCTATCAGGTCGGATTGAGGGAGGACATAGAAGCAATTCAGAGGCGGGCTGCTAGATTTGTTGCAGGTAGGTTTGATCATCACGCGAGTGTTACGGAAATGCTTCAGGAACTCGGGTGGGAGTCTCTGGAGGAAAGGAGGCGTTCTTTTCGTGAATCGCTACGGAGGAAATTTAGAGAACCAGCATTTGAGGCTGACTGCTGTACAATTTTACCGCCGCCAACTTATATTTCGCGGAAAGACCACAAAGATAAGGTAAGAGAGATTAGGGCTCGTACAGAGGCATATAAGCAGTCATTTTTCCCTCGTTCTGTTTGGGAGTGGAACAGGGAGAGAAGATGCTAGTTATGGTACGAGGTACCCTCCGCCACGCACCGTATGGTGGATTGCGGAGTATGTAGATGTAGATGTAGGTGCTGTTTTATCAATAACCGGTGTAACAGCAAGAATATTGAATGCAAGCATGCAAACATGCATGCATTATGTTGTACAGGTGCCGTATGTCAGTTTGTGGGATGGAGTTACATATCTGTTGCACTTGGTCGGTCGATACAGGGACAGTTAATGCTGTGTGTGGATGACGCTAGAGTTATCGTGCGATATGTGCTCAACTGGAGACAGATCACGGTGATCGAGCAGATCAAGACAACAAATCTGCACTCAGTAGAGTATGTTGGGTTACAACAGCGGTATGCGAGCGAGGGTTACCGTGTTCGAAAACACTCCCTGAAATGCTGTTCATGAATGGCAGCACAACAGTTCTAATCATCAGACTGACGTACGAATTTGCAGTCAGGTTGGATGGGATAACCACGAGGGGCCATAACTCCAGGGATAGGTCCAGTGTGTCTAGCACGTAGACAGGTTGGATGCAGGTCCTCGACTGGCCTCCTCCTAACCAACGCACTGCCATCACTGGCACAGAGACAGAACCAGCTTTCATCAGAAAACACAACAGACCGCCACCCTGCCTTCTAATGAGTTCTCGTTTGACACCACAGAAGTCGCAAATGGCGGTGGTTTGGGGTCAGCGGTATGCACAGTATAGGGCGTCTGACTCGGAGCTGTCCTTGAAGTAACCGATTTGTAACAGTTCGTTGTGTCAGTGTGGTGCCAACTGTTGCCCAGATTGGTACAGCAGATGCAGTACGATGCGCCAGAGACATACGGCGAACACGATTGTCTTCTCTCTCGCTAGAGCCACTTGGCCGTCCGGAGCCCGGCCGTCTTGCGACCGTACATTCTCGTGACCACCGCTGCCAGCAGTCATGTACAGTGGCTACAATCCTGCCAAGTCTTTCTGCAATATCTCAGAAGGAACATACAGGTTCTAGTAGCCTATTACACGACCTCATTCAAACTCAGTGAAGTGTTGATAATGGCGTCTTTGTCGCCTTAAAGTGGTCTTGACTAGCGTCAACTCACCACGCCAATCTTAAACGTAACTAATACTCACGACTGTTACAGCATGTATTTAAAGCAAACCTGATTTGCATCCTGATAATGGCGCTACTAGCGCCACTCTTTATGTGACTAAATGGTTCAAATGGCTCTGAGCACTATGGGACTTAACTGCTGAGGTCATCAGTCCCCTAGAACTTAGAACTACTTAAACCTAACTAACCTAAGGACGTCATAAACACCCATGCCCGAGGCAGGATTCGACCCTGCGACCGTAGCAGTCACGCGGTCCCGGACTGAAGTGCCTAGAACCGCACGGCCACCTCGGCCGGCTTTTATGCGACTGGCGCGGAACTTGAGTAGACATCATCTTACAGATATAGGAATACGCCTACTATCTTTCGTTTGCGTTGCAAGGATCCTTCTTCGTGTTGCAATTTTTATTTCCGTCTGTGTATTTCGTTCCCGTGGGACCAGGAGCAGTGTCCTCCCAAACGCAGCAGCAATACACTGTCTGCAAACTGAAGAGCAACCAGGAGAGTCCCCACTCTGTCTCCAGCTACCTCACAAGATGCAGCTATAGGCTGTTTCACAGCCTTGCTGACCTTTCTGCACCACGCCTTTTGAATCAGTGCTGAGGCAATGGCAGACAAAAATGGATAAACGCGTTTACACCTTTCGGAATACAGAAATTAATAATACAAATGAAGCAAGTAAAAAATACGGTACAGCATCTACATAAATCGCCGCACGATGTACTGCACGGCTTGAGGGAAAACTGATAATCCTGTACGGGACTTGTAACGTTCTTCCGGGAAAGACCACTTTCCCCACCACTAGCGCTGCTTGCTCTTTATTTTATAGTCATACTATATTTTTAAAACAATTGCTTACAAATGAATGTATGTCGAAAGCTACTGATGTAGGGCCCCTGAGCAGAGACGAAAATTATTTCTTATTCTGCAGTAGTACAGACATTTTACACTGAAACAACTGCGCGCTGCACTTGATATTAAATTTAATAGATTAACATCCTGAAAGCGACTTCTTTTTCTCTGAAATTGCATTTTACAGTAAACACATATATGTTCCAGGAAGACAGCGCACAAAAAGTAACGGCCATACCAATTGTTAGTTGCATACATTAATGGTTCAAATGGTTCTGAGCACTATGGGACTTAACTACTGTGGTCATCAGTCCCGTGGAACTTAGAACTACTTAAACCTAACTACCCTAAGAACGTCACACACATCCATGCCCGAGGCAGGATTCGAACCTGCGACCGGAGCAGTCGCGCGGTTCCGTACTCCGCGCCTAGAACCGCTAGACCACCGCGGCCGGCGCATACATTAATGGCTTATAACGTGTCAGTGACTGTCCCAACCATACGAGGTAACGTCGCTGAATGGTGAAGTAGAGCGGCGGCACATGCGTCATGTACACCTAGGGCTGTCGTACGTCCGAGCTTCTCCGAATTTATCGCAGTTTTTTTGGGCGTTCGAGGGGAGGGATTGTACAATCATCTGGGGTACAACTGGACACTTTTTGTGTCGGGAGAAACTGTATCGATTAGAAATAAACAGATTTGCATAGATCTAAGTTAAAATTCACTAAACGAGGAATGCTAGGTACGCAATTTTGTTCGTTTTCTTTAAAAAAAAAGAGAGAAAGAGCAACAAGCGCGTATTTACGCTCTCCTATATACAGATTTTCCATGCGTCTTTATTGAGGAAAATGAGAATCCGTCAACAGTTGACTATCTCATGTACCGCGTAGCCGCTCCGCCTGATAGACATTTGTTCGCAGGCGAGTCATTCAGTTGTGCAAGTGTGCGTTTCACTGCACATGTAAGTGCCGCAAACATAAGATCTCGATACTACAATACACCACCTTGGGTGAGTTTGTACCATTGATATTCGTTAGTATTTTTTTTAGTCGGTTTTATTTGTATCGGCCAACTTTTCGTCGACAGATCGTATGTGCCCGAAAAAATATCTGATTCGACCCACATGTCCGAGATTTTCCTAAGTGACGCTTGAGGTGGTGTAAAGAGCAATGGGCAATTGATGAGAGGAAGCGCTTTGGAATGATAAGGCGCGCTGTACCCCGCGACAAAATGGAAGGGTTTGGAGTTTTTTGCGAACGTGTGGAGAACGATACCTGCCATCATATTTAGTGCCAACAGTGAAGAATGGTGGAGGCAGTGTTACGGTAAAGGGGGTGTTCTTCGTGGTTAGGGTTTGGTTCCCTCATTGCGCTTAAGAAATCCTTAAATGCGGATGGATATGAGCACATTTTAGAGAATTGTGTACCGCGTGTAATACGGAGGCAGTGGTTGTTTGTATCAACGTGAGAATGCTCCCTGACATAAAGCAACACATGTATGGCAATGACAGTCCTGAAATGTACTGAGATGGTCAAGCTCTTGAACCCAGTGAAACACCTTAGGGATAAGTTGGAACGTACACTTCGCTCCAGGCTCTAGCGTCCAACATCACTGTCTCTGATTTCGGCTGTTGGGGAAGAATGGGCTGCCATTCCAGCACAGACTTTCAGACTCCTCGTTGAAAGTGTCTGCAGCAGAGTTCTCACTTAGTTTTAGTTCCTCCAATGCCAAGTAGCGTATGACGAAACAAGTTTCCGATAGCGAACTCGATCAGCTGTCAGGTTTCCAGCTTTCTTTCAGTTCATGTCCGTGCATTGCCGATCCTGTGCAAAAGATCGTTTCCAGGTGTTACGAGGCCTTCCTCTAATTCAGTATCCATCCCCTGGTTTCTACAACAGTGCTGATTTAAGGATTCCTCTATATTTCATGCGTAGAGCATGCCCCGCAAGCTTCAGGCTGTGTAACCACTTCTTCACAGAACTTCATCATTTGAACGTGGTCGCGATAGATTATGTTCAAAATTCGCCTCGAGAATCATTGATGAAAAACATTGAGCTTATGTGCTGACTTTTGATGATATTTCCAGGCCGTCGATAGGATGATACAGGATTATGGTCGAAGCTTTGTGGACGTACGTATAGTTACCGTTCTTACAGATCATCTCAATCAAAGGTATGGTAATGTTGGAGTTGAGTTCAAATGGCTCTGAGCACTATAAGACTTAATTTCTGAGGTCATCAGTCCCCTACAACTTAGAACTACTTAAACCTAACTAACCTACGGACATCACACAACGCCCAGTCATCACGAGGCAGAGAAAATCCCTGACCCCGCCGGGAATCTAACCGGGGAACCCGGGCGCGGGAAGCGAGAACGCTACCGCACGACCACGAGCTGCGGACTATTGACTAATTAGCAAGGATTACTCTCTTTAAAGTGAAGCGACGGTGTGTTAACTGCATCGATGTTTTGTGTGCTCTTAATTCGAGCCCCGTGCGACCACTTTCTCACCCGTTTTGGTTTCTACAGCCGTTTTCTTAAATGAAGCTATGAACTGTTCGGGCCAGTCATTTGGCGCTCGGAAGAATATCTGTGGGCTTCTGATAAGTGCGGCAAGCGGCTAGGCGTTTCCATTATGCCCTGGAACGCATCCAAACTTAGGAATTTGCAAGCTAATGCAGTCGATCCATTTGCATGAACACCGGCACGCAGGCTTTCTGATGCTAACTGGGACGTTTGTAACGCGTTTGGCATCGCCCGAAGTCTGTTGTAATTGGGAAATATGCTGAGCGTGCCCCCGTAATGGAGGAAGACATTTATCTACATTTAGAGATAGAATTCCGGCTTTGGTACGAACATCAAGTGTCAAGAGGCATGTGGCATTTGAATACGTGATTCTGGCGGTGAAGTAAAGTGAAAGAAAAGTGGACTAACGTCAGACTCAAGTTACTAGATTCTTTGAACATAGGTTGTCGAAGATTATGAACGTGAGGTGCATTTGCGAATATCGGTTCCCTCTTGATTCGTCTGACGGATGCCCCATAATCCAGTTCATCGCTTAATATGTAGTCTGAATTTGTCACAACCATTGCGATTAATTTTTGTCACGGTCAATGTTTTCTCCCGTATAATGGTTAATTTGCCACAGAAATTCGCAAAGAAGATTAATGTGTAATGTCCCGTCGATGACAAGCTCATGACACTGATGACGTGACGGGGTACAGAAATCATCTCGGCCTTCGCCATAATCGATTTCGGGAAACTAAGAAAAATCTGTCTTATTGACCTGACGGACAATAGAACAGTGCTGCTTTTAGTGATGGCCATACGTAAATCACTAGAGAAAAAAATGACCATTATCCACTGTTAATGTTCTCGGTGGCTCAGAAAACATATCAGTATATA
The DNA here is from genome assembly GCF_021461385.2 of Schistocerca piceifrons. Lineage (NCBI taxonomy): Eukaryota > Metazoa > Arthropoda > Insecta > Orthoptera > Acrididae > Schistocerca > Schistocerca piceifrons. The sequence goes on from NC_060139.1 coordinate 346,118,303, forward strand.
AAAATTTTTGATCATTTGCGCACTAACATAAAATGTCTGACAGGGCCGGCCGCGGTGGTCTAGCGGTTCTAGGCGCTCAGTCCGGAACCGCGCGACCGCTACGGTCGCAGGTTCGAATCCTGCCTCAGGCATGGATGTGTGTGATGTCCTTAGGTTAGTTAGGTTTAAGTAGTTCCAAGTTTTAGGGGACTGATGACCGCAGATGTTAAGTCCCATAGTGCTCAGAGCTATTTGAACCATTTTTTGGTGGCGCCGCTATACATACCTTTCAAAATGGCATTTGTAACTTAGGTGCGTTCTAAGTAGAGAGCTGTCATCGAATTTCATTTTACGGAAAACCAGTGCAGCGCAGATATTCATAGGCGCTTGCAGAATGCCTACGAAGACCTGGCGGTGAACAAAAGCATGGTGACTAGTTGGGCGATGCGTCCGTCATCCTCGCAACAAGGTCGCCCAAACCTGTCAGATCTCCCAATGCCGGTCTGCCGCACACAGCTGTGACACCTGCACTGTTGGACTTCAGTGTGTTGTTCTCCTCAAAAATCCAAACGAACTTCTCTTTTAAGTTAAAGCAATTACAGCCCTCGGTCACAAAATTTAAGTCTTTTGACCAGATTTCGACACTTCTATGAGTGCCTTAATCAGAAATTAAATATTCAAATTGGCCTATAACAGAAGTACAAAATTATGGGAAATTTTTTTTGTATAAAAGTGTAAGTACTGACTAACAGCACAAGAAGGGAACAGTACTTACATGTCACGTATAGTCACAAAAATTTAGAAAAGAATACATGGAAGACGAGCCACTATGGGCTGCAGATACATATAAAGCCACAGGTAGCAACAGACTGAGGCGCCCGCGTTAGTAACTGTCGGCAGGTGAACATTACACCAAGAGTGCCATCTAGTAGCCGCAAGTACAAACTGGCTACTTAACATTTAAATAAAGACAGACGAATATTATGATGACCATTATTCACTACATGACGTAAAAGGCAATATTTTGTTTGACAGCAGCGGATAAGATAACGTTTTGTCTACATCGGAGCTTAGAAGCACAGTTTAAAGGATGAAAGCACAATTATAGAAAATATAAAGAGGGCTGAATGACACAGCCTGTAGAAAAACGATAGAACATGAAATGCAGCCAATATAAAGCATTTAATAAACGAAAAATTGACTCAAGTGGAAAAACATTTCGGTAGCTGCACGAGGAAACCCGGAATCAAATATGAAGTAACGTCTTTATACCGTTGAAGAAGTTTTTTGTTACGTAATTGTAGCTGCTCATTGAGAATGAGGCTATAATTTCGAGAAAGATGTTTAAAAATTTCTGTCTATCTATATCCGAATCCCGCTCCAGCTACTGCCGGGTCTAGGTGCTGACGAGTCCTCTCCATTGGGCTCTGTCCTCCCACCACTTTTCTTCCTCCACTTGCTGCCAGGTCACACCTCTCCTTTTCACATATATTTTTATTCCCATTTTCCACCGTGTTCTTGGGCGCCCTCTAGGTCTTTTCCCATCCATCTTTAGTTCTTCCATAATTTTGGGGAGTCTCTGCCCATGCATCCTCTTAACATGCCCATACCATCTTAATTTCTTTTTTTCAATTTCTTCTCTCATACTTTCATGGTTAAGGTCCTTTCTAATCTCTACATTCCTTATTCTTTCCATTCTTGTTTTTCCCTTAACTGCTCTGAGAAATTTCATTTCCCCTGCTTGCAGTCTGCTCCAGTCCCTTTCTGTCATTGTCGATGTTTCTCCAGCATAGGTGACAATAGGGAAGTAATACTTCTTATACATAAGGTGTTTTGCTTTTTCTGAAACTTCCTTATTCCAAATCGGGTGTTTTATTGTGTGGTAGAAATTGCCCCTCTTCTGTAACCTCTTATTAATTTCGTTAGTTGTTCTTCCATCGCAAGATATTTCACTCCCTAAATAATTGAAACTTTCTACCGCGTTGAGAGGTTCTCCATTCAAGGTAATATTTCCATTGATCCCTTTCTCTCTTCCAAATACCATTACTTCATTCTTTATTTTTAATCCATACCTTTTCATTATTTCCTTCCACGCATCAAGTTGTAACTGTATATCTGCCTCTTTATCACCCCATATTACCATATCATCTGCAAAAATCATCTTTTTGTCTTTTACTATATCTTTAACTGCTCTATTCAGTCCCTCCATCACAACATTAAAAAGTGCAGGAGGTAGAATACTTTCTTGCTTAAGTCCTTGTCTTATTTCGAAGTATTCAGAGTTCCCCAATGTTGTTCTAATTCTACAATTGTGTCTTCTGTACATTGTGTTTATTGAATTAATGTATCGATCTTCTATATCTGTCTTCTTCATTTCTTCCCAGAGACTTTCCCTGTTAACTGAGTCCTATGCCTTTTCTAAGTCTATAAAAACCATTATCACCCTTTTGTTATACTCCCAAGTTTTTTCCATCAGTTGACGGATAGAAAATATAAGGTCGATCGTGCTTCTTCCTTTCCTAAACCCATGCTGTCCTTCACTCAGCTCCTTTTCTATCTTTTCACTTATTTCTAATTCTTCGAAAATAATCTACGCTCTTTCTTCTCGGTGTGCAAAATGTTGATATCGCGAACAGCTTTAGGCGCGTGACCTATAATCAGAAGGTGCTCGGCAAAAGACGAATTTTGGGTGCTAGTGCCATTTTTTCTTGAAAGGTGTTCTTTATATGTGGTTGTAAAGGCACGTCCTGTGGGGCCTGTGTAGTAAGAAGAGTAGGTGCGCAGAAAATCTTATAGGTGCCAGAATTTTCCAAAGGGGAAAGAGTCGATTTTAAATTATGAATGAAGTTTTTTTTTAAATTGTTGCAGGTAGTAAAGGCAACGTTACATTTGTATTTATTACGAAGATGGCGTTGAATCTGATGGGAGATGGGCCCTAAGAAAGATTCAATGATAGAAGTGCCGAGCGTAGTAATTCTTTTAACAGTTTTCTTTTTAATGATGTCATTTACTATGTCAGGTTCATATTCGTTATTAACTGCTGTAGTTGTGAGTAAATTAATTTTTCATTGAATTTTTCTTTCGAGAATGGAATAGAAGTAGCTCTATGAGTGGCAGAGTGAAAGAAAGCGTTTTTATGAGATTGTGCGTGCATGGAAGACGCAGGTACCGTCTGACCATTGTACGTTTCTGTACGAAAAACATTGAATGAGATTTTATTTTCTTCTACTGTAAGCGTCAAGTCAAGAAAATTTAATTGGCAGGCCTCGTTTTCGATGGTGAAAGACATTTTCTCATGAAGTTCATTAAAGAGATTAAAAAGACGGTCAGTGCCATCAGCTGGTCCCTTGTAGATGACTAAAATTTCATCAACGTATCTGAAATAGGAGAGAACGCCTAGTGCTGTAGCTGAAAAGCAGTTGAAAAACTTTTCTTCTAGAGAGTTAATGAAAATATGAACAAGAATACCAGCTAACGGATTTCCCATAGCGAGACCGTCGGATTGCTGTAACAATTGTTCATTAAATTCAAAATAGTTGTATTTGACTAAGATTGTGATGAGATTCATGAAGTCAGTGATTTGTTCATCTGAAAGATCTTTTCTGAAATGACTTAATTTTTTTTCTACGATCGTGAGCGTCTCTTGTACGGAACGTTAGTATAAAGATTTTTGATGTCTAATGAAAACAACTTGGTATCTGAACTGCATTCTAAATCTTTTATTTTGTGGACTAAGGCGTGACTACTGGGAATGGAATAGTTGTTCTCTAAGAAGAATGACTTTTTTCAGTTTCATGCAGAAATTTGGCTAAAACATGATACGCGCTGTTCATACTATTAGAAATCGGCCGCGTCGGATGTTTAGGTGTGTGAATTTTAAATTGAGACCGAAGTTTTGGGGGCTGAGGGTTCATGTTGATAATCATTTTCTTTTGAAAAGGTTTGATTAGAAATTTTGCGTTATTGATAGCTGACCTAACTTCTTTTCGTAATTCTGGAGTCGGATCCTTATGCAGTTCCGAAATATTATTCTCGTTAAAAACATCTAAGGTTTTAGAAATATATTCAGAATTGTAGGCAATAACCAAAGAGCAACCTTTTACCGACTTAGTTATTAAAGCATCAGCTTCTTTAAGTTTATTATTAATGTATTTAACCAACTCCCTATCGTTATGCATAACATTATGAAGAGAGGCTGTGTTTTTACTGAGGATGTTAGCTACATCATAAGCAATTCTAGTTTGACATGAATTATCTTTTTTATAATCAAGACCAATTTTTAGGTCGGCAGGCATTTTTTCTATTACATGTTTGTCTGACAAGTTGGACATGACATTGTACTTCAGCCCTTTTTCAGGCAAGACGGTTTCATACTGTGTAAAAGTAATGTTAGTCTTATTTAAAATTCTTTTATAAAATACGTGACTGCTTTTCTTGAAAATACTCTGAGGACATTTTTCAGCAGGAAACAGACAAAAAAGTTTACTAAGTATCTTTACGTGCTTACGATATATGCCTTGTTAACAAATTTCTAAATGTTCATTAATCTGTATCCAGAAATCGTCGACGTTAAAATTATAAGTAACACGAAAGATATTTGTGAGTTCAAAATACGTATAATACGACTCTTCATTAAGAACATCTTTTTTAGCGTATAGCTTTATCACATTATCAGAAATGAGATTTTTAATTATCGTTTTGAAGAACTTGGGATCTCTTTTACAATTTGCAAAATTAATATAGGCTTCCACATAATTAGGGACTAGCCCCTTTTTTCACATTGCCTATTAAACTGAATGGCCATACCTGTACTTAGTAGTTTCTTCTTTAGAACTTTATATTTAGAGGCACTCTTGGATGCTTGGGCAGGCAAAAATCTTAAAGTTTTAAACATGGCTACGTAGTCAGGGACTGTTTAGAAATTAAATTTTTCTTGTACTGCTAGTCAGAACTTACAGTTTTAAACAAAAAAATTTCCCATAATTTTGTACTTACGTTATAGGCTAATTTCTGATGAAGGCACTCATAGAAGTGTCGAAACCTGGTCAAAAGACAAATTTTGTGACCGAGGGCTTCAATTGCTTTAACTTTAATGTGTAAACGGTCGCTGACTACGCAGCCACGTTTAAAACATTAAGAACTTCTCTTTGACATTGCAAGGCCTCACATAGGTCGGTGCACCCGAGAGGAGTTCCCACATCTTCATTCGACTGTTCTTCCTCATCCACCCTACAGCTCGGATGTCGCACCTTCCAGCTTCAGTCTGTTTGGCCCGACGAAGGATGCACTCCGCAGAAGCAGTACGTAGGTGATGGGAACGTTGTTAATTATGGTGAAAAACAGGGTTTTACAACCAAAAGAAGAGGGACTAGTAGGGTGTATTGGAATCCTAAATAAAACCAACCTGCTTTCAGGGAAATGGATGTGTTGCATCACCTATTGAACACACCTTAAGGATGATGTGTTCGTCCATCTAAAGATGGACTGCAGTCACAAGGTAGTCTATGGAGAAATTATACGTTATATTCGCAATAAATGTGAATGGTTGCTGCTCTTTTTGTAAAAACTGTCTGTGCCTTCTACACATATCGTCCATGAAATATTTCGTATTCACGGGATGTTGACATGCTCATCCTTACTGTTAAGCGACGGGGCTTTACAGACGTAATGCTACCATTTAGCATAATGATCATTGTAATTACAGAAAATATTGCGTACGAGTATGTTGAAAGACATTTAATTTTGTACTCGTTAAGTGAAGTATAATAATTGTGTAATATTTTTGTGATTACTGTAAGAAAAACATTCTTGCTGTGCTAATAGTTGTCTTAATGCAATTAAACTTTAATAATGTCTGTGTTCAGCTTCAATATATTACCAATACAATCACTAGTGACTCCAGTGTAAACATAGAAATTTGGTACCGTAAGTGTTGTTATGGATTCCGTGTAGTGAGCTATATGCCAGAAGTTGGCATGTATATTCAATACGTAAGTAATAGGTTCTTTCAATCAATATATGTCATGTTTAAGTTAAAAATAAGGTGTTGAGTCGTAACTCACGGTAAATTTCTCGGCAGAGCACGCACAAAAACGAAAACACCATAGGCCTAAAAAAATGGTTCAAATGGCTCTGAGCACTATGGGACTTAACTTATAAGGTCATCAGTCCCCTAGAACTTAGAAATACTTAAACCTAACTAACCTAAGGACATCACACACATCCATGCCCGAGGCAGGATTCGAACCTGCGACCGTAGCGGTCGCGCGGTTCCAGACTGTAGCGCCTAGAACCGCTTGGCCACCCCGGCCGGCACCATAGGCCTACCTGTAGCGTATGCTGTCATATGAAGTAGTGTTTAATTTATAGACGTTCACTTGATGATGGCAGCATGTTGCTGGAACGTGTTCCGATATAATAAATGTTGTGACTAAAGCACCAAATTGTGTTGTTTTTTAAACTTCCTTCCCTTATCTGATTTTAGATACTGGAATACTGGCTGCACAGACACCTGCGTAGATGCTTTAGTAGAAGAGATAAACAAAAAATTACGCCAGTTCCGTACTAATGATCCGGAACAGAAGCGTCGGAAAAAAGGATGTCGAGAGCGCGGTGTTGATATTATTTTGCGGAACCCACACAACACTGCCAAGCACCACGCCCGAAGCCGCTTGCTGGTGTAAAGCGCCTGTCAGGCCGCGACGCTAAGACAACGGATTAAAGTTTCGCTTTCATCCGGCGCGCTTTGTGCGGGGCGCGCCGCTCTCGCTTTGTCGGACCCGGAGAGTGCTGCAGCGCGACGATTCAGATGTTTGCCTTCTGAAGAGGGGAGAGACGAGCATTGGGCAAAGCGAGTGTGCGTCCTCCGGAAGTGTCGCTCCTGCCGGGGGAGAGGGTCGGAGTCTGGCTCTCTGCGCACCGGCTTTCTTTCGCGTTCACCTGTTCACAAGTAATGAGCTCCTCATTCGGTCAAAGTGCACCGCTTTTTCGGCACCGCGCTCACACTCACCGTCCTCTACAACAGTAGTCGTCAAACCGCGGCTCGCGGACTGCATGCGGCCCGAATCCAGTATTCGTGCGGCCCGCTTTTCTCTGCCGTATTTTGTAATGATATTCGTATAGGCAACTGCAAATGGAGCTAGTCCTGTATTGACGAAACTGCGCTGCTTGATACACCGGATCAGTGGTCGGTTGGACGCTGAATCCTTTTGCGCAGGCTGGCCGCACATCCCGCGTTGCTGAGACGGTTCTATACCGCGCCGGCAGCCTCGTTACGTAAGACGGCTGCACGCCATCAGTGCGCGAACTCGAACCTGCTGGCGCCGCCCGGATGACCAAGCGCTGAGACGCTATTGCGGCTGTGGCGGATGTCGGCTGATGTCGGCTGTGTTGCTGGAGATGATCTGGTGTCCAGCCGTGCCATGGCACGAAGTCCGGGGAGCGATTTCATGCGCAGAGCTGTTGCCCTACCATGGCTTCGAAACGGTGACCTCTGCTGGCAGCCCTCGTCCGACACAGACCTATAGTCTTGTTGGGTTGCGAGACTCGGAATAATTCCATTACAAAAATGGCCATTACTTATAGTTGGCGCGACGCGCTTGTTGTGCATATGTGCCATTCCAGTAACCTTTCTTAAAACACTACTCTCAGTGTATAAATCTGCCTTGCCCATTGCTGCACTAGTCAGTGCAGTACCACTGATTTCGCTGTTACAGCAAACCAGCCTGCCTCGCAACCCTGCACTGGGCTTCTTGAATTGATAGAGTTATAATATCCCACAGTCGCCCGCTTAAGATCGTTACGCTACACAGTAGACACGGCTGTAAGCTCTAGAAAATTTTGTCAATATGTATTGCCATGAAACCATACATTCGAGTATTTCGTGTTAGTTACTGTGAATTTTACCGAGCTATGGTTTTTGTGACTTTTTCCTAATTTACATTGAGGTGACAGCAGGTTCGAATCCTGCCTCGAGCATGGATGTGTGTGATGTCCTTAGGTTAGTTAGGTTTAAGTAGTTCTAAGTTCTAGGGGACTGCTGACCTCAGATGGTAAGTTCCATAGTGCTCAGAGCCATTTGAACTATTGGGGTGACAGAAGTCATAGGATACGTCATGATACCGTGTCGGACCTCCTTTCGCCCGGCGCAGTGCAGCAATTTGACGTGGAATGGACCAAACAAGTTGCTGTAAGCAAGATTTTGGCACGAACTGACGTCTCGATTGTGTCCCATAAATGTTCGATGAGATTCGTGTCGGGCGATGTGGGTGGCCAAATCATTCGCTCGAATTATCCCGAATGCTCTTCAAAGAACTATGGCCTGGTGACATGTCGCAAAATTCCATCATTCTTTGGGAACATGAATGGCTGAAAATGGTCTCCAAGTAGCCAAACATAACCATTTCCAGACAATGATCGGTTCAGTTGAACCAGAGAACCCTGTCCACACCATTATGAAGGCAGCACCAGCTTGCACAGTGCCTTGTTGACAACTTTGGTCCATCGCTTCGTGGGGCATGCGGCACACTAGAATCCTACCATCAGCTCTTACCAACTGAAATCGGGACTCATCTGGCTAGGCCACAGTTTTCCAATCGTATAGGGTCTAATTAATATGCAGGCGTAGTCGTGCTGTTAGCGAAGGGACTCGCGTCGGTCGCCTGCTACGGTAGCCCATTAACGCCAGATTTCGCCGCACGGTCCTGACGGATATGTTCATCGTACGTCCCATATTTATTTCTACGGCTTTTTCACGCAGTGTTGCTTATCTGTTAGCACTGAAAACTCTACGCAAACGCCGCTGCTCTCGGTCGCTAGATGAAGGCAGTCCTCCATTGCGTTGTTCGTAGTGAGAGGAACGGCTGACTTTTGGTATTCTCAGCACGCTCTTGACACTGTGGATCTCGGAATACTGAATTCCGTAACAATTTCCGAAATGGAATGTCCCAAGCGTCTAGCTCCAACACACCATTTCGCGCATAAAATCTGTTAATTCCCGTCGTGCGTCGATAATCATGTCGGAAACAATTTCACATGAATCACGTGAGTACAAATGACACCTTCGCACCGCATTGTCCTTTTATACCTTGTGTATGCGATACTACCGTCTTCCGTATATGTGCATATCGCTATCCTGTGGCTTTTGTCAAAAATGGCTCTGAGCACAATGGGACTTAACTGCTGAGGTCATCAGCCCCCTAGAACTTAGAACTACTTAAACCTAACTAACCTAAGGACATCACAGACATCCATGCCCGAGGAAGGATTCGAACCTGCGACCGTAGCGGTCTCGCGGTTCCAGACTATAGCGCCTAGAACCGCTCGGCCACTTCGGCCGGCGGCTTTTGTCTTCTGACTGTATGGATATCAGCATAATGTCCACGAGATATTTTTTCTTCTGCGGGAATATAATAATGCGGAGATGTGAGGATATTGCTGCTTAAAAACAGCTCTCGTGAAAGAAAGGAGAGAGAGAGAGAGAGAGAGAGAGAGAGAGAGAGAGAGAGAGAGAGAGAGAGAGAAGAAGTGAGAAGTCTGATGAGTCGAGAGGAAACCAGTTGGAGCTCGGAGCCCCCTTCTCCCCCTGGGGCCAGGTGAAGCAGCAAGAGCTGTTACACGTGGTGTGCGACCGTCGTTGATTGCGGCGCACAGACACAGAGGTGCTGAGAAAGAGTGCGCTTATTGCAGAGAGGCCAGCGCCGGGCGGGCTCGTTATGAACAACGGCGCAGGCGGAAGTTGCGGACTGCTCATAACGCTTCGCGGCCGCGTTCATTACGGCGCGGCTCGCCGGCCGCGTGCCGCGTGCAGTCGCACTCGCCACGGCTGACCCCTGCACCGCGCAGCTGGTCTACTTAACTGCCGCGCGATTCAGACGGCAGAAAAGAGCGTGCGCTCCTCCATCGTTTCTCACCATCACTGCTCTTTATACGCGGATTGTTTCAAAAGTTCTCCACAGTGTAAGATAAAATCAAAGAAAATAATTTATTTTACAAAATACGAGGCACATTTCATAATTAATGCAACCTTTTTTTTACTTACACGTCTATTTATTTATTTTTTCAATATCTCTTCACAGTCTTTCAATACAGTCTCCCTGCTTCTCTATGACGTCTCTAAAGCTCTATTATTCCATCCACGACACCACTTCTGTTCATCTGTTGAATGACTGTAGTAACGGTAGTAGAAAGCTCTTCCAGAGGAAGGCGACGACGTCCACATATATGGTTTTTCAACTTTGGGAACAAGTCGAAGTCCGGCCTGTAGGGAAGATGAGACAACACTTCCCATCCGTATTAGCGCAGCTTTTTGACTACGACATTGCCGATAAGCAAAAGAGCACTGTCGTGCAGAATGAGTGATCCAGACTCGAGCAAGTGAAGTTGGGTTTTGTGCGTTATTCTGTTCAAGTTTTACATGAAGTTACAATAATACACTACTGTGATACTTGTTCCACATGGAACTCATATGTTACCATGATTTCTTCGTGATTATAAGCAAAAATCATCTTTTGCTTGAGCTTTGATTGAGCGCGGGATTAGCCGAGCGGTCTGAGGCGCTGCAGTCATAGACTGTGCGGCTGGTCCCGGCGGAGGTTCGAGTCCTCCCTCGGGCATGGGTGTGTGTGTTTGTCCTTAGGGTAATTTAGGTTAAGTAGTGTGTAAGCTTAGGGACTGATGACCTTAGCAGTTACGTCCCATAAGATTTCACATACATTTGAACATTTTTGAGCGCGTCGAATTTTTTTTGGACATGAAGAATCTGCAGCTCTCCACTCATTGGACCGTGATTTCAACTCCGATTCAATGTTTCGTCCGGTTCCAAGTTTCGTCAATAGCGACAATTCTACCTTCACCGTCGAATTGTTGTTTGAGCAAGGTTGCAGTGTCGAGGCGTTTCTATTTCTCTGCAGCTGTCGAACAGTAAGGGACACATCTCGCAGAATTTTTTTCTCTTCTTCAGAGCATTTGTCAGAATATGGAATACTGATGGCGGCGGAATTCCAGTGGCTTCAGAGTGTTCCTCAAAAGTCGCACTGGCATCTTCAAGAGCGTCTGCCACAAGCTTCACACTTCCTTCATCTGTTGACGTTTCTGGCCTTCCGGGTCATGGATTATCGTCTATGCTCATACGACCATCATGTAAATGATTAACCCAACGTGGAACTGTAGTACAGTCTACTGTTAACACATCACAAACTTCACTTAACAAACTGAGCATTTCTGCCGCGTAAACTTCCGATGTTGATGTACGACCTCTGGTCTTCCAACAGTCACACTATCCGAGGCTCCTGCAGGGTCCATTTCTACCTTTCGTCAGTTTTATGTTAGAGTAAACAGCGAAAAAACAAAAAAAAACGTGCTCGTTACTTAAGCTTCCCACAGCAACTCATGTAATTTTCATTGTTGTTGCATCAAACGATCCACAGTAATACCATCCTGTACATTATTTATGAAATGTTCCTTGTACCTATACAGGCCTTCAATATAATCTCCAGTCTTGCTTAGACAGTTTTCAACGTTTTGGCAACTTCTGCGTTCTGAATAGGATACCTTCATTGTAGAGTTGCCTGATCAGTTAGGTCACTTCACTGGAAGCGTAATCAGTTACAACAAACCGTTTTCGATTGTGACGACTGAGACTTCACTTCTGGTCAAAATCTCGTATCCAAGTTTCAGTAAGTGTAACAATCCTTTCCAAAAACGGTCCTCTTGCTTTTCAGTAACGTTGAAGCAATTCTTCTGCGATTCTTCCGCGATTCTTCTGCTACCTGTTTTCTACTCTACACTCATGAGGAACCCATCTGGCAGCAAATTTTTTCATCTTTTCGGTTATGATTCCGTAAACTGAAGTGATAGTCATTCTGGCCTCATATGAAATTTCCTCGCATGTTTCCCTCGATCCTCTCTGAAAATGTCATTAACAATAACCTGAGAAGTGTAGTCTGTTGCAGCTGAAGGCCTTTCCGCTTCCTCATTGCTTATCTGATCTTCACGGAAACGCGCATACCACCGTGATACTGTGCTACGATCTACTACACTATTCCCACACAGCTGTCTAAAAGGGTTGCAAATTTCCATTGGATTCTTTCCTCGTAGGGATTCGATTTTGATATAGGAACGCTAGACAATACGTGTAATCTGACCTGACTCGATTTCAGGTTCCATCGTAAAACTAAAATACTCACGGCACAGTCACGGGAACCAGCAAACACACACCACCGTCACACCTGAAATCTGGTTCACAACTGACGTGAATTTCAACTTGATGACGCCACCGTAACGGTCGCCCAAGCGCAGTCTGCAGGACTTTTGAAATGACCCTCGTACTTGCAACTGGGTTGGTGATCAAATACTTCATATCTCTATATACTCAACGGTCTACCCGTTTACCTACACACACACACACACACACACACACACACACACACACACACACACAAACCACTGAACTTGATTGAGTTTTTCTATGTGATTTCCATTCTTTTTCACTAAGTCTTACTTCACCTACTACGCGTGTCGATAGTTAACCATTGTCGTCATCAAGTGGAAGGCATCTTTTACGTGGTTGTTGTTAGTAGTAAATATAGCCAGTTCCATGCAGCAGCGTGTAAGTCGGCCAAGAGGTTACGTTGTGACTTGTACTGTTAATAATAAAGTGAATTAACTACACAATTTATCAGTATAAGTTCTGTAGGTAATTCACATAGGAGATAGATTAAAGGTAAAGGTACTTACAGTGCAAGAACAGTGGTATGTGTGCTGCATTCTGCCGCCGAAATTCGCATATTATCAATGTACACCAGTCACACATTGTCGTTGTTAGGTAGCAAAGACGGTACTTTTTTCGCGAAAGTACAGTGAAAAGTATCCTCGACTTTCAGCGCCAGAATGCAACACATCTACTACTTCATTGTAAAATAGTTTATTATCTTTAATGCATCTGCTACATCACAGCCATGAATTGTGTAGTTAATCAATTTTATTATTAAGAATGCAAGACAACCTAACCTTTCCACCGCCTGTGCTCTTTAAATGGACGTATCAATTATTGGGGCATATATCTCGTAGACTCGATGTAGAATTGGAGCATATCGTGCTCAGTGCTGTGTGTTGAACTGTGACCAGTGTTTCAGTTTCTTTGGTGTCATCCTGCATGACTTCGTGATTTTCCATTAAGATGGCATCAACAGCTACAGTGTTTTCTGCACTCACAACGTGATGTTCCTGACGCAGTCGAGCAACATACGAGGGTTGGAACTTTAATAGTGGTAACTATGTATTTACAGCTCGTACAAAATAGATACGTGTTTCAAAGTTTTACTCACCTTCAAAGTAGTCACCACAATCGTGTATAACCCGTTGCCAGCGATGTGGAAGTCGTAGGATACTCTTATCAGTGCCAGTTGTGTTGACAGTTCGAGCGGCGCGGTCTATTGCCCGACGAATTTGTAGCAGTTGTGAAGCGAATGCCGTGAAGTGTTTCCTTCAGTTTAGAAATCTTCTTGAACTCACGATGGCTTAAGTCAGGGGAGTGCAGTAGGTGGTATAGCACTTAGCCGCCCCGTCAGTCAAACGAATCAGTAACAGCTTGTACTGTACGTGCTTGAGCATTGTCCAGCAAAATGATGGCCAGTTCCTCGAGAAAGTGTCTTCACTTCTGTGTCTATGCTGTTCATTTTTGGAACACAACCTACGACCTGCTTATAGACAGAAGTGATGACACTTTCTGCAGGACCTGACCATCATTTTGCATCACAGTGATCAAGCACGTACAGTGCAAGCTGTTACTGATTTGTTTGACTGACGGGGCGGCTAAGTGCTATACCACCTACTGCACTCCCCTGACTTAAACCGTCGTAAGTTCAACTCGATTTCTAAACTGAAGAAAACATTCCACGGCATTCGCTTCACAACTGCTACAAACTGTCAAGACAACTGGCACTGCTAAGAGTATCCTACGATTTCCACATCGCTGGCAGCGAGTTATTCAAAATGCTGGTGACTACTTTGAAGGTCAGTAAAACATTGAAACATGTATCTATTTTGCACGAACTGTAAATAAATAGTTGCCACTATTAAAGTTCCAACCCTCGTAGAACAGAAACGCCACTCCATTCACGATATTCTGAGTCCATTTGTACATTCCATTTGTGGTAAGTATGCAATACCGTCCAGAAGCTTAATGCTGCGACGAATTTTAGTAGATTTCACATCTTCAGTGTAAAGGGCTGAATAATAGAATGTTGTTTCTCGAGGGGGAAGCACCTTTTCATCTTTTCAGTCCCGCCGGTTGTGCATCTGCACGGTGCCACCCCCTAATGAACATTTGGCACAGTGTATGAACATCTTATTCATACTGGGCACCACTTGTACAGAAACCAGACTACAATAAGAATCGAAGCTGTAGTTGAGAGGGGAGTGAGCAAATTGTGATGGAAACCAAGCTGAAATTAGGAAAGGAATTTAAGTTCAAGGAGACAAAAAAAGAAAAAAAAGAGATTAAGCAGTGGCACTGTAATTCTATCAGAGACGACATAGCACTTGGAAGAGCAGTTGAAAGGAATGGCTAGTGTCTTAAAAACAGATTATAACATGAATATCAGAAAATGTAAAACAATGACAACGAAACGTAATGGAATTAAATCATGCGACGCTTAGGAAATTAGATTAGAAAACGAGACATTCAATGTAGTAGCTGAGCTTTGCTGTTCGGGCAGCAAAATAACTGATGGGGGCCGAAGTAGAGGATATGTAAAATGCAGACTGGAAATAGGAAGAACAGCGTTTCACAGAAACAGAAAGGTAGCGTGGAATATAAGTTTAAGTGCTCGTTTCTGAAGGTGTTTGGCTGTAGTGTACCCTTGTACAGAAATGAAACTACTAATAGTTGAGGTAAGAAGAGAATAGAATCTTTTGAAATGTATTGTAGAAGAATGCTGCATATACGATAGCTAGCTCGAATAACTAAGTCGGGTCTAGGAGAAAAGAAGCTCGCCGGCCGCTGTGGCCCAGCGGTTCTAGGCGCTTCAGTCCGGAACAGCGCTGCTGCTACGGTCGCAGGCTCGAATCCTGCCTCGGGCATGGATGTGTGTCATGCCCTTAGGTTAGTTAGGTTTAAGTAGTTCTATGTCTTGGGGGACTGATGACCTCAGATGTTAAGTCCCATAGTGCTTAGAGCCATCTGAACCAAGAAAAGAAGCTCAAGGCACAGTTTGACTAAAAGAAGGGTTCGTTTGGTGTGGTAAATCTTGAGACACTAAGGACTACTCAGTCTGGTGTTGGAGGGACACATGGGAGGTAAAAATTGTAGAGGGGTACCAAAGTTTGTTGGTTCAAACGGATGTATGTTGCAGTAGCTATGCGGAGGATGCACTAGTACGAAGAGCTGCGTTAAACCAGCCTGCGGACGAAGACCTAGGCACCACAACCATAAATACATTAAATTGTATGTGTTTGTACACACTTTGTATATGACGCGATCAGTAAGAGGTCCTTTGTAAATTACAGCCTCAGTGGATAAAATGCATCGCCATCATGTTGGCAATTTGTTTACAACTTGCAGGTTACAGATGCAGTTTTTAGCTTTTTTAGTACGCGTTCACGAAATCCATTTGATTCGTCTGCGTATAATAAGTAAAAGGGTATATCCCTCCCTTGTGGGGAAATACCACATACTTAGCACTGGTCCAGCAGGCCTACCCGGAATGTCGTAATATGTCACTACTGCCTGCGGCATGCATATCGAAGAAATGGAAAATTCCGCAGGCAGCATGGCATTCAGTGAGCCAGGAGTTCCAATGTTTCTCACGTAGGCGGTCGCAATGGTGAGGGCAGGGTGGTGGCGGTCGCTGGCCAGTACGGCCCCAGTATCGGCAGCGATCGCTCGCCGCCGGCCGCCCGCGGTGTCGATAGCGGAGGCGGCCGGAGCGCTTCCGCTGCAGATAACGACGGCTGAGAGAGCTGCTCTGTCCAGGTTAGTGTGCTAGCTGTCTTTGCTCCCTACAACACACGCGACGCTCTTCGCATACGTCCATATTCTGCAAATCACTGAAGTCCGTGACATAGGATACTTCACGGCCCAAGCAGCAGGATTTTAGAACATATATTGTGTTCGAACATTATGAATTACCTCGAAGGAAACGGTCTATTGACACACAGTCAACATGGGTTTAGAAAACGTCGTTCCTGTGAAACACAACTAGCTCTTTATTCACATGAAGTGTTGAGTGCTATTGACAAGGGATTTCATATCGATTACGTATTCCAAGGCAAACCTACGTTTCTAGCATTTGTAGACTTAGAGAACGCTTTTGACAATGTTGACTGGAATACTCTCTTTCAAATTCTGAAGGTGGCAGGGGTAAAATACAGGGAGCGAAAGGCTATTTACAATTTGTACAGAAACCACATGGCAGTTATAAGAGTCGGGGGACATGAAAGGGAAGCAGTGGTTGGGAAGGGAGTGAGACAGGGATGTAGCCTCTCCCCGATGTTATTCAATCTGTATATTGAGCAAGCAGTAAAGGAAACAAAAGAAAAATTCGGAGTAGGTATTAAAATCCATGGAGAAGAAATAAAAACTTGGAGGTTCACCGATGACATTGTAATTCTATTAGAGACAGCAAAGGACTTGGAAGAGCAGTTGAACGGAATGGACAGTGTCTTGAAAGGAGGATATAAGATGAACATCAACAAAAGCAAAACGAGGATAATGGAATGTAGTCGAATTAAGTCGGGTGATGCTGAGGGAATTAGATTAGGAAATGAGACACTTAAAGTAGTAAAGGAGTTTTGCTATTTGGGGAGCAAAATAACTAATGATGGTCGAAGTAGAGAGGATATAAAATGTAGAATGGCAATGGCAAGGAAAGCGTTTCTGAAGAAGAAAAATTTGTTAACATCGAGTATAGATTTAAGTGTCAGGAAGTCATTTCTGAAAGTATTTGTATGGAGTGTAGCCATGTATGGAAGTGAAACATGGACGATAAATAGTTTAGACAAGAAGAGAATAGAAGCTTTCGAAATGTGGTGCTACAGAAAAATGCTGAAGATTAGATGGGTAAATCACATAACTAATGAGGAAGTATTGAAAAGGATTGGGGAGAACAGAAGTTTGTGGCACAACTTGACCAGAACAAGGGATCGGTTGGTAGGACATGTTCTGAGGCATCAAGGGATCACCAATTTAGTATTGGAGGGCAGCGTGGAGGGTAAAAATCGTAGAGGGAGACGAAATGATGAATACACTAAGCAGTTTCAGAAGGATGTAGGTTGCAGTAGGTACTGGGAGATGAAGAAGCTTGCACAGGATAGAGTAGCATGGAGAGCTGCATCAAACCAGTCTGAGGACTGAAGACAACAACAACAACAACTTATTCCAGGATTTCCGGAAGGCTTTTGACACTGTACCCCAGAAGCGGCTCGTAGTAAAATTGCGTGCTTACGGAATATCGTCTCAGTTATGTGACTGGATTTGCGATTCCCTTCAGAGAGATCACAGTTCGTAGTAATTGACGGAATGTCATCGAGTAAAACAGAAGTGTTTTCAGGCGTTCCCCGAGGTAGTGTTATAGGCCCTTTGCTATTCCTTATCTATATAAACGATTTGGGAGACAATTGTTTGCAGATGACGCTGTCGTTTATCGACTATTAAAGTCGTCAGAAGATCAAAACAAACTGCAAAACGATTTAGAAAAAATATCTGAATAGTGTGAAAAGTGGCAGTTGACCCTAAATAACGAAAAGTGTGAGGTCATCCACATGAGTGCTAAAGGGAACTCGTTAAACTTCGGTTACACGATGAATCAGTCTAATTTAAAAGCCGTAAATTCAACTAAATACCTAGGTATTACAATTACGATCAACTTAAATTGGAAGGAACGCACAGAAAATGTTGTGGGGAAGGCTAACCAGAGGCTGCGTTTTATTGGCAGGACACTTAGAAAATGTAACAGACCTACTAAGGAGACTGACTACACCACGCGTGTCCGTCCTCTTTTAGAATACTGCTGCGCGGTGTGGGATCCTTACCAGGTAGGACTGATGGAGTACATCGAAAAAGTTCAAAGAAAGGCAGCACGTTTTGTATTATCGCTAAATATGGGAGAGAGTGTCACAGAAATTATACAGGATTTGGGCTGGAAATCATTAAAAGAAAGGCTTTTTTCGTTGCGACGGAATCTTCTCTCGAAATTCCAATCACCATCTTTCTTCTCCGAATGCGAAAATATTTTGTTGACACCGACCTACATAGGGAGGAACGATCACCACGATAAAATAAGTGAAATCAGAGCTCGTACGGAAAGATATAGATGTTCATTCCTTCCGCGCGCTCTACGAGATCGGAATAATAGAAAATTGTGAAGGTGGTTCGATGAACCCTCTGCCAAGCACTTAAATGTGATTGCAGAGTATCCATGTAGATGTAGATTCGCGTATGGAGAGCGGGTGGAATGGTTCCTTAACCCTCTGTTTGACACATACAGAAATATTGCGAAGATAAAGCACTAAGTTACTTAAATTAGATGTATATGGTGATGCTGACACTTTTGTATCCATCTTTTCAAAATGTACTATGTTGCCTTATGTATAGTTGTCCACACAAGGTGCACGCATGCAATAATACAAGTGCCACAATGTTGTTCCTGTGGCTGGAAAACCGCTTGCGTTTTGCACTATTTCATGTGAAATGTCTTAAAACAATTCCTTTTTGGTACAAAGCAAAGAACTGTTCCACAGTTTCCACCATTTATAGGCGATACCCCTAAAAGCAAAGCCCACCTCTTCCTTTTCGGCCCATTGTTTGGCCAGTGCACAAAATTATCATACAATACATAATTCACTGGCACTGGAGCTGGAGTTTTCTTCCTCTGGACTTGTCCATCGAATAGCCAAAGTCAGGCTTCCTCTTCCCAAAAAATATCAGTCCATTTGCAGTGTTCCAGGTAAGCGTTCGCTAAAACGTTAGTGTAAAAACGCACCTTCAAAGTTTCATCTTACCGTTTGTAAACAATTTTCATTGTACAAGAAAAAACAGCACCACAAAATCGGAAGAAACTGCTGCACCTGTAACTGATGCTCACGCAGCTTCACACGATGTTTGATTAAGATGCACACCATTCGTAAACTTTTCACCACAGACAACAAAATACCACTGTATATGAGAGCTTAAATGTTGCTTGCAAGCACTATTTCCCATCCAAGGATGAAACTTGAAACGTGTTGTAAAAAATAGCTTGCAATTTTGATGTTGCTTGAGAGCAACTATCCCAAATAGTGTTAAATGCCTCTGAGCGCGCTGTAGTCTAATTTTGTGTTCGCGATCTCTTTAAATACTGGTTCTTGAAACTTTGTAAGTAGGATTTCGCCTGATAGTTCGTATTTGTCTGCAAGCATTTGCCAGTTCCAAGTTTTCCAACCCCGTAACGCTAACCAATCGGTTAGTGCTATCTGGTACGGGTCTCTCACACTTGAGCAGTAGTCAAGGACGTGTCACATGAATATTTTGAGAGTTATCTGCGTAAACTTGTTTTTTCCAAGTATCCTACGCATGAATGGAAGTCTGCCACCTGATTTTACTACGACTATGTATGATCATTCCACTTCATATTTATACGAATTGTGACTCGACGCTATTTGTGTGAGTTACTGAGTCTTGTTGTGACTCATTGGTATTTCAGTAACAGCATACTACGTTTCTTCGTTTGATCATTCACTAACAAAAGTGTCTACTGGCGTCCCTTCTGGTTCGTAGTATTAGTAATCCTGCTGCTCAACGTCGTTGAAATGACCCCTAACGATTGATATTGAGGAAGAAGAAACATTACTGTTCAGCGTCCCGCCGACGATGAGATCATTATAGACAGGGGATGACCTCGGATTGCAGAAAGGATGGGAAAGAAAATCGACAGTGTCTTTTTCAAAGAAACCGTCTCGGTATTTGTCTAAGTGATTTAGGGAAAGCACGGAAAATTTAAATCTGTATGGCCGGACAGGAATTACGAGGCGTATTCCAAGTTAAGGTCCAGTGATAGATATGCAACTGATGGTAGGCCTGAAAGAAGTTTGGTTTCATTCAGTAGTCGTTTGTCAGTTGATAGAGCAGATGGCAACGGCCGAGACAATCGTAGATCCCGTCAGTTGTGAAGTGCGTGGTGTGATTAGGTTTCTACTGGCAAAAGGATCTTCAGCTGCTGAAATCCGTCGTGAGTTATGCTCAGTGTGCCGACCTGAAATGGTGAGTGACAAACAAATTCGAAAGTGGTATCGAGAATTTCAGAATGGCCGCACAAGTGTTCACGATGAACAGCGGAGCGACAGGCAGAGCATTGAGACCGACATTGTTGATCAATAGAACGAACAACTTCGAAGTGATCCGCGATTGAATATTTGTGGTCGGGTAATGAATTCAAAATATTGCTCGAAGCTCAATTTCAAGGATTGTCACTGAACAGTTTGAATATCACGAACTGTATACGAGGTGGGTTCCTAAAATCCTTACTGATCAATGAGCAAAGAATGCGCAGTGCACGACAAGATGGAGGTGATTTGTTGTCCCACATTGTTACGGGCGACAACGTAAACCAACGCAGAATTGAGTCAACAGTCAATGCAATGGCGCCATTCAAGTTTACCCAGATCAAAAAAGTTAAGCAATCTCCGTTCTCGAATCGAAAAATGATGATTACCGATCTTTGGGACGAAAAGGGCGAACTTTTTATTGATTTCATGGATCGTGGCTCAACAGTTAGAATTGACGTGTACTGTGTATCGCTAAGCAAACTGAGACGTGCGATCCAAAATCGACGGTGAAGGGAACTGTCGTCTGGCATTGGCAATAAACCTTCATGACAACGTACGCCCTCAAACCGCTGTCAAAAACATGGAGAAGATTCAAGTTTTTCGTTGGGAACTTTTTGAGCACCCTCCGTACAGTCCGGACGTTGCATCACGCCACTATTTCCCCTTCTTGTATTTGCAAAAGTGACTGGGTGGGAAACGATTTCAAAACGACGATGAACTCAAGACTGGCGTTACCAACTGGTTTAGTTCCCAGGGGCCATATTTCTAAGTAGAGGCGTTAAAGAAGCTTGTGCAGAAAGTGTATAAATGTGAACGGCATTGTATGGAAAAGTAAAATAGATATGTAGTAAAATATTATTGTCAATAAAAAACAGTTCCTATGAATTTACTTTTTTATGACGAAAACAACCTTATTTTTGGAATACGCCTCGTAGAACCACCGACTTTCTGGATGCGAGTCCAGTGTTCTGATCACCACGCGTCATCCTTCACGGACTGAATGATTTCTAATATAAGAACACTAACATTTAACGTCGCGGATGTAATTAATTCATGCATCATTCAGCGCCCCATCCACAAAGATCCGCAATTAAACCATGTAGATGCTGTGTTACGTGATGCCACTGAAACTTTTTACACCGAAATTCTATGTAGCGTCTCTCTCCCCAACGCACAACTTTTGTTGACCATCCGGCATCCGGTTTTCTGTGCAATGGTCAGTATGAAACGTTCAGATTTTAGTCATACCATCAGGTCGGTATGTCCGCAACTCGTGGTCGTGCGGTAGCGTTCTCGCTTCCCACGCCCGCGTTCCCGGGTTCGATTCCCGGCGGGGTCAGGGATTTTCTCTGCCTCGTGATGACTGGGTGTTGTGTGATGTCCTTAGGTTAGTTAGGTTTAAGTGGTTCTAAGTTCTAGGGGACTGATGACTATAGATGTTAAGTCCCATAGTGCTCAGAGCCATTTGAACCATCAGGTCGGTATACTAGCACAGTTTGTCTTGGTGTCTCACCGGATTACAAATCCAAACCGCAGCGATTTCATCCACAATCGATTCTAAGTTGTTTTTCTTTCTTTCTGTCATCAACTGCTTGTCTTTATCTCCGACAAGGTGTTTGTTTAAAATGCGAAGTTGTACAGCGGGTCACAATACACGTTAAAATTGTAGATGTTTCCCCTCTCCCTCCTCCTCCTTCTCCTCCTCCTCCTCCTCCTCCTCCTCCTCCTCCTCATCCATCCCTCCCCCTGCAAGTCAACTCACAAGGAGGATGGCAAAGGTATATTGCTTTCATTCAAGGCAACTTCGAAGTTGAAGACAGCTTTGTCTTGCTAGCAGAACTGTGTCTTCCAGGGCTACTGGACATGGACCTTAGCCCACGCACTTAACAGCATGAGTCTAAGTCAGACGCCAAACTGCTCATGACGGGAACTAGCTACTCCACAACACAATCATATTCTGCATGAATTCCAGAAACATCACAGACACACAACATAACCACTGAACACCAAACATATGAAACCATTAGGAACGTTGGTCAATGGAAGCATCTAAACAAATTAGCAGACGAAATTTCTAAAACCACTGACAAAGAGTGTCAACACAGTTGGCCATACAGAAGGCATGTAAATATTCAGCAGAATGAGAAACTCTGTAGGCTGGAAGAAGGCACTTTAATATTAACTGATTATGAACTTCAGACACTTTGACAACAGATATATTGCATATACTGTAGATACTTGGGCTTGGCAGGTAGAAGCAGCGGCAAAGAGGCTAAAAACGACCCGAGGAGTTAGGCGGTGTATACAGCGCAGCAAGTGGCAAAAGAAAAACACAAAGAACCTACACAGCACGCGTCAGGGAGATGTAAGTCGTCATATTGTAATTCAGCCAATTTGCACAAAGTGTTTATAAATTATATACACAGATCTTCCTTGTGAATCAAGCTTGTGGTGAACACAGTATAAGAATGTAATTAGTTTTGACACGCAGGCAGAAAAAAAATGCGGTGAAGGACTTCAGTTCATAATATGTATACTGTACGACATTTTATTCCACAAACAAATAACAAGGCAATAATAGGAAAAAAATTATCAGTTTCGCAAGCTCATTGAGCGATTCGCGATGCTGCCGGCCGGTCGTTAGACACAATGTATTTTGTATGTCGCTGAACGTAAAAACTCCTAGTGCCCTGGGTTAGCAAGGTAGCTATCTAGCCCTAGTTCGATTCCCCAGGGCCTTGGTCTTACCAGGATGAACAGAACTCAGCGTCGTCAAATAATATGTTAGTCGATTTCGAGAAAAAGAGAGCTTCTTTGCCCTATGTGCAATAACATTTTATAAATAATGTTTTTCAGCTGTCTGGGAGTGACCTGTTTATTGACATACGGGACTGCCGCGCCGTGCTACAGCCTTCTGAAGATAAACATACGTGTCATGCTTACTAAATTTTGCCACTTGTTGTAATTCACGCACCTTCTTTTGTGTTTTATTGTAGTAACCCACAACTCATCGTCATCAACATCATCGTCATCATCATGTATTGAAATGCTACTAGCTTTCTGCCGCCTTCCTTCCTCTCCTGGCAAGAGTTTGTGAATGACCTCGTGATGAAAGTGGCGGTCTGCGACGTGGAGCTGAAAAGAGTCTGGGTGGGACCCCCGGCGTGTGCTTCTAGCATTCACTACTTGAGCGAACTCTCTGCCGTTGGCAGCTCGTGAGGGTTGAATAGAACTCGGCGGCTGCGGGCTCCCGCATCTGTGTAGCTCTTCGCCCCATGCAGACGACGGAGCGACCACGACGTCTTCACACCAGAGTGTTTACCTCGAACAGTTCTCAACTCACAGCTCATTGCATGCAACGGAGGCTGCAGCTTATCGCGGATTCAAACTCACGAAACCTATTCTTGGCCGTGACGAACTTGTCTTAAAGGTGAAAGGAGCATTATCGTCAGAATACATTTAACGGTAAACGCATACCATAGGTTATACGGGGCGGAATGTAGAATGACGTAGCATAACTAGAGAATTCTTTTCCTTCTGCTTGAAAGTATGACTATTTGTGTATGCTACTCGGGCAGCACAACATCAATGATGTGTTATTATAGTTTCGTCGTACAAGTTCGCCAAAACAAGACTTACAACTGCACTTTTCATTGTCACTATTGTCCTCCCGCTAACGAACTTATTAACCCATTGTCACAGTACTTAGCCGGTCGCTGTGGCCGAGCGGTTCTAGGCGCTTCAGTCCGGAACCGCGCTGCTACTACGGTCGCAGGTTCGAATCCTGCCTCGGGCATGGATGTGTATGATGTCCTTAGGTTAGTTAGGTTTAAGTAGTTCTAAGTCTACAGGACCGATGACCTCAGATGTTAAGTCCCATAGTTCTTAGAGCCATTTTTTTGACGTGGTATTTAAATACCTACAGTTCGCTGTGAAGTTAGATTTAACCCTGACTAACGACGGAAGGTATGTACCCCACGATGGATTGTCAGACGACCAATTGGAATTTGTTGCTTGTTATTGCTAAGTATCAGTGCCCCACTGGCAAGAGGAAGCCTACTAATCGTTTGCAGAATTCTTATTATTGCAGATTGCACCTGTAGGTTGTGCTGTTCTCAAGTTTCGTTGTTAACCCTCGTCACCGTATTGTCACATCGAATTAGTTCGCACCTGTAGTTAGGCAACCCAAATACCACATTCGCAAAGCGGTCTGCCTTCGCAGACACATCCCGTCGACGACTTAGACCCACGAATTGACGCTTGCCACATCACAGATGAGTGAGTTACAAACTTGGGAATTTGCTCTCTCCACTGATGTGTGTCTGTTTATTCAGCTTGTCTTGCGAGTTTTGCGCAGTAGTCTTCTGAAACCCTGGAGGAACTTATGAATAATCTGTATATCCAACCCCCACCTTCAACCTCCTTGCTAAACGAAATATTCTTTTTATACTGTTAATTCCTAGTAAGACATTAATTAATATAACCATTTGTTAATGTTTTTGAAATAAAATCGGTGGTCAAACTGTTTATATATATCAGCTGGTATGATTGCTTTATATATCAGCCAGTATGATTGTTGGGTATGGTAAATCTCAAAATAGTCTTCTAAATGTAGAGTAACAGCACACTTTTTACACTGGCTTGCACTTTCACTTCTTTTTCCTATTGAGTAACGCACAACACACCTTTCCGCTTTATGCGTATTGGGAAATCAGCCCATGGTTCTGTCTGAAGCCTCATAGTGGTGGTACTCGTTGACGATGGCCTGCGAACAGAATACCCGGGTAACAGTGCACACTGTAGAACCTCCTCATCATCACTACGAAGTACTCTTTCGCCATGTTGGTTGTTTACTGAGATCGGCTACCAAGTGATACACACAACCTTTGCCTCGTATCAGAACGCTGTAAGAGCCGTCTATTACGCAGAAATTGAACTCCATCCGTTCATATAGTGGAGGGCGCATGTGCAAGCTGATCTTCATAACGAAACTTCCTGGCAGATTAAAACTATGTGCCGGACCGAGACTCGAACTCTAGACCTTTGCCTTTGGCGGGCAAGTGCTCTATCAACTGAGCTACTCAAGCACGACTCATGATCCGTTCTCACAACTTTAACTCCGCCAGTACGTCGTCTCCTACCATCCAAGCTTCACAGAAGCACCGAGCGAGGTGGCGCAGTGGTTAGCACACTGGACTCGCATTCGGGAGGACGACGGTTCAATCCCGTCTCCAGCCATCCTGATTTAGGTTTTCCGTGATTTCCCTAAATCGTTTCAGGCAAATGCCGGGATGGTTCCTTTGAAAGGGCACGGCCGATTTCCTTCCCCATCCTTCCCTAACCCGAGCTTGCGCTCCGTCTCTAATGACCTCGTTGTCGACGGGACGTTAAAACAACACTAACCTAACCTAACCTTCACAGAAGCTCTCCTGCGAACCTTGCAGAACTAGCACTCCTGTAAGAAAGAATATTGCGGAGACATGGCTTAGCCACAGCCTGCGGGATGTTTACAGAATGAAATGTTCACTCTGTAGCGGATTGTGCGCTGATATGAAACTCCCTGGCAGATTAAAACTGTGTGCCGGACCGAGACTCGAACTCGGGACCTTTGCCTTTCACCGGCCAGGGTGGCCGAGCGGTTCTAGGCGCTACAGTCTGGAACCGCGCGACGCTGCGGTTGCAGGTTAGAATCCTGCCGCGGGCATGGATGTGTGTGATGTCCTTAGGTTAGATAGGTTTAAGTAGTTCTAAGTTCTAGGGGACTCAGAAGTTAAGTTCCATAGTTCTCAGAGCCATTTGAACCATTTTGAATTTTGAGTATGTACAAAAGTCAAAGTACTGAACTGGATATTAATGGCAACGAGAAAGAAGCAGAAACCAGAAGAGGTGTAACATAGGGGTTCCGTCTGTCTTTTTACTTATTCAATGTGTTCATCGAGGTGGCAATCACAACAATGAAAGAAAAGAAACAGGCAT
Organism: Schistocerca piceifrons; assembly: GCF_021461385.2. Lineage (NCBI taxonomy): Eukaryota > Metazoa > Arthropoda > Insecta > Orthoptera > Acrididae > Schistocerca > Schistocerca piceifrons. The sequence goes on from NC_060139.1 coordinate 346,144,559, forward strand.
CAAAATTAATGGTATTCATATTCACTGTATTAGTTTTGCCGTTAACATTCAATAGTGGTAGACTCAGAAAGAACAAAATAAAACGCTTAGTCATAGAAAATCGTATAAGATGGTTCTACAAGAGGTAGGAGAGAAGAAAGAACCACTGAAAGTTAAGGGCCAACGCAAAGCAAAACTTGTTGGACACTTAGTGTGACACAAGATATTATTTTACAAAACATTATCGAACGTAGGGGGAAAAAAACCAAGAGACTACCTAGAACATCCTATTTACAGAATCTCATCAGTGAAAGGGAATGTCATTTATACTTACAGATACAATGCTTAGCCTTTGACAGAAGGAGAAGTACGAAAGTGACAAATAAACAAACAAACATCCAAGGGAAAATTCCATCTTGCACTGACCAATACAGTGTTCATAAGTTACACGAGATAAGTGACCCTAGCCACAGAATGAACAAGGGAACTATTCTCTTTACAGACGACGCCGGGAATGGTCACAGTTTTTTGACGTCGATGCAACTAAAATGTAGTTAGTTACATGGCTGGTAGATCACTTGAAGGATTCTTTTACCGAAAGGATGTGGGTCGAATCAGGTGACAGGATATGTAACGTGATTAGTGTTAACAGTATGGAATATATAAATTTCTAGTGCTAATCAAGCCCACTAATTTTTAAACGAAAGTTCATCCATGAAATGGAAGGAGTTGTCCAGGAGGAATAATTTTAATTTAGTTATAAAGCTTGCTTTGCTGTATGTCAGACGTTTTACTGTACTGGACAAATATCTGTTGCTGCGTATTGAACTCCTTTCTGAAGCACTGACAGCTTTACTATTGGCAAATAAAGGTCATTTTTTTCCTCTAGTGTTGTAGGTATGAACGTCACTATTCTTCCCAAATTGTGAGGGATTATTTGTCACATATTTCACTACGGAATATATGTACTGTGATGGTACAGTGAAAATAAGTAACTCCTTGAATAGATGCTTACATAATGACCCGTGGCGAACACCACAGATAATTCTTACTGGTCGTTTTTGTGCATCCAGTACTTTTGTTCCATAAGATATTATTGGGTGGAAATATGCGAAATATGTTAAGAGAGATTCATTCAATTATATGATGAGCAAAAGTAACTGATCGTAGTTGCATGAGCAGCTCATTAACGTTCTTTTTCCAGTTAAAGTTTTCATCAACATGTACGCCGAAAAATTTGGAGTGTTCTGCTCTGTTTACTGACTCCTGTTGATGTGCTGCATCGATTGTTGGCTCAAATGGCTCTGAGCACTATGGGACTTAACATCTGTGTTCATCAGTCCCCTAGAACTTAGAACTACTTAAACCTAACTAACCTAAGGACATCACACACATCCATGCCCGAGGCAGGATTCGAACCTGCGGCCGTAGCGGTCACGCGGTTCCAGACTGAAGCGCCTAGAACCGCACGGCCACACTGGCCGGCGATTGTTGGTACGTCGCTATTTGTTGTACAGGACTGAATACAGAGTTTCTTAAAATTAAGGGAGAGTCCATTTTGAGAGAACCATTTAATAAGTCTTTGAAAAACATAATTAACAGTATCTTCTGTTGCTTGCTCTGTAATGGGATTTATTCTAACAGTAATATCGTGCGCAAAAATACGATTTCTGCTTGAGGAATATCAGGAACATAGGATGGGACCCAGAACTGAACCTTGTGGGAATCCCTTCGTGATTCTCCCTAGTCGCCAAAATTTTCTCTCCTTATAACATTGTGTGAATTATTCAGGATAATTTTTTTACATTCCGTTTGTTATGTATGATTCAGATGAGTTTTGTGTAAACGCAATTCCATAGTACTTGAGTTTTTCTTGGGGACTAACATGATTTACCCAGTCATACGCTTTGAAAAGATTACAAAAAATACCAATTGGCGATATTTTATTATTTAAGACTTGTAATATTTGGTGAGTTACACATCAGTTGTTGATATGTCGCTATTTGTTCTACAGATAGCGTTCTCAGTCGAGCTGTTCTTGTGGCATCCAAACTGCGATGTACTTAATAAGCTCTTTCTACTTAAATGTGAGACTACTCTTTAATACATTACTTTTTGGAATGTTTTGGAAAAAGACTACAGTAAGGAACTTGGATGGTAATTGTTTAAGTCTTTTGTGTCATCCTTCTCATGAAGACGATATTGCAGTGCTTGTGTTATTCTGATGTCGATGCACGGCGGCGACCATAGCCGTTGCGAAGCACATCAGATGAATTCGCAATTACGAATAATGACTATCAGTAGCTGAAGAATGGAATGACGACAGTGAAAATTTATGCCGGACCGGGACTCGAACTTGGATTTTCCGCTTATCGGAGCGATCGACTTACCTTTTTTTTACGTCATCTTTTTAATTCACCAAAAACAGTAACAAAAATGGCTACAATGAAATGACATAAATAAGGTCACAGATAATTGCAGTCATGAATTACAGCATTCAAAAAATTAGTCTTTAGCAGTAGCACACTTTAGCACCTTCACTGTCACCTTCAACTGGTGGCAGATCAGCATGCACATTTTCTTCTTCTGCAGCCAATTTCTCATCATTTCCCAGACCCAAATTAATCATCCAGTAAATCCTTGCTGTGTGTTCCTTCCAAGGTAAATTACATGGACAGAAGAGAAGTTCCGAACAGCGACATCGCAAAATATTTCACTGCCTTGTTATTGTTGTCAGTTCCAGCCTTCTAACGCATCTATAGGGAGTTCAAGATCTTCCTTTATATCAGACACTAGATGTTTCTCACCATATTTTTGTATCTGCTGTACTACTGATTTATTTTTCATGTGTGACTTGCAGGTGAGGTTAGGGTCGGGAACGTGACCCAACCCATTCCCTCTCTACTAGGAATCCAGTTCCTAACCTATACCCATTCGGTTGAAGACAATTCGGAGCATGTTACCATATTTCTTATTGTGATTCTGATATTTAAGTATTTTCTCGAATTCATTTTCCATATACATCTTGTATTCAATATGTTCATTGCTCCCAATATTGTTAAAAACGTAACTTGTATATTTGCCCATTAACCAAATCACTGCGTTATTTTTTGCCTGAGGGTAGTAAATTTCCTCTGGTCTGAAGAAAATGTTAGTCGGTACATTGTTTGCTAAAGTTCTTGTTATTTGAGCAATTTTCTCCCTGGTCCACCTCCTGTTTATAATCCGATCCCCACAAGTGTAACGATGAGGCACACTATCAACGAGGTTGCATTTGCTGCAGAGGTTAGTGTCACTTAAACCGATGGCAAAGAGACGCTCATTAGTGCTGATGATGTTATTGACTACCTTGTACCACGCTGTTCTCACGTCAGACGAAAGAACATCACTCCTGATGTTTTTCCAGACCACATTCCATGCTATTCCAGCATATTTGGTTTCTATGTTATTTTTCATTTCATGTTTCCGTCTTTCAGCTAAAATCGCCTTTGCTGTAACGTTTTTGGAGTTTAAAAGCTTTTTGCTGAGATAACTTAGTTCAATATAATACTCCCTAATGTGTTTCAGCTTAAAACTTATTTTTTGTATATTTATCGGCGGCTCTACACTTTCTGGCCTGACAATATCGTATAGTTTTGCTGTAATGCACCCTGGATCATTACACATTATGCTCCATGTTCGTTTGACATACAATGCCATCGCTTTAGACTTGATGTCGGTTAGACCCATTTCTCCATTGCTTGGATCCAAAACTGCTGTCTTCACCGGCACTCGAAACAATTCCCCTTTCCACAAGAACTTTGCTAAGGTGGACATGATCGTCTTCGCCTCCATTGATGGAATGGGGAGAACCTGTGCTATGTAGTAGGCCTTGGATAAAATATACGTGTTGATAAACAGTATTCTCTGGAACTGGTCTATGCTACGTTGACAGTTTTCAATCGAAGCTCCCTTGATTTTTCTTGCCACCTCCCATTCAGCAATCAGGGTGGTATGTTTCTTGGTCATGTCGATGGAGAACCAGAAAGTAAATATGTACATGTGGTCAGGCAACGACGTGTTAAAATTTTTGGATGTATATCGTAAATGTGAAGGGCTGTGGACACATATAACAGTAATTACAAGGAGAAGAATGTGCGGCAAAATAGTTGTAGAAAATTATATGTGGAACTAAATGAAACTGGGTGAAAATTCCTTCTGAGGAACATCTGAGAAAAAAATTTAGAATATTAAGGACACACATAGAAATGAATTAACAAAGTAACATGGGAACTGAAAACGTACATAAACTCAAGTTAATTTGGCTATCCGTGCACGACTCACTGTTAGACCCGAACTTCCATACGTCATTAACCACACGTCTACGATATGTACTCGCACATCCATTATGTGGAAATGGAAGAGGATGTAGATGAAGATGAAATGGGAGATATGATACTGCGTGAAGAGTTTGACAGAGCACTGAAAGACCTGAGTCGAAACAAGGCCCCCGGAGTAGACAATATTCCATTGGAACTACTAACGACCGTGGGAGAGCCAGTCCTGACAAAACTCTACCATCTGGTGAGCAAGATGTATGAAACAGGCGAAATACCCTCAGACTTCAAGAACAATATAATAATTCCAACCCCAAAGAAAGCAGGTGTTGACAGATGTGAAAATTACCGAACTATCAGCTTAATAAGTCACAGCTGCAAAATACTAACACGAATTCTTTACAGACGAATGGAAAAACTAGTAGAAGCCAACCTCGGGGAAGATCAGTTTGGATTCCGTAGAAACACTGGAACACGTGAGGCAATACTGACCTTACGACTTATCTTAGAAGAAAGATTAAGGAAAGGCAAACCTACGTTTCTAGCATTTGTAGACTTAGAGAAAGCTTTTGACAATGTTGACTGGAATACTCTCTTTCAAATTCTAAAGGTGGCAGGGGTAAAATACAGGGAGCGAAAGGCTATTTACAATTTGTACAGAAACCAGATGGCAGTTATAAGAGTCGAGGGACATGAAAGGGAAGCAGTGGTTGGGAAGGGAGTAAGACAGGGTTGTAGCCTCTCCCCGATGTTGTTCAATCTGTATATTGAGCAAGCAGTAAAGGAAACAAAAGAAAAATTCGGAGTAGGTATTAAAATTCATGGAGAAGAAATAAAAACTTTGAGGTTCGCCGATGACATTGTAATTCTGTCAGAGACAGCAAAGGACTTGGAAGAGCAGTTGAATGGAATGGACAGTGTCTTGAAAGGAGGATATAAGATGAACATCAACAAAAGCAAAACAAGGATAATGGAATGTAGTCTAATTAAGTCGGGTGATGCTGAGGGAATTAGATTAGGAAATGAGGCACTTAAAGTAGTAAAGGAGTTTTGCTATTTGGGGAGCAAAATAACTGATGATGGTCGAAGTAGAGAGGATATAAAATGTAGGCTGGCAATGGCAAGGAAAACGTTTCTGAAGAAGAGAAATTTGTTAACATCCAGTATTGATTTAAGTGTCAGGAAGTCATTTCTGAAAGTATTCGTATGGAGTGTAGCCATGTATGGGAGTGAAACATGGACGATAAATAGTTTGGACAAGAAGAGAATAGAAGCTTTCGAAATGTGGTGCTACAGAAGAATGCTGAAGATTAGATGGGTAGATCACATAACTAATGAGGAAGTATTGAATAGGATTGGGGAGAAGAGAAGTTTGTGGCACAACTTGACCAGAAGAAGGGATCGGTTGGTAGGACATGTTCTGAGGCATCAAGGGATCACCAATTTAGTATTGGAGGGCAGCGTGGAGGGTAAAAATCGTAGAGGGAGACCAAGAGATGAATACACTAAGCAGATTCAGAAGGATGTAGGTTGCAGTAGGTACTGGGAGATGAAAAAGCTTGCACAGGATAGAGTAGCATGGATAGCTGCATCAAACCAGTCTCAGGACTGAAGACCACAACAACAACAACATCCATTATGTCTATTCCCGTACAGATCAGACGTTGTGCTTGAAAGTCAGATGTTGTGCATTTTCTGTGTGGAGTTCTTTCTGTCTTGCAGCTTTGTTGTAATCTGTTGAGACGGTTCGCTTGAGGGTGCTCCATTTGGAGTGCGATTGATTGTGAACGCACTACGCTAGGTGCGCACCTGCGCGCCGTGGTATGCCGGATGCGCGCGCAGCCCGCCAGCGGAGAGGGAAGAGTCGGCACGCAGCTGCTGGTCGTGTGTGGGGAGGCCGAGTAGTGGGCACGTCCCACTGTTTCGTTTTCCGGCGCCCCAGGCTCCACGGTGCTGCTAACGCGCCGCCGTGCGGCGTTGAAGTCGTATCTTTAGGCGTTACAGCATACTGAGCGCGGTTTTACACTCCCCGCGCGAGAATTATGGGAAGCTACCGGGACTGCAAAAAGGTGGGACCTGGATAAACTGAAAGAACCAGAGGTTGTACAGAGTTTCAGGGAGAGCATAAGGGAACAACTGACAGGAATGGGGGAAAGAAATGCAGTAGAAGAGGAATGGGTAGCTCTGAGGGATGAAGTAGTGAAAGCAGCAGAGGACCTAGTAAGTAAAAAGACAAGGGCTAGTAGAAATCCTTGGGTAACAGAAGAAATACTGAATTTAATTGATGAGAGGAGAAAATATAAAAATGCAGTAAATGAAGCAGGCAAAAAGGAATACAAACGTCTCAAAAACGATATCGACAGGAAGTGCAAAATGGCTAAGCAGGGATGGCTAGAGGACAAATGTAAGGATGTAGAGGGTTATCTCACTAGGGGTGAGATAGATTCTGCCTACAGGAAAATTAAAGAGACCTTTGGAGAACAGAGAACCACTTGTATGAATATCAAGAGCTCAGATGGAAACCCAGTTCTAAGAAAAGAAGGGAAAGCAGAAAGGTGGAGGGAGTTTATAGAGGGCCTATACAAGGGCAATGTACTTGAGGACAATATTATGGAAATGGAAGAGGATGTACATGAAGATGAAATGGGAGATACGATACTGCGTGAAGAGTTTGACAGAGCACTGAAAGACCTGAGTCGAAACAAGGCCCCCGGGAGTAGACAACATTCCATTAGAACTACTGACGGCCTTGGGAGAGCCAGTCCTGACAAAACTCTACCATCTGGTGAGCAAGATGTATGAGACAGGCGATATACCCTCAGACTTCAAGAAGAATATAAGAATTCCAATCCCAAAGAAAGCAGGTGTTGACAGATGTGAAAATTACAGAACAATCAGTTTAATAAGTCACGGATGTAAAATACTAACGCGTATTCTCTACAGACGAATGGAAAAACTGGTAGAAGCTGACCTCGGGGAAGATCCCAGTTAGATGAGAAATTAATTGAAATGTTTCTCTTTTAAATACCAGTACATCCTACTGAAGCCAGTGGCGGCTTGTAATCACACATTCGCAGTTATCTCTTAGACAGTATGTTTGTGGAACCATGTTTACAGTAACGTTTTTGCCTTTGTTGTCGTGCAGTTTTAGCCCTGTTGGTATTCGCTAGTAACTATGACCAGCTAAAAAAAACGCTCATATCGAAGCCCAAAAAAGGTGAATATGTTCCTGTTTATTAAAAGACTCTGACTGAAAAGTGCGGTACCAGTTTCCACATGTTACCTTCCACAGCATCTGTAAAAATTTTCCAAAACATTTTGGCACACGAATGTATTCGCGCTTTTTAACGTGCAACTCACCTCTCATCCCCACATGCTCCCATACCTGTAACTGTCTCATACTCACTCACTAGTCCATGGCTGTAAGTCGCTCATACTCTTGCACTGCCTCTTGCCCGTTCTCACTTATTCAGCCCAGCTCATTGTCATTCTCTTTGTGTCTCTCTCTGTCACAGTCTCCTTCGTTCTGTCCTACTGCTACTGTCTCTTCTCACTGTCACTGCCTCCCTCTTCCTCTCTCCCAATGCTATCTCATTCATTTATTTCCACCATCCACCTCCATAGCTGAGTGATCGGCACGGCAGAATACCATGCGAGGGGCCTTGGTTCGATTCCCGGTTATGTTGGAGATTTTCTCCGCTTAGGAACTGGGTATTGTGTTGTCTTCAGCATAATTTCATCCTCATCGACACGCAAGTCGCCGAAGTGGAACCAGCTAAAAAAGACTTGCACCAGGCGACCGATCTGCCTGACAGGAGGCTCTAGCCGCACGCACATTCATTCATTTCCACCGGTGTTCTCTCTTCTCACTATGTCTTCCTCGTTGTCATTGTCATAGACTGTCCCTCGTCATCGCTGGCCTTCACCCATTTCCACTGTCTCCATCTCTCTATTCCTCTTCCACTATTACTGTGTCGCCGGCCGTTGTGGTCAAGCGCTTCTAGGCGCTTCAGACCGGAACCGCGGGACTTTTATTACTGTCATTTTTTCCTAGCTCTGTTCTGTCATTATCAACTATGTTCCACTGCCACTGTGTACCTCTTTTTCTGTACTGTACCATTGTCTTCTGCTCTCTTTTTATACCACAAGCACTGTTTGCTATTTTCCATTATTTATTACTTTTCCGTGTATTTTCCACTGCCACTATCTCCTTATCTCTCAGCATAAAAAAGCGCTTTTATGTTATCATGCCAAAATTTTCAAAGGTGCTGAAGGAGACAGAATGAGGCAACTGGCACCCTACTTCTCAGTCAGAGTCTTTTAAACAGGAATGTATTCGCCTTTTTTGTGCTCCAATAGGAGAAGTTTTTCGCTGATTTTCCTGTGGCTCGTATGAAAACAACCTTATGGGTCAGTAAAATTTTAATACTTTACCCATATGGAACTGAAATAACGCGAAACTAATATTACACCTGCGACCGGATTTTACGTGCACAAATAGTTTGCATGTGCTTCAGTCTTACAATATGGGGTTCCCAGAACTTTTTCGATGATAACGGAGGCGCTTTACAGCATATTTCAGTACGTTTTCGCTTCACTGCCGATTTTACATGTATAAGTAGGCCAAGTGTGAATCTCTGTATCTCGGAAACGGATAACAAAACAGTGAAATTTCCAAGGCTGCTAGTGATCGGGATCTTGTGAATATAACCTAAAAATTTCAGCCATTTGCTGTGCCTAACCGTGTCAGTTTTGGAAACCAAAAATCATAATTTTGAGGTGTTTCTCGATAACGGACAAAGATTTTTGGAAACAGTAAGATGGCTCTTCCAGATTAAAAAAATGGTTCAAATGGCCCTGAGCACTATGGGACTTAACATCTGAGGTCATCAGTCCCCTAGAACTTAGATCTACTTAAACCTAAATAATCTAAGGAGAGCACACACATCCATGCCCGAGGCAGGATTCGAACCTGCGACCGTAGCGGTCGCGCGGTTCCAGACTGAAGCGCCTAGAACCGCTCGGCCACTGCGGCCGGTTCTTCCAGGTTAATGCGTACCCTTAAAAACCATTAAATTTGCAGCTGTTAGTTATTAGATATTCGCTGCTGACGGCGAAGAAACGATGAAAAACGCTTTATTCGTTTTGTTCTCCGGAGCAGTCCATGAACTAAATGGTGCCTCAATAAGCCCTTTAAGGCGCGCTGTGGACCACATCTAATGCAATGAGGTCCAATCGATTTGCTGAATTTGCCTAAGCTGAAGGAAGAGCGTAATATTGTAGAATTGATACAGTACTGTAGGATAGTTACAGTAAGACGTTCCTAGCCGAAGGGCTATCCTAAACACTTTCTGTCACCAACATAACCCGAGGTATGTGCCACAGAAAAATTTCGTTTTTATGCGCGGCGTTTTGGCTCCTGTTGGTAGCGCATGCTGTTGCATGAATACCGATACATTCTACAGACTCTACTCTTTTAGCTGCGACGCATTGATTCGTCCACGGCGCCCACGCGGACGCGACGCGAGCTGTCGTGTGGAGGAGCAGCGATGCTTTGGAACTGCGAGCGCTACCGACTGCCGCGCCCCTCCTCCCTGAATACCCAGCCGTCCTCTGCGGGGCCCCGCCATTCAGCGCGCCCAGCCCGGCCTCGGCGGACTATTCACACTGCCAAACCGCGGCCAGCTCGCGGCGCACGCCCTTCCGCCCGAGCGGAGGCAACCCTTTGTCCGTCTCCGCTGTACTGCCACTCAGTATCACTCCCGTTTGAGCGCGGCGGCGAAAGGTACGTCACGAACGGGCGCCACGGACGAAACCGCAGGCTGCGCTGGCAACGGCCACTTTGACACGAGAGGTCGTCACAAGCCGTTTCGTGAACAATGATCAAGGTTGTGCACCGGCCGAGACAATGGCTCGGTTTCTTTTGGGATGGTGCAAGACTCAAAACCAGGTCTCATTAACTTTTTCTGCATAATGGCTAAGCAGGCATGGCTAGACGACAAATGTAAGGATGTAGAGGCTTATCTCACAAGGGGTAAGATAGATACTGCCTACAGGAAAATTAAAGAGACCTTTGCAGAAAGGAGAATCACTTGCATCAAGAGCTTTGATGGAAACTCAGTTCTAAGCAAAGAAGGGAAAGCAGAAAGGTGCAAGGATTATATAGAGGGTCTACAAGGGCGCTGTATTGAGGACAATATTATGGAAATGGAAGAGGATGTAGATGAAGATGAAATAGAGATATGATACTGTGTGAAGAGTTTGACAGAGCACTGAAAGACCTGAGTCGAAACGAGGCCCTGGGAAGTAGACAACATTCCATCAGAACTACTGACAGCCTTGGGAGAGCCAGTCCTGACAAAACTCTACCATGTAGTGAACGAGATGTATGAGACAGGCGAAATACCCTCAGATTTCAATAAGAATATAATAATTCCAATCCCGAAGAAAGCAGGTGCTGACAGATGTGAAAATTACCAACTATCAGTTTAATAAGTCACGGCTGCAAAATATTAACGTTAATTCTTTACAGACGAATGGAAAAACTGGTAGAAGCCGACCTCGGGGCAGATCAGTTTGGATTCTGTAGAAATGGTGGAACACGTGAGGCAATACTGACCCTACGGCTTATCTTAGAAGCTAGATTAAAAAAAGGCAAACCTACGTTTCTAGCATTTGTAGACTTAGAGAACGCTTTTGACAATGTTGACTGGAATACTCTCTTTCAAATTCTGAAGGTGGCAGGAGTAAAATACAGGGAGCGAAAGGCTATTTACAGTTTGTACAGAAACCACATGGCAGTTATAAGAGTCGGGGGGCATGAAAGGGAAGCAGTGGTTGGGAAGGGAGTGAGGCAGGGTTGTAGCCTATCCCCGATGTTATTTAATCTTTATATTGAGCAAGCAATAAAGGAAACAAAAGAAAAGTTTGGAGTAGGTATTAAAATCCATGGAGAAGAAATAAAAACTTTGAGGTTCACCGATGACATTGTAATTCTGTTAGACACAGCAAAGGACTTGGAAGAGCAGTTGAACGGAATGGACAGTGTCTTGAAAGGAGGATATAAGATGAACATCAACAAAAGCAAAACGAGGATAATGGAATGTAGTCGAATTAAGTCGGGTGATGCTGAGGGAATTAGATTAGGAAATGAGACACTTAAAGTAGTAAAAGAGTTGTGCTATTCGGGGAGCATAATAACTAATGATGGTCGAAGTAGAGAGGATATAAAATGTAGAATGGCAATGGCAAGGAAAGCGTTTCTGAAGAAGAGAAATTTGTTAACATCGAGTATAGATTTAAGTGTCAGGGAGTCGTTTCTGAAAGTATTTGTATGGAGTGTAGCCATGTATGGAAGTGAAACATGGACGATAAATAGTTTGGACAAGAAGAGAATAGAAGCTTTCGAAATGTGGTGTTACGGAAGAATGCTGAAGATAGATGGGTAGATAACTAATGAGGATGTATTATATAGAATTGGGTAGAAGAGGAGCTTGTTGCACAATTTGACTAGAAGAAGGGATCGGTTGGTAGGACTTGTTCTGAGACATCGAGGGATCACCAATTTAGTATTGGAGGGCAGCGTGGAGGGTAAAAATCATAGAGGGAGACCAAGAGATGAATACACTAAGCAGATTCAGAAGGATGTAGGCTACAGTAGGTACTGGGAGATGAAGAAGCTTGCACTGGATAGAGTAGCATGGAGAGCTGCATCAAACCAGTCTGAGGACCGAAGACCACAACAGCAACAACAAAGTCATTACGCCGAAAGGGGGATTAGGGCGGGACTTCCATCAATATGGTTGCAGTCGGTTCCTTATTACACCCAGCTTTTTCTACACTATATCAATGTTATCAGTGACATCAATGCTGATAGCGTCTAAATCATTTTCTTTTTCTAGTTGTTATTATTCTCGTGGTCTGCAGACAGAATTCTGATTTGGAGCTACTCTCCACGCCCTCTTCGTGTCTGCGTAACCATTGCAACACATTTCAACGTGCTTATTATACTCTAACCTTGGTCTCACTGTACAATTTCTTTTTCTCCAAACTTCCTTCCATTACCAAACTCATGCCGTAGGATGTGGCCTGTTAAATTTATTTCCTTCCCAATTCGTTTCAGTATCCCCTCATTTAACTTCCGATCTACCCATCTATTCTTCAGAATTCTTCTGTAGCAACACATTTCTAAAGCTTATATTCTCTTTTTGACTGAACTGTTAATCGCTCACGTTTCCCTCCCGTACGGAACTACACCCCACACACGTGGTTCGAGAGAAAACCCTTTCGCGCTAAAATTTATTCTCGTTATTAGAAAATTTCTTTTTTTCCTGAAACGCTTTTCTTACAATTTCCAGTCTGCAATTTTTATCGTCTGCGTTCTGGTTATCATCAGTTGTTTTAGAATGAGATTTTCACTCTACAGCGGAGTGTACGCTGATATGAAACTTACTGGCAGATTAAAACTGTGTGCCGGACCGAGACTCGAACTCGGGACCTTTGCCTTTCGCGGACAAGTGCTCTACTAACTGAGCTACCCAAGCACGACTCACGACCCGTCCTCACAGCTTTAATCCGCACTACCGCGTCTCCTACCTTCCAAACTTCACAGAAGCCCTCCTGCGAACCTTGCAGAACTAGTACTCCTGGAAGAAAGAATATGGCGGAGACAAGGCTTTGCCACAGCCTGGGGAATGTTTCTAGAATGAAATTTTCACTCGACAGTGGAGTGTGCGCTGATATGGAACTTCCTGGCAGACTAAAACTGTGTGCCGGACCGAGACTCGAACTCGGGCGCTTTGCCTTTCGCAGGAGAGCTTCTGTGAAGTTTGGAAGGTAGGAGACGAGGTACTGGCGGAATTAAAGCTGTGAGGACGGGGCGTGAGTCGTGCTTGGGTAGCTCAGCTGGTAGAGCACTTGCCTGTGAAAGGTAAAGGTCCCGAGTTCGAGTCTCGGTCCGGCACACAGTTTTAATTTGCCAGGAAGTTTCATCAATTGTTTTCCTTCCCAAATTGCTGATCTATACTACTCTTACTGTCTCATTTTGTAAACTAACTCCACCATCCTCACCTGATTTAAGACTATTACATTTCATTGTTCTTCACTTTCTTTTGCAGTTATTCCTCCTCTGTCGTTTTCTATTCAACACTCCATTTCATTCAATTGATCTTCCAAGGTTTTTCCCATTTTTTATTCACAGTGTAGTGCAGAGATTAAAGTTTCTTTTTACCCTACCTGAACTTAAATTCCATTACCAGTTTTCTAATCGATTTCCTTTTCTGCTTGCTCATTGGACTCATTGAATATGGCATATAGGTTACAACTCTTTCTCACCCGCTTCACAGCTATTGTCCTTCACGTCCTTCGACGTCATGACTACAGTCTGATTTCGATACAAGTTGTACCTTTCGTATGTTATCCCTGCTACGTTCACTATTCCAAAGAGTACATTCCATAATAAGGAATACGGATGAATGAAGCATTCCTGATACATTTATTTGCTACTGATCACATTGTACTCTTTGCGTCTTTTGCACATAAGCTTTAGCAGCGAATGGAAGAACTTAGTGAACAAACTCGAAAGTGACTACAACATTGCATAATCAGTTTATTACATGACAAATTTTACAAATTAACAGTGAATTTCTAGAATGATTTGATGAAGTTTTGTATTTAAAACATATGACAACGAGTGGATGAACAAAAAAAAAAGAAGTTTGCAGAAGAGTATGCAAGTCTTCCATTTCAAATAAAAAAGAAGTCAATATCAGTCTGTATTACCATGTTCGGCTTGTGACAGTGAGGCGGATTTTTAATACTAAAACTTTTCTAAGGGCTGTTCCGTCAGTAGTGAAGAGATGCATGGTACGAATTGCTACTAGAGACAGAAAGCAAATAAAAAGATATCGGAACACATGTGTGAAAGATGTCATTACGACTGAAAATGAAATGACGTTGGGCGGGATGTGTAGTCAGGCGAATGGTTGGTAGACGGACGAAAGAGAGTTACTTGGATGCGCGTTGATAATACTATAATACATGGAAAAGTGTAGAGGAACCTTTTCTCAATCAGTGAAAGTGACTGATGGCGTAAACAGTATCCTGGTTGGAAACCAATGTTCGTTACCACATTTCATGAGATACGTACCAACAGATACATTAGTCTTCTATTAAAACAGTGTACTGATATTTAGTATTATATTAAAGTGCGGACATGATAATTTAATACTTTACATAGGCCAATAGAAGGACGGACAGTGTGGCAGTAATGGGCAGTCGTGTTTGTCCGTACCCATGACTATATCGTGTGTGAAGTCGCCGGAGTGGGTGTTTCGTGGCGGACTGTTCAGGGTGTCTACAAGTAGTGGCGTAATACAGGTGACCACGAAACACGACGTCAGAGTTGTGATCGAAAAAAGATCCCGACTGAGAGGGACCGGAGTCGCGTTTCACGGCGTGTGAATCAAAATTGGTTCCAAAACCGACAGGAATTACTGCAGGCGGGGAATGAAGGTCCAATCGAACCAGTTAGCGAGAGAACATTGCGACGAAAACTGCTTGCAATGAACATTTTGAGTCAGTCCTTATTTTTCAGGCCGACAACAGCAAAGGTCATCGAGCTGGAAGAATATATGGCTGGTTTTCTGAACACACACAGCCTTATTTCATCTCGATTGGCCTGTAAAATCACCCGATTTGAGCCCCTTAGAAAATCTGTGGGACATTTAAGAACAGCGGGTAAAACGGCGGCATTAGAATCCTCGCAGTTTGGTGGGACTGCGCGATCACATCGTCAGCTAGTGGCTTGAAATGGCTGGGACATACCTCACCGAATGCGGGTGGTTAACGAGTCCAGGGACGGAATTACACGGTGTTAAATGAGAGCTTATTTTGTTACATAACCGTAATATTTCTCGTACTCCTTCCTGGTTCAAATATTTTAGTATTTCTTCTGGTATCGTACTTCTACAGTGTGGCACATCCCTTAAATTTATGGCATAATCACTTCACTGTAAGTGGTGCGATGTATCCTAGTTCTCAGAGTGGCTGGAATAACGGCAGAGCAGGCTGAAACTCAGACAGTGCAGCCGTGCTAGTGACGGAAAATACCCAAAGGTCCGCAGCGGTCGCTTTTATGGGCGGACGTTACGAGAGGAGTAATGAGTGTGTGTGTGTGTGTGTGTGTGTGGCTGGCTACACGCCTCAGCAGTCATCCGCGGGGGTCGCTGACCGCGCCGCACCGGCCTACGCGGAGTCGCGCTGTCCGCCAGTTACGCAATCCCGGCCGAGCCTCGGCTGGGCTCGATACCGTCGCACGACCCGCAGCGTGATAGCTACTGACTGCCGCTGGAGGATTGTCCAGTTTTCCATATCCAGTTTGCCATCAACTACTTGTATAACAAGACCTTCTCAAGTAACATGTCGAGGTATATTTCAGCACCTGTCGCCAGCTGATGCGATCTTGGGCTGTCCTGTGCGAGGTGCTACCAGCGAGTCAGTGTCTTGGTAGGCGTTATTCTGGTTATTGCACTCCGCTACAGCACCATCACTTGTGTCCGTCTCATCTTTTCTTCTGGCCACGCAGTCAGCCTATTGCCATTTCAATAAAGCTCCGCGATCCAGGATGCCGACTACCGTTGCCGACTGCTGTCTCACTACTGAATACCGGATACATACGAGCGCACCGCCATTTTGGGTTATATGGATCCTCATCTGTGAAGGTCATTCTGAAACTAACGGCTCCTGGTTTTTTGTGATGACTGAGTTTCCAAGCCGGGGTGGCCAAGCGGTTAAAGGCGCTACAGTCTGGAACCGCGCGCCCGCTACGGTCGCAGGTTCGAATCCTGCCTCGGGCATGGATGTGTGTGATGTCCTTAGGTTAGTTAGGTTTAAGTAGTTCTAAGTTCTAGGGGACTGATGACCTTAGAAGTTAAGTCCCATAGTGCTCAGAGCCATGTTTTTGAGTTTCCAAGCCATATTGTTTTGGTACAGTATTAATTTTGTAGTCTTCCCTCTAACCGCCTTCTGGTTTCGTTGTCCTACGAGAGATAGCACGGCAGGATGTGCTTTCATCCAGTGTCTGACACCAAGGTGCGTGTAAAACATAAATGTGTCAATGAAATGACAACATTTTCACCATCAACTGTATTGATTGTTAATTTTCCACTACTTTAGACTGTTATGCCATTTTTATGTTTTAGTCGACGTGCGTGAGGAGAAGCCACCAACCTGTGCACTCATCCGCTTATTCTCATGTACGTCAATGAACACATGTAAAATAGCCCAACAGTGGAAAATCAATAACAATTGCATCCGATGATGGAAGTGTTGTAATTTCAAAAATTGTCCGACCGTGGTACCTAACCGAAAGAAAGTAATGTGTTATTGAATTCCTTACTGCTGAATAAATTGCCTTAAACGAAATCCATCCGCGCTTGCTAAAGGTGTATGAAGACGCTAGTGTAGAGCTCAGTACTGTAAGGCGGTGGATGCTGCGTTTCGGTATTGATGAAAAAGATGTACATTGCAAGCCCCGCACTAGTCGACCCCAGCTGCCACTCCTCTAGATGAAGTCAGCTGTGATGATTGGTTGATTACGTCCAAGGAATCGAGTGTACAGCTGTATGTTGGGTGTAAAGCCGAAGACAAAGGTGTTACGGAACCGTAGGTTTTGCAAAGTGTGTGCGAGAGGAGTCCCGCGAATACTTATACAAGACCAAGAAATTCATCAAATGGAAATTTGTCGGAACCTGCTGGACCAACACGAGGCTGAAGATGAACATTTTCTGAACACCATCATCACCGGAGATGAAAATGGTGCGACCACCACGAGCCGGAATCCAAAAGAGAATCCACAGATTATCAACAGGTTAATTGTCCAACAAATAAGTTGCAATTTGCAGGCAAACTGATGTGCGCAGCAGCTCAGGATTGACACGGTGTGATTCTTTTCGATGTCTTGGAGCCTAAAAGAACTATCGATTCAGAACACTACAGGACGGCACTTTCTTTCCGACGTGTGGCGGCTCGACGCCGCCAGGTGTAAACCTTATTAGTTGACGCCATTTAGCTGACTTGCGTGTCTGCGATGATAAACTGATGAGAACAACACAACATCCAGTTCCCGAGCGGAGAAAATCCCCGAAACGACCGGGAAACGAAGCCGGGGTTCCCTTCGGTTGGCATCCAGCCACTCTGACTTGACGACATTGAACAGGCTGCAAGCCCAGTTTTTCAGAGGACCAGAGGAGAAGGCCAATTTTCGTTTGGACACAACGCCAGGCCCCACAAGTTTTACGACGCTAGAACTCGTTGCCAATTTTGACTGGACTGTCGTACCATATCTACTATACAGTCCTGATTTAGCACCCTCAGACTTCCACATTCTTTGTCCTATGAAAGATGGCCTACGTGGCCAACATTTTCCAGACTCAAATGCTTTCGTCAAAACTGCGAGTCGGTAGCTACACTCTGCTGGTTCAGCTTTTTACAAGCGCAACAAGAAGGGTCTTATTCATCGTTGGCAATAGTGCATACCGATTTCTGGTGACTATGTGGAGAAATTACAGTATGTAACTCAAATTTTGTTCTATTTAACTGTGTTGGTGTACTCTCTTTATCTGTTGTGGTTTCCATGAAAATAAATGGGAAACATTAGTTTCGGAATGACCCTCGTACAGATGCACTTGGGTCAGCTTCGGTTACCGCCACGTGACAGTGCGACTGTCTCGACAAAAAACTCCCTATCGTATATTCTCAAAGATTGACTATTTGCAATGTGTCATCCACTACGAACAGGGAGAAAATCATCTTCTTTTACGCATTGTAGGCGGAGGATGAAACTGCGGCTAACACTACTTCGAGGAGACGAAGCTTGAGTCAAAGCAATGTAAGAATGTAATCTGGGCCGAGCAGAAATTCAGACTGACCCATTATGCTGAAAACTTACGCTTGGTGTGTTTTGTGGCACACTAGGAAAAAATGTTCAGATGTGTGTGAAATCTTATGGGACTTAACTGCTAAGGTCATCAGTCCCTAAGCTTGCACACTACTTAACCTAAATTATCCTGGACAGACATACACACCCACGCACGAGGGAGGACTCGAACCTCCGCCAAGATCAGCCGCACAGGCAATGACTGCAGCGCCCTAGACCGCTCGGCTAATCCCGCGCGGCGCACTCGAGGAGCTCTGCAGTCTCCTCTTCCCCCTCCCCCCTCCCCGCCTCCGTGAAAGGACGGTGAATGTCCCTACTTAAGCGAGCGAGGTGGCGCAGTGGTTAGAACACCGGACTCGCATTCCGAAGGTGGGCTGTTCTAATGGCTGTCCGGCCATCCACGTTTAGGTTTTCCGTGATTTCCTGAAATCGCCTAAGGCAAGTGTTTTCTTTGAAACGACATCCAATTTCCTTTACCTTTATTAACTGGTTTCAATTTGGAACGGGACTCGTATGGTCTTTCCTGTTGTTTTAGTACATCAGTGGCGTCACTGGATCAGCTGTTCAAGTTCGCAGATTACGAAATGTCGGCAGGAACTGCCGTGTATTGCGCAGCTCCATCTTTACACCGTGCAATATAATGCGAAATATACTGAACGAGCGTCACTGTTTTTAAAGCTCTGCAGTCCCCTTCAATATATTGCGCAAACCATCAATATTGCTCTCCGATGGTCGATATTATTGCGCGGTACGCGGTTATGCACAATAAATATTGAGCGTATGACGACTCCTTGAAAATGTTTTCTGTACTGCATTGCATCTTGTCACCCATTTCCTCCCCTCCATGTCTCTCTCTCTCTCTCTCTCTCTCTCTCTCTCTCACACGCACACAGACGAGGGAAACAGTACGTAATACGTCAGTTCATATCTGATTCAGATATGGGCCTGCCAACTGGAAGATGGGGTGAGTGCTCTTCGTCTAGAGGACTGTTGGACCGGGGATGCCTGGTATAAAACCGCGCGCCGCAACGTCTGCTCCCACGGCAGTTTCCCACCGGTTCAGCTGTCGCTGAGTCACGGCGCATTCTTTTATTTTGGGTCCTCCTTACCTCCACCCGTCTCCTCTCAGGATCCCTCCATCGCTTATTGACGCCGCCGCCGACTTTTTTTGCCAATGCAAGCTGCTGGTGGTGGTCGTCGTCGTCCCTCTCTATCGTTCCTCTTTTTACCCGCCCCTTCATCGGAAATTCTCTTCGGCAAAGATGGCGCCTTAGCATTCCTCTGCAGCTCGGTTCTCGCAGAGTCCGCGGAGAGGAAGAATGCTGTTTCTTTAGGGAGCATCTGAAGCACCTCATAACTCTCACGAAACCGGCGTCTGTCGCACAGACTGCGTCTTACATAACACTTGTACTCGTCTGGAAGGGAAAGAGAGAGGTCACTTCACAGTTCCAGAGTACATACAAGTTTTCGTTTTCTCTATAACAGCTGTGAACATGCGTAGCCGACAGCTAAAAAGTGACGGCTGTTTCCTTACAGACGAGATGTACGATGTAACGAGTTTGGGTTAAAGATAAAGCTGTCCTCAACGTCAAGGTTAGTTTGAACACGACAGTAATCTACTAGACATGGTGTTATTGGAGGTGTCATGCCCTTGGCCTCCTCCGTCCTTTGAAATGAACAGCCACTTATAGCGGGATCTCTAGTTTAACGTGGATTCCGAACATCAGCGCGGCTTCCCATTTTCCACATTAACAAATCATTGCCACAGATGAATACAGCGGTAAGCGACAAAAAAAATTGCACAACCGACGTAGTATTGAATTCCGACTTAGAATTTGTGGTTGACACTGTCCATTACACTACCGAGCTGTATTACACGGTCCAGTCACATTAAGGTAACCATCGCCTGTGTTCGAAGTCAGCGTGCAATGACCACTCGCAGACGGCACGTGGCATCACTAACAGCGGAAGGTTCAAATGGTTCAAATGGCTCTGAGTACTATGGAACTTCTGAGGTCATCACTCCCCTAGAACTACTTAAACCTAATTAACCTAAGGACATCAGACACATCCATGCCCGAGGCACGATTCGAACCTGCGACCGTAGCGGTCGCGCGGTTCCAGACTGTAGCGCCTAGAACCGCTCGGCCACCACGTCCGGCAACAGCGGAAGGTATAAAAACTATGTCGGGGGAAGGCTGCAAGCCATACAGTCGTTGTCGGAAATGGAGCGATTTATCTGACGTCCAAAAGGGCCAAGGGTGGAATCATTTCCGAAACGGCTAAGTTTGTAAAGTGTTGGCGTTCGCTCGTTGTTAAAGTACACCGTGGGTGGCAAAGTGGCGCTGTCCAAAACGGCGCCCAGGCAACTGTGGTGCATCGCGGGTAATAAATGAGAGGGGCGAACGACTGCTGCGGAGAAGTGTACGGGAGAGCAGACGTGCAGCTGTTGAACAACTGGCCGCCTCGATGAATTAAACGGCTAACAATAATGTCTCTCTCACGACAGTTCAGAGAACGGCTAGCGCCTGGTTCATGCACCCGTGGTGACAGTGTTCAACGGCGACGATGGCAGGAATTTGCACGCGTCCACTGAGTGGCGATAGATGACCCTTTCAGATGAATCCGGTTTTACGCTCTATGGGACAGATGGCCGTTGGCGTGGTCGGCGTAAAATTTCTGAAAGCTAACACCTTGAACAATCGTCGAAGTGTTATACTATGGGGAACGTCTTCGTGGCATTCCCTTGGTTATCTCGTCGTCCTGGAAGGCACAGTGTATAAACTGGATCAACGCAAGTATGCATCTATCCTTGGGGACAATGTCCACTCCTACATGCTGTTTGCTTTTCCTCGGTACGATGACATCGACCAGCAGGACAGCGCAACGTGTCACACAGCTCACAGTGTACGTGCGTGGTTCCAAGAGCAGCAGGATGAGTTTACCGCACTCCCCTGGCCACCAAACTCCCGGGATTTAATCCCAATCGAGAATAGCTGAGACCACCTCGATCGGGCTGTTAGCGCTATGGATCCTCAGCCGAGAAACCTAGCGCAGCTGGCCAATGAAGTGGAGTCATCATGACCCCACATCCCTGTCGGTATCTTCCAGGACTTCATTGACACTCTTCTTGCACATTTCGCAGCGGCCTGCGCTGGAAAAGGTGGTTATACAAAGCTTTTGGCAGGTGGCCACATTAATATAGATCTTGGTGCCTCTCGCGTCCATCTAGAAAAGGTAACCTGAAGATGCCTAAATAAGGCGAAAAGCGTGGTTGAAAACTAAAAAAAACTAAAATTGCATCCAAGACTGTTTTTAACCAATATTGGTTTGCTGTTATGCCACATATGGACTGGAAGAATTTCACATTAATATTATTGGACAGTGTATATTCGTACATTGTTATACTGTGCATTTCAGACCCTGTTCGTGAATGCTGATTTTTAGTTATGACTTACTGCTCTTGTTTGGTTATTATAGAACTCACCTACTGCAGTTGTTTCCGTAAATCGCTTACGGAAAATGACGGGATGGATCCTTTGAAAGGACACGGCTGACTTCCTTCTCCGTCGTTTCCCAAATAGGATTTGTGCTCTGTCTCTAATGACCTGGTCGTCGCCGGGGCGTGAAACCCAGATCTTCCCGTTTCGTATACTCCATGGTGCAGTGTGTTAATCCTTACTGATAGACGTATTAATTTTTCGTGGCTGCGGTTCACAGTCATATAAACCTTTCTGAAAGAAATCATCGTTATCTTTTGACTGCTAAAGCTTGTTCGTGAAATCCGCTATTGCAGTTTCGACTTTTTGCCCATTCTCAAGTGGTGTACAGTTAAATTTTGTGCTTCAGCACATGCCACAATTCTAAAACTGTCTGACTTGTGTCCATGTATCATCATATCAGACATTTTTTTTTAAATTTTGACATGTGCTGAAGTACAAAATTTTGCTATACTCCACATGAAACTGACCAGACAGCGCCGGCCGGTGTGGCCTAGCGGTTCTAGGCGCTACAGTCTGGAACCGTGTGACCGCTACGGTCGCAGGTTCGAATCCTGCCTCGGGCATGGATGTGTGTGAAGTCCTTAGGTTACTTAGATTTAAGTAGTTCTAAGTTCTAGGGGACTGATGACCTTAGAAGTTAAGTCCCATAATGCTCAGAGCCATTTGAATCGTTTTTTGACGAGACAGCCGACATTGGCGTAGTGGATTTCATGAATAGATAGCTTTAACCGTAAAAGACGCCCATGTCTTAAAAAATAATTGCATATGTGTGCAATGAACTAATAGTAAGCTAAATCAGGAGAGGTAACCAGTTAGGGTGGCCTCAAATATCACACAGTTTAGCTAGGAGCAGTATAAAGCAAATGGTTTTGTCCATAAACCGAAAATACGATGTGTTCTGCATTCCACATCCCAAGTGCGAGAGGCGAACACAATCCGCAAAACAGGAAGAAAATATCCTTTTATAATAAAACATGGAAAGGGTGTAGGTCTTTTGTTAACATTTATTGTGTATTAAGCATGACAAATGCTTTTCACTTTTACTTTAAACCAGATCGAATCAATGCCTTTATTGCGGTCTTCTCGCTGGTGAAAGTGGTTCGTGGTACAAGCAGATGGCAAAGCTGAGTCCCATCTTTAATGGAGGACCTGAGTGAGATAGCGAGGGGAGTGGCTGCACTGCTGCCCAGCTGCTCGGGAATCCTCTGTCTCACACTTTGAACGCTTCACACCCAAGTGCAGAAGTACCACAGCAAATGTCTTTATTCGTAGTAACATTAACACAGCACTGAGTCATAGAAATGAGGTGAGCATAGTTGATGATGATTTAAATCTTGGCTTTATTTTACCTGCTGCTTTGAGGTGCTTCTTGGCGTGGAAAGAAAGTAAACGTTGCTCTAAATGAGTCCACGAAGATAGCCACCAATCCTCGTACATAAATTACATTGTAATACAAACTATGAAAAGTTGAATATTATCGTCAAGTGAGTATGATTTCTTTGCTTTTTGGCTCACAGAACCCGAATATGAATGTGGTGGTTGTTGTTGTTTTGTTTACATTCCGAAGACTGGTTGGATGCACCTATCCGCGCTGGTTTGTCCCTTGCAAGGTTGTTACTATTTGTATAACTGCTGCAGCCTACATCCATTTGAACCTATTAACTCTAGTCAAGCCTTCTTGTTTATGAAAAGAACTGTTTCTGCTATTTAGTTGCCGGTCGAAGTGGCCGTGCAGTTAAAGGCGCTGCAGTCTGGAACCGCAAGACCGCTACGGTCGCAGGTTCGAATCCTGCCTCGGGCATGGATGTTTGTCATGTCCTTAGGTTAGTTAGGTTTAACTAGTTCTAAGTTCTAGGGGACTAATGACCTCAGCAGTTGAGTCCCATAGTGCTCAGAGCCATTTGAACCTTTTTTTTTTAGAGCGGAATTTTATTGCATCGTATCTTCGAAAAAGCAGCAACCCACTTGAAAATTTTCTCCATAGATGGGAACGAAACGTTGAGTTTCAGAAAGAAATTCAACCGAACACGGCATAATAGCCCGGAATATTTTAATACGTGTCACGCTTTCTTTTGGTCTGCCTGTGATACTCTGTTGGTAGAGTGTTCATTTTGAGCATCCAGCAGTAATAACCATTACAAGATTGCATTCCCTTTGTAGTAAAACGTGCGTACATCCTACTTCACTACTTCTAGTTCTGGTTTCTACCTGTCCGGATAGTAAAACGTATTAGCGCGACCGCTTTCGGGACGGGGAGGGATGCCACTCCCGTATCGAATCTGCCTGGCAGATTAACGACGAGGCGTTGATCTGCCTGTCAGCCTGGATGTGGTCTTTAGGCGGTTTCCCACATCCCACTAGTTGAATACCGTGCTGGTTCCCATGTTCCACCTGAGATACACGCTAGGTAAACGTTTAGAACAGTTTCTCACACTTGCACACAGACTTTTCTCTGTACACAGACAGATTGGGTACGCCGCTTCTGTCCTAGAGGGTGGATAGGAGACTGATGATCTTAGCCGTTGGTCTCCTTAAACATTTACTCGCCATCACCATCTGTTTTACCACGGATAATGATTACACTGACCAGGTAATGTTCGTCCTACCCTGGAAGTAACTGCTAATACTGCGCACTACCTATTTACCGATGAATTTGCTAATTCGGTCATGGTCTGTATGGCCATGGATCAATCCCAGTGACCTTACGTTATTCGTACTTCCAGGTAAATAAGTCCGCAGCTCGCGGTCTAATGGCTAGCGTTGCTGCCTCTGGATCATGATGTCCCGGGTTCGATTCCCGGTCGGCTCGGGGATTTTCTCCGCTGGGGACCAGGTGTTTGTGTTGTACTCATTATTTCATCATCATTAGGGAAAAGTGGGGAGACTGGACTGTGGAAGAGATCTGGAATTTGTACAGGCACTGATAACCACTCAGTTGAACGCTCCAAAACCAAATGGCATCATCGTCCACGGAAATAATTAATGGAATAAATTGTTATTTCCAAAGGTAGGTATAAAAATATTAATGTTACTGGTAAATGAAATACTGAATAATTGAGTCTGTAGAACAAATATTTTGTTTCCTTAGTTTCATCGTACCAGAAAATTATACCACGCGCAGTACTGACTGAGGGTATGCAATGAATGCCGCCAATCCTATTTGCACGTGGCACTATGAGAGAGGCCTGAAAAACGGTAATGTACACGGAAATGTTAGGTCTCAGCCTGAAATTTAGTACGTGGAAAGCTAAAACAATTTCCCGATCAGTTTTTAAAACCTGATTCAAACATTTACCACCACATTCTTCTTACAAGGAGTACCCTCCATAAGTCGCCCTCTAACATAGGCCAAACTTCGTAGGGTCAAAGAAGGGTGAAAATAAAGGAACATCTATTTTAGCTTAGGAGCCAACACTCAACAGTTTCCGAGAAAACGGCAGTTCAGATTTGAACACCTGTTCATCAGCATATTTGTGCAGCGCCAGAGAAATTGGGTTGGTAGCATAGTGGTTTAAGACACACCTAACCACACCCTTTTACACCCTGTGTTGAAATCCAGACAGTCTTATTTGTTTCCTTTTTTGTTTCTTGAGTTGTTGCGGTTGTATGTGACACCAGTATATTTTTTTTAATACAATGGAATTATTGACGAAAGGAATAAGTTTCTCAAATCGTATATATTCAGTCATCGAAAAACTTATATCATTGACAGTACCTGAAAATGAAAAACATATAATTTCTGATATTTAAAGTTTTTATTACATTTTTATTTTGTACTTCAAGAGACCAGTGCATCGCCCAGCACGATATCTATCACAAAAACATTCGAAACTTGTAAATTCGGAGCACCACGAACAACGAGCCAACGCACGTATGCCCCAGTCATATTTTTTAATGGAAATGTCATTAGAGACACAAACCTCGTTAACGTTGCTAAACATTTCGCGATCTGGCAATAATTTCGCGGCAAATCACAGTGAAGCATTTCCTCGAAATCTGGAGCCTGCAACTGACGATGGACCAAGACGTGTATTTTAATTGTATCGCATCTACTTGTGATTCCCCTTCGCTACGCGGTGATAATACGGCACTTCAGTAATCAGCGAAAGTAAGTCTTCAATTTTCGGTAAAGGTGTACGTCATGGAGTTGACAGAACGGCGTACAGCTGACCGGAGTGGCCGAGCGGTTCTAGGCGCTTCAGTCTGGGACCGCGCTATCGCTACGGTCGCAGGTTCGAATCCTGCCTCGGGCATGGATGTGTGTGACGTCTTTAGGTTAGGTTTAAGTAGTCCTAAGTTCTAGGGGATGATGACCTCAGATGTTAAGTCCATAGTGCTCAGAGCCATTTGAACCATTTAGAACGGCGTACACGTTAGCGGAATTACTTTTAATGAGCATGTTAGTATTCTGATTTCATCGACAAAGAGCCCGCAGTAAAAGAATATTGAGTGACTGCAATTTGTGTGTTTTTTTTTCATTTTCAGTTACGGTTAATAATACAAAGACATAAGATGATCAAATTTATTTTCAGTAAGGTTTGAAATACCTTTGTCAGTAATTCCATTGTAGTTCACGATGTCAGAAAAAATATTGCTGTCACACACTTTCAAAATGACAAAACATAAAGGCGTACAGAAACAGTAGATTGCAATGAGAGAGAGAGAAAAGAAAAAACACACGAGACTGGACTGGAATCCGGATCGCAAAAATTCTGACCTTAGCTCTTATCCAAAAAGCTACCAAGACATTTACGTGAGGTATTCGTAAAACACCTGATAGTCACGTCTGAACTTTAACCGTCATTTTCTTATCGGTTGAGTGTTGCCACCTATGCCAAAATAGGTGTCCCTTTATTTTGTGCCTCCATTCATCCTGCGAAGTTTTGTCTTTGTCAGAGATCGATGTACGGATTACTTCGTTAGTTTTTCTCAAAAGAAAACCTTGGAGAGAAATAAACGACGCTGTTATCTCGTTGGTACTGTTACTTGTGTAGAGCGCGTAAAATTTGTCTGCGCTGTTAAAAGTGAAACATCATTAACTTAAAGATTCTGGATACCTATTCGGCTCAAGAATGACAGTATTGCATAGTTCAGTAGAAATTGCTACCGGTTAATGATAACAGCAGTAACTGGTACGCGTTCTGTAACTGCTACTCTAATAAATAACCTCATCCGCATTAAGTTACACCAGATGCAGAGGGATACTGTTCATGCATTTGGTGGTTACTTTTGGCAGCTGTTTATGACCGTTATAAATAACCGTTACCGAAAAATAAGTTAACCACGATAACTGATATCGGTAACCAACTGTTTAGCTCATTCCAAAGTTTCTGCCTTTGTCCCATCAGTGAAATATCTTGCTGAAGAGTTCATCATTTTCATCTCTCACATCGCTATAATCTGACTGGAACAAATCCTAGACTAATTGGAAACGGCACAATTTTAGTAACATGCTACACTGCAATTTTTTATTCTAGTCTGCCATATCATATAAAAGTTCATCGAAATTTCGCGCCCGGGTTCCCGGGTTCGATTCCCGGCGGGGTCAGGGATTTTCTCTGCCTCGTGATGACTGGGTGTTGTGTGATGTCCTTAGGTTAGTTAGGTTTAAGTAGTTCTAAGTTCTAGGGGACTGATGACCATAGCTGTTAAGTCTCATAGTGCTCAGAGCCATTCATCGAAATTTGTTGCTGTGAAGTTTCCCAGATAACCATTCAAAACATTCGTAAAGGATTACCATGCTGTTTTCTCGTTGTCCTTTAGCACGTGAATCGATAAATACGACAGCATTCACTTTTTTGAAACTGAAACGGGGGAACTTTCGACGTAAGTGATGCAGAGCGATATACGTTTAAGGCCGTAATTTTACAAAAGCCTCGATTATATGTTCAGTGTTGAAGCAAAAGTAGCTCTAGAAGTTTTCCATGCGCAGAATTTTTCTTCTCAGGAGTTAATGACTGTCTGTGCGGCCAACGTTTCTGTGAGAAAATGCTCTCCCACTCGCACAGGAAACAACGGTACTTTGTGTGGCGTATACAAAAACGACAATAACTTTAAATCCCGAGAATCCTCCCACTGGTGTCTCGCATACGAGTGTGTTTCATATCTCGATATTTTTCTTCTGTGTGTAATTATCATTAATGGTTCAAATGGCTCTGAGCACTATGCGACTTAACTTCTGAGGTCATCAGTCGCCTAGAACTTAGAACTAATTAAACCTAACTAACCTAAGGACAACACACACATCCATGCCCGAGGCAGGATTCGAACCTGCGACCGTAGCGGTCGCTCGGCTCCAGACTGTAGCGCCTAGAACCGCACGGCCACTCCGGCCAGCTTATCATTAATGCTGCTACACTGTGAGAATTACTACGCCATGCTCAGGCAGTGCTGCCAACGGCTTTTATTTGAGGCCGTATGTTCATTTTAAAATGCACAATCATACGCACTGCCTGCAATTCTAAGACTAGCGCTAGTACGTGTATTTTAACTTCGATCTCGTGTTTGTAGCATCAAATAAACTAAGTTTAGCTTGTTTCATTATCATAACATTTCTTCATTGAACCTCAAGTTTGCAAAAACAAATAGTTGTTGCCACTGTGAAAAGAAGAAAGACAAAAATTATCCCGACAGCGAAATGGTTGCGAACCAGGAAGAGATGTCTGCATTGGATCTAAGTTAGGGAGGAATAAAGTCGCTTGGCGAAATTGAGGAGCCAACCCGCTAAGAAAATTGCAGTTGTCGACTATCTGCCTTTAGAGGTGTAGCGTCCGCTAAACTGAACGGGGTTGAGTCACCTGATGTTAGATAAGTAATCATAAGTGGGGTTTCCTGGCGGATGATGTCACCAAGGTCCAGAATATCAACTCCTGTATCACTTGTTGGACAAGCTGTGGAAAAAGGAAAAAATATGCTGCCTGACACCCAGAAGACATGGTAACTTCGTATGTATAGTCACTGTAACTTCGTATGAGAACACACCGTCGGCTGGTATGTAAATCATTACAGTTGCGATTTTCGGTGACGGGTAGAACGGACACCAGAGTCCATATCCGGTGTTCGTGCTTACTGTTGTTACCATGGCTAGTAGGGTATTCGTATAAGGGGCGTGTATAGCATCAGACGCTGAGTTAGCACTGTGAAGGGCACGTAAATGTTGCGCATTTGTACGCGACAGCGTTATCAGCACCTGAGTTTGAACGGTGCCTCATTGTAAGTCTGTTTAGCCCGCTGTTCGAATCGTGCAATATCCAGATTTCAGGGGCATTCGAATGTGATTGTAGCCCGATGTGGTTCTGCATGTACCGATAGAAAGAGTGAGGGATGAGTTCCCGACAGCGGCGCCCAGCCGGTAGCAGGAGGTTGCGCCTGTCCGGTCGGACGGGTTTTTCCGCGCCCAGTGCACGCACTCACGCACACACGCACGTACTTACATGGCGACCCAGCCGAGCTGCATTGTGCTCCGATCGCGCAGCCCTGCCCTCGACCACGGAGACCGCTCTGCTGCTATTCTAGAGAGTCGCAACTGTGCCCAGGCTTACGAGCGCCGTCATATTCCCAGCGTACACCAAGAGAACGTCCGTCACATGTGATGTCACAGCATATTAGTTTTACCGAGAAGGTATGTGCTGGCCAAGAATTGCAATTTTCAGCTTTTTTATGGAAATGAAAACAAGCCGTCTTCAATCACTAATCGTGATTCCTGTTTCAATACACGGTCCGTTGCGAGCCATGGGAGCTCATCTTCAGATGCTTGATCAGTTTTTATCATCTTACAGGCTACTCCCGGACCTGTTAAGAGTACGTAGGTTCAAGTACGTAGGCGTCAGATAGAAGTGGGGGGAGGGGGGGGGGGCAAGAATGGGCCCTTGTCGTCTCCTGGAATGTAGGGTAAATATTTTACTAATTTCACAATTATTAAGTATTCCTAGAAATGATTGTCTCGACCTCTGCTTGACCGAATGGAAAACACTCTATATTTAGTAAACACTACAGTCAGTTCCACAAGAAAGCGAACGCCATAATTATAAATACAACGTCCGCAGCGACATCTCTGGTAGTGGTCTCGAATCCGTACTCAGTGCGCTTTTGCACAGTGTCTATTTAAACAGAGTGGCAGATGACTGTTTTGTTTTGTCGGTTGTAGTTTAAAATGAGTGCAAAATATCAGAAGCGTCACGAGGCAATGTACCTTCCAAATGCCGGGCGGAGTGGTTCTAGGCGCTACAGTCTCGAACCGAGCGACCGCTACGGTCGCAGGTTCTAATCGTGCCTTGGGCATGGATATGTGTGATGTCCTTAGGTTAGTTAGGTATAAGTAGTTTTAAGCTCTAGGGGACTGATGGAAAAAAAAAAAATGGCTCCGAGCACTATGGGACTTAACTTCTGAGGTCATCAGTCCCCTAGAACTTACAACTACTTAAACCTAACTAACCTAAGGACATCACACACATTCATGTCCGAGGCAGGATTCGAACCTGCGACCGTAGCGGTCGCGCGGTTCCAGACTGTAGCGCCCAGAACCGCTCGGCCATCCTGGCCGGCCGGGACTGATGACCTCAGAAGTCCAATAGTGCTCAGAGCCATTTGAACCATTTTTCCTTGTAAATCATCCATAGGGACCAAAGCTTTCATATGGAGCTGCTGCTAAAATTCTTACAAAGTCAAAGGCATTTGTTGCGAAGTGGGTCAAGACAATGGGATGTCCGCGATGGATTGGCGTACAATGTCTCAGGATGAAAATCCGAACGAAAATGTTTGGTTGTATATAAGCTTAAAGGAAAGCCAGTATATAATTTAAAACAGCTGTCATATAAAATGAGGACGATATGGCGATCGTTACCGAGAGAATATGCGCAAATCTCGTGAAAAGCATGCCAAAAAGGTGCCAAGCTATAATCGATCATGACGGCGATTGGATTAACTATTAGGTAATTTTGAAATTATTAACGACATGTATTTTCGAATAAACACGTATGTATACTAGTGTCTTTTTTTTCATACTGGTAACGGCGTGCACTTTCTTGTCGAACTGGGTGTACATTGTTTGGGTGTCAGGTTGTTCACGGGAAACAGTTTTTCTTGTCGTGGCGGTGGTTTTGGCGTTGTTTTGCAGTCTCGGGGAATGTGAACCTATACAGAACATTGCCGAAATAGAGAGCTCGATCTTTCCTCTGTCTTTCCTTGCACAGTCCTTACTGAGCTACAGACAGAGACAGTTGCAACAACCAGCAAAATAAAAGCATGCCGGCAGCACACCTGCCTGATTACCGTAAGCACAGCTCTTTCGGTTGCTGCACATCTCAGTCCCAAATGCAGATTTTTACCTCTGCGTCTACATACATACTCCTTAAGTCACCGTACGGTACGCGGCGGAGGGTACCTTGTACCATTACTAGTGAGTTTCTTCCCTGTTCCGCCACCTGCCGTCTGTGAGTGGTTGTTACTCATTGAAGTCGAGTATAGGCGGTGGTCACATTAATGTGACACAACCGTGTAATAAGCTGTGTGACATTTGCTGCTGGATGAGGCACTCATCTAGACTTTTCCGTTACTAAAGTGGTATCCATCCAAGTTAATCCTGCTTGTTTCCTGACGTCACCTACCTACATTACATCGTCGTCGCAATCTGTTACCTTTTGAAAATGGGCAAAGAACGTCGGTGATCCACCTCCTGTCCGTTTGCCAGGCCACATGTCATGCTGGCCTCCATTTCGAACTTATTACATTCAGAATAACGCCTTTCAGTCCAATATGTTCACTGATCCAGTTATTTTCTTTGCTCTTCTAGTAACGCCCAACTCGAATCTTCAGCTTGCAGCCAGCCACACTCCGTTTTTGAATAGTTTTCTTATTAAAGCCAATGTCGTCCTGGTCTCACCCCTCTAAATCGAAACTGGCTATACACAGTGATTTTAACCTCTTCTTGGTTTAAAAGTACTGCTTAGGAATTTGAAAAGGGAGTATTTCGATGTATTTGAAAATCCGAAAGCAGTTCCATAACAGTCGCAAATTCATTTCAAAATTGTAGAAGGAAGGGAAAGATGTTGGCATAATATCTGTTACGTAATCCACTTCAGATACTTTAGTTAAATCGATCAATGGGGCTGATGTGTCAAAAAAAGCATGGACGTTGCCAACTTATGTGCCAGTATTTTGGAAAGTCATAAATAGGTTGCGAAGTTGGTTGAAGGTAGTCACTAGTTCTGAGATAGTAATGGGCGAAAGACCACAGAACATGTAACCAGTAGTAATGTACCAATCTATAATGTAGATGACGTAAGCAGAAAAAGAAAGGTTACTCCGAAGAAACAAAATGGTAGCATAACGTAAAAAAGTGTAACGACAACCATGTAGAAGAAATTTAATTTAAAACGAGGGAAAAAAATTCGGTGGTGATTTGTAAACAATTGAAATGTTGAAGTTATAATGACAATAATGATAAATAATAATAATAATAATAATAATAATGAAAAAGAAAACACTACATGGCAAGCACCCGAATCATCTAACACAGCCACACATCGATCAAGACGCATCCAACACATGGCTAAGAAAAGGCAATATATACAGTGAGGCGGAAGGATTCATGATTGCAATATAGGATCAAACAATAAACACCAGATATTACAGTAAGCATATTATTAAAGATCCCAATACCACAACAGATAAATGCAGACTTTGCAAACAACAAATAGAAACAGTAGATCACATCACAAGCGGGTGTACAGTACTAGCAAATACAGAATACCCCAGAAGACATGACAATTAGCAAAAATAATACATCAACAGCTTGCCTTACAACATAAACTTATAAAACAACACGTTCCCACATACAAGTATGTACCACAAAATGTACTGGAGAATGATGAATACAAATTATACTGGAACAGAACCACTATAACAGATAAAACAACAGCACATAACAAACCTGACATCATACTCACCAATAAAAAGAAGAAATTAACACAACTAATCGAAATATCCATACCCAATACAACAAATATACAAAAAAAAAAGGAGAAAAAATTGATAAATACATCCAACTTGCTGAGGAAAGTCAAGGACATGTGGCATCAGGATAAAGTTGACATTATACCAATTATACTATCAACTACAGGAGTCATACCACACAATATCCACCAGTACATCAATGCAATACAGCTACATCCAAACTCATATATACAACTACAGAAATCCGTAATTATTGATATATGTTCAATTACCCGAAAGTTTCTAAATGCAATATAACATATACTGTACAGTTGAAAGGAAGTCACGCTTGATCATGGTCCGCGTCACTTTCCATTTTTGACCAGACATAACGTCTGAGAAAAAAATTAATTAAATAATAATAATAACAGTGGCACTAACAAGTTTTAAAAACCTTGAGTGGTTAGTGAGATAAAAACAGGTAGGAGGGTACCAAAATGTATATGTTAAAATTCAGGGACATTTTCTGGTAATTTCTTGATGTAGAGATTTTTGTCGTGTTTTTCGTACTGTTTGCGGCTGTTGGTGTGAGTCATGCACAGGAACAGGTAGCGTGCACACATAATTACCCAGCAGAAAATACTAGTGTTTCTCTTCGGACATAAACAGTAGAAAAAGACTTCTGGTACACTTTCATCTACAATCTGTTCTCTGTTATGTACATCTCTTCTTATCGTTCAGTCCTATAGCTAATTTCACAGGCGATACAGCTGGTTGTAGCTTCCCTAGATCCATTTGCATAAACAGCATATTTAATACGCGGAAATGTAAGGGGCAACCTCGGAATGTCGCAGTCGTGCCGATTAAGTGCGCGTTTGAATGTGGTTAGAAGCGCAATCAAAACGAAAACAAGTCGTCCATACCCTTATTCTATAAG
The DNA here is from genome assembly GCF_021461385.2 of Schistocerca piceifrons. Lineage (NCBI taxonomy): Eukaryota > Metazoa > Arthropoda > Insecta > Orthoptera > Acrididae > Schistocerca > Schistocerca piceifrons. The sequence continues at coordinate 346,178,162 of NC_060139.1, forward strand.
ACAGTGAACACGTTAGTAGTTTCCTTGTAAATAGCTATGTCCAACCTTCTTCGTTTTTGTTCTCAACCTTCTGTATACTCTGTAATGTAGTATACACGCAGTGTAACTGAGAAGTTCGCGCAGAGGCTGTTGGGAACGACTACAAGGGAATCTGCCTGTTCCTCCGCTCCAGCGCAAAATGTCGAGTTACATTGCGCGTATCGTAAAATCCACTGTGTTGCTATCAAATCGTTTGCTACTTCTTTGGACGCAAATGATATACGAATGTTGCGCAGCGGCGTTTCCACACCTCCTAAAGAAAGGAGCTATTCTTTTTTTTTTCATGGTGTTTGTCTCGTGGCTCACGGCAGTCGTCTATCTCAGATAATGAGCGAGTAAATTGAATACAATAGTACCATTCCGTAGCCGTCCCAGGTTCGCAACGTTTCTCACTGAGGGCAGATGACAATGGACCTTGCGGAGACTTGCGACCATCCTCTGCTATTACATGAATGCGAAACGTGAAGGAATTTCACGTGACAGCACGAAGTTCATTGTTTTGTCTGTATGTTGCGGAAGCGTGAAAAACCGACGGTTCTAGTGAAAGCTTTAAGAACACATCGGAACACCGTTAGAGGACTATTGCTGCAAATTGTCTCGGATATGCATCCCAGTAGGTTCACCAACTTCATTTACGCTGTCCGCATGTACATTTTTTGGAGTACATTCTATTTGGGAGAAAGAGTTGCCCCATAGCAACTCCTTTTTCCTACCACATTATTCACAAGGCTTTTAATACGGTCTGTCAGTCGTGTACCCACATTAATGTTAAATCCTTGAATTATTTGTTCTTCGTCCTAATATTATAACGAAGCTTTGCAGTGTTTTTTTAATAAAGGGAAATTTTGGTCGCCGGCCGCGGGGGCCGAGCGGTTCTAGGCGCTTCAGTCTCGAACTGCGCGACCGCTACGGTCGCAGGTTCGAATCCTGCCTCGGTCATGGATGTGTGTGACGTCCTTAGGTTAGTTAGGTTTAAGAAATTCTAAGTTCTATGGGACTGATGACCTCAGATGTTAAGTCCCATAGTGCTTAGAGCCATTTGAATCATTTGAAATATTGGCAACGACAAAATACATTAATGGAGACAGTCACTTTCATTCATTTGTCGCAATAACAAGCTTTTACAAAATTTTCGTTACGGGATATTGAGAACTTAATACGTTAAAAATTTATTTATAGCTGTAATTATGCCTACAGCAGAAGTGGCTGCACAAAGGTGCTTCATAATGTCTTAGAAGTCGGTTCCCCAAAAAGCTTCGAATTTCATTGTTTGAACAGATTGTGCTTATACGTTTTTGATTTCTATGAGAAGCAGTATAGTTCACGTTCTGAGTCATCACAATTCAAAATTTAATAATAATTCATTTACCTTTAATCATTTGTTGACTTTTTCTGATACTGCGTGGGCTGCTTCTTCAGTAATTGGTAATAATTTCCAAAAATGGCAAAATTTGCATCCTGTGGTGGTGACGTGGTAGGTCAAGAATATGTATTGAAAACAACGAAGGACGCTTCGAATTCAGAGTGCCTAATGCTTTGTGATGGACGTGGAACTGATACTGATATCCTTAACGCTGATACAAAACAATGATCTTGCCGTGTAGACTAATCGATAATGTAAGGGACGATCAAAAAGTTTCTGTTCGAAGGCCGTACAATCCAGAGTCGGTATGCCGGGAAAAATATCCGTCAGCATTGATGCAATCATCGCACCTACGCACCAGATAGAAGATACCCGTTTGGCGAAACACCGTGACTTGCTGCGTGAAGAACCCTGCAACTGCCTGCTGCGCATCCTCATCCGACATCATCGACCCTACAAGCGTGATAATAGCATAGGACGAGATCAAGGCTGTAAGACGGATGCTCGACTGTCTCCCACCTGAGTTTGACTAACTTCTGCGCTACGACAATTACGATAGGGGGACGTGCGTTGTCATGAAGCAGCACAGAACTTGGCGCACCATTCCACAAAGGTGGTTTTCAACAGACATGCTGCCCCATACACATTCTTCATTCTCTGGTGGATGTCTACCGGTATTTGTCCTTCTGCCGCCAAGTAAAGAATAACGGCACGTTGGTTCAAAATGGCTCTGAGCACTATGGGACTTAACTTCTGAGGTCATCAGTCCCGTAGAACTACTTAAACCTAACTAACCTAAGGACATCACACACATCCATGCCCGATGCAGGATTCGAACCGGTGACCGTAGCGGTCGCGCGGTTCCAGACTGTAGCGCCTAGAGCCGCTCAGCCACTCCGGCCGGCCCAAGTTGGTCTAGATTGGACGCATTTGGTAATAACGCCGCCATAGTTCACGTTTTGTATTAGCGCACGCACGTCGGAAAGACACGAATACAACACTAATCCCTTGCCTACACGTCGGTGCTTATCCATATCGGAGTTGCGCTACGTTCCATATCCACTGCAGGAACGCCCTCAAACGGAAACTTTTTGACCGCCGCAAATATGTTAATTTTTTGTGTTAGAATACCAGTTCCCACACTATCAAGAGCCGCAGCTAAACCAAAAAATATCCACGATACCAAAGTTTTAATGTGCTGATTTTATTATGTCATATGTTGAAGTATAAAGACTCCTAAGCCGATAGTATTTTTTGAAATCTAGAAATGTATTGTACGCTTTGTTGACTCAGTGTATACTGGTTCAAATTATGCTAATATAACGAATTGTTTTTTTTGTTTCAGGTAAGTGTGGCCCGAATACTATCAGCCTTCGCGTGATCTGGTAAGGTCTCCCTCCCTGGACGGTAATCACCACTTTGTGGGGCGTCGTCTAGCTGCCTAGTCTAGGGTCGGTATCTATCTCCCATCCTTAATAAAATATTGGAAAAAATTGGCACGATTTATTGGATACCGTAGAAATATGGTAGTTTGGTACTTTAATTTAATTAACGTTGCTGAGTGTTCTGAAGCAGGTCGTTTCTAAGATCTCGTTTTATAAAGAAGAGGTTTACATCACACAACACACGCGCACAGGTAAACCCCAAGTCTTGAGTTGTTGAGGGTCATCGTCAAATAAGGAAGGAAGATTCGTCTCTGTTTCTCATGACCTCGACCATTTCTTTTTCTTTCACACTTCATTTAATGACCTCACTGACTGCAAGGCAACATATTGCCATGTTGGAACTTTTATTGTATAGTGGAGATTGATTGAAGTATGGTAACTGATACCGGATAATCATGGCAGCTGTGTAGTTTGAAAACAAAGGACGTTTTCAGAGTTACATCGTGTACTCGTTTGTAATTATTAACAACGCGCATTTCTTATTAATAACAATCATTCAGAATGCTCTGATTTTGCTGACTGGGAGAAAACTATGATGGCTTTTGTGTGACCTACTGCTTTCTCTCCCTATGTCCTTATCATCCATCTATTCCGTCCTGCACGACTAAATTCAGTATCTGGCTAATGAGCACAATAGTGAAATTACTTATCTTCCTCACCCACATCGCCACTTTGCGAATCACTATACAGTATGTGCACATGGCGTATGTTTTTTGCACCATACGGTCCGAGTTCTTCCCGTTTCGTTCATGGATGAAGCATGGAAAGTATGATTTCTTGAAGGCATCTGCGCGCAGTACCCAGAAGACAAAATTGAACTTCCAACAGTATTTGTAAAAAATATCTCAAGGTTGTATTTGCATCCATATAAGAACTATACACCGGTAAAGTCGGATGGTTCGATTGAAAATGGAAACGTAGCAGATTTCTGCGCAAGTTATAACTAACCACAAGTTCTGTCATCGGACATGTAGAAGATGTAGTTTTTGTGGACTCGCATGAACATTTTTGAAGCAGTCTTTGTTTATAAAATTTCAGTGATAACGTGCGGAACCTTCACGAAATTTGAGATCGCCACATGGCACCAATTCCTTGCCACTGCATTTACTTTTTACAAGTCGCGCATCAGCACCCAGACTAAGAGGAATTTGTACTTGGATGTGAGTCACTAGTATTGGTGTAAATGAGTAGCAGCTTGTTTAAACGAGTATAAATGCAGGGTGTTGTACGTAACGTGAAAAAAATTCCAGCGGTATTCGATAACATTAGGTATGCGCCAATGAACCCAGTAGCAGGAAGGAAGGAAGGAAGATAAGGTTTTAACGTCCCGTCCACGACTAGGTCACTAGGACGACTCGGCGGTAGGTTCGGTGACACGGAGAAACGTGAAGTGGGATAAATACAAAATAAAGGCCAACAGAATACTCCGATTCATTGGAAAAAATATGGCAAAAGTATAGCGCCTCTGCCAAGTACACTGCACACCAGTTCCTTGAGCAATATTATTTTCAAAAAAGTTGCATGAAAATATCTGGTGGTAAGAATGTTCGTCTCCCATAAGGTTGTTGGGCAAATTACCAGCATCAGTTGTAAAAGTGAACTGCTTAAACGATTGTACTGTTGCGATGTACACTTCGCACAAGTGGGAGCGCGAAGGAATGCGAAAGGAACGCTTATTGATGCTAAAAAGAATACACTCCGATGCGGCTTTTACAGTAGCGCGGCGAATGCACAAGGAGTATAAAAAATTCGGGCCAAAGTTTTTGGCCTGGCTGTTCTCACCGGAACAAGGATGAAGGTCAAGAAACGTATTTCTAGAGATGCTGCATTTTGAATCATTATCGAAGGTATACTTCATGTAATTCCGTAGGTAAAAATAGACGCGCTGAAGATTTCTTTCAGATAACATTTATATTTTGCACCGCGGAAAGGGGAATCACATGAATTACGAACAGTGAGAAATCGAGGACATTTTTGTCACACTGGCTGAAAATCATTTGACCTATTTTGGCCATGACTGGCGAATAGGTAGCGAAGGACACACACCTAGGTCCGATTTTAGCTCTTATATTAAGACATTGTGCGGTACACTATAGATGTTCTCACGTATGTACAAGCCACAAGGGGATTTGCAGTTTTTGTGAGTTTCTATTAGTTGATGGCACGCCGAAAGATTGTTAAGTTAAATTTGTGCTTAATCTACAGGTAAATCGCCACAAGTCGTGTATTATTTGCTTTGCGTAGTTTTCCACATCAGAACCGAGCAATCTCTGATTCTCATTGCCCTATTACAACATATGAGTGGGCAATGAGTGAGAACGTTCGCATCTGATGAGCAAAACTACTCAGACGAGTCAAGTAATACGCGACCCGTGTCGGTTAAGCTGTGCATTAATGGCAACTGTCTCTGTGTCCCCTGTACGGGATGCCTTCGTTAGCCAATACACAGCCTAACAAAAATAGTGAAGTACATAGAAAACTTGGTAGGATGTCAATGTAACTTCATACATGTGCCCACCACCGTCCGCTAAATGATTACAGTAGCGTTTGTCTGTGACAGGTAGAACGGCCACCATGGTGCATTAGTGTTGTTTGTGTTTAACGTTTTACCAAGACTGGTGAACATACAAGGGGCATAAACAGCGTCAGGTGCCGAGTGATCACTCTGAAGGACACGGAGATGCCTCGTACTCCTGTAAAAGAGCAGTATCAACAACTGAGATAGTTTGAAAGACGACTTACCTCATTTTGGGTCTCCATTTAGTCGGCTTGTCGAATTGTGCAACATCCAGATTTTTGGGACAGACAGATTTGACAGTGTCCCGAAGATGCACTGTGTGCGAGTCCCAGGGCGGACATATTCGTCTTCAAGCTTCCAGTCGACCACGTCTGATCTCCACAGTTGGGAACTGCCGTATTGTGCACGAAGCCCTTCGTAACCTGAGCAACTTGTACCTGGCAACCGAGAACAAGTACATTCTGTGTCATCCTACACCATTTGTCGGAGACTGGCTGCAGCTCAACTGGGGAATTACCGTCCCATGCATAGGTTACCGTCAACAGCGCGACAGGAACGACTGTGTTTGAAGCGCTGCCGTGACTGAAAAGCATGGACTGCTGATAAATGGCGCCGCATTGTGTTCAGCGATGCATGGTGGTTCTACATTGGCAAGGATGACCTTCGTCGACGCTGTGAAGGTCCCACTCTTCCAATGCTTTGGAGAGGCTCAGCGGTATTGCGCCTGGAGTCATGGGGTTGGGAGCCATCGGATACGACTTCTGGTCACAGCTGGTAGTGTCTGAAGGAAATATGACAGCACAGCCGTACGCACCGTAATCCTACGTCCTAGTAACATATGTATCGTAGCACCATTTTTTGACAGGACGACTCTTTCAAACATGGAACATGTGAATGTGAGTCGTCTGAGTGACGTGGAAGTATTCCCTCTGTCAGCAAGATCTCCAGATCCCCGATAGAATATGTGTGGGACCAGCTCCGTGGTCAGCTCCGTCCCAGAGCCAGTATCCAGGATATCAACGACCGGTTAGAACAGTTGTGAGACAGCTTGCGTGGAGAAAGACGACTTTATGACGCCCTTCTCCGAGCCAGAGGGGCACATCATCATACTGATAAGTGAACTCATACTGTCAAATCGTTTGTAAATCTGACACGATTTTGTCATCACTGAAATAACACACCTACCCTCTCTGCCCATGAAGTCCCATTTCGTTTCCTTCTCTCCTTCTGGGTGCTCCACTTTTTGTCAGGCATTGTAGTTGTAGGGGTCTGTATTTATTTTCAGTGCTTTTTCAGTATTAAAAACTGCAGCATTTTCCATCTGTACATAATGACTTGGACTATAAGAAAAATCTAGCTATGCATCTAGCAGCTATTAATGTTAGGTCGTAGGAACAGCAGAGTATTATAACTGATTTGAAAGAGGGGCTGGTCATGGCCTTTTTCAAGACTGGTCGTCGGACGGGTGCGCAGTCTGTTCTAAAATTATGGAACAACTTTTGTACTAAAGTATACCTGCAGAACCTTCCTCGATACTGAAGAAGATAGCAATCAGCACGGGTTTCGTATACAGCGGTCGGATGAAAGTTCGCTGGTTCGCTCTTTCCTTCCAAAAGGCATGAGATATCTTCATCTTGACTTTTGGAAGGCATTAAATACGCATCGGGAAGAAAATGACAGATGAGCTAAAACAGTATGACCACTGCCCAACACGAGACTGAATACCGCTTGGTGGCGTTGCGTACAAGTGACGTGGTAAGAAAAGTATAAAAGCAGTCGGCAAATCCACTTACATAATCGACTGTAAGAAAGGACACACTGTTATTGTCCAGCACCGAGAACGAGCATCTTGGAAACGGCTTATCTGATCGGCTGTTCTCCTGCAATTGTCCTCAGGATAAGTGGAAAGTGGTTGAAGCCGGTCAGGAGTGGCCGAGCGGTTCTAGGCGTTACAGTCTGGAACCGCGCCACCGCTACGGTCGCAGGTTCGAATACTGCCTCGGGCATGGATGTGTGTGATGTCCTCAGGTTAGTTAGGTTTAAGTAGTTCTAAGTCTAGGGGACTGATTTCCTCAGATGTAAAGTCCCATAGTGCTCAGAGCCATTTGAACCATTTGAAAGTGATTAAAGGACGGCGAAACCAGGAATAAGCGACAAGTTGTTCGGTATCCTCGCCTCATCACAGAACCTGGACGTCGGAGGCTTGCCCTTTCTGGAAAACAGGATAGATTTGTGACATATGACGACGGAGTACATCGCTGGTGCAGGCACAAGTGTTTCGAAACACGTCATTCAGCTCACATTGTTCAACACGGAGTTCCCCGCTAGGCGGCCTCTACACGTTCTCATTTTGACCAGAGGACACAGACAGTTAGGATTGCAATGGGCACGGGATCGTCGAGATGAGACGGTGGATGAAAGTCGCCTGGTCAGATGAATCACGTTTCTTGGTACACCAGGTCGATGTTCATGTCTGCATATGTCGTCATCTAGAGGAACGGCTGCTCCAGACGTGCACCGCGCCTCGGAAGCAAGCTGGTGGGGTCAGTATTATGCTATGTGAGACATCCGCATGGGCATCCATGGTCCTGTGGTAGTAATAGAAGACAGACAGCTGTGGGCAACGTGTATATTATTGCGGACCACCCGCATCCTTTCGTGCTGGAGGTATTCCCGACGGCGGTAACGTTTTCCATCAGGATAACTGTCCGTGTCATGACATCAGTGGTTTGGGCAACTTGATAGCGAACTCACGTTGATGTCGTCGTCACCAAATTCACCGGGTCTGAACCCAATGGAACACATCTTGGACGCTGTCGGCGCCATCTCCGCGCTCACCAGCCCGGCCCGTAATTTACAGGAATTGCGTGACTTGTGCGTAGACATTTGGTGCTTCGTTACTCCGCAAAACTATAGAGGAGTTTAACTGCGTAACTTTTTCTTTATCTTCAAATATACACTAAGTGCTCACATTTTTTTATATAATGACCACACACTTACGTGTCGGTCCTGTTCTCTTTAGATAATTTATTGGCTTCTTCGCACCTTAAGTCCATTTTCTTGTTTCGTAAATTTAGTGGTATCTATTTTGTTTATATTTCTTCATTTTAAGGTCTGATTTTGGCTGGCAAGCCGTAATGTGTCATGAAGTTTAATAAAATAATATGTGACCAACACATTGATTTCTATAAGTTAAGAAACGATACCCCGTAAGATTTCGTACATGTGGTAGACTGTCCTATCATGGAATTAGCCTGGCTGCGGCCTGGACGGCTTCCAGTCCACGGCTGGTATCTCCGTGCAGGGTGTGACTAGCAGCGGCAGATCGCGTGGGGGCGGCACAGGTGGTTGCGTGTGGCGCGCTCCTCTTTTCCGGCTTCCTACAAGCAGCTCATTCCGTAGGCGGCGTTTAACCTCGCGTAGACTCCGCTCAGCACTCAGAGCAAGCTAAAGTACCCGCCTGTTGCTCGACTTCTTAATAGCATCGATTTACGTAACACAGTGGTCACGAGCTGCGGTGGCTTCCAACGCCTCTGGATAGATCTCTGTTGCTGCCGTCGTCGTCAGTCCGAAGAATAATTTGATGCAACTCTCCACGGTAGTCTGTCTCGTGAAACTCTCTTCATTTCTATATAAACTAGTGCAACCTACCAATCTGTACTTTCTTCTTCTTTTCGTAGCTTGGTATCCGTCTACAGTTGTTATCCTCCGTACTCCGTCTATTAGCAGACTGACGATTCGTTGATGCTTCAGGATTTGTCTTAACAACAGATCCTTGCCTTTGGTCAAATTATGCCATAACTATTCGTTCCACCAATTTCTGCACGTGCTCCATGCCTGCAAATTCAGCACGAACTGCTTCTTGCTGAACATAATAATGACTTCCGTCTGTCGATCGCTATAATTTTTTGTTCTCTCATTGTCAACTAAATCCTTAAATTCTTTCTACATAGTATTGTGCTGTCGTTTCGTAGCAAATTTGTAGTCCCGTCGGTCATGCGATTTCATAATACATATTGAGAATTCTCATTAATCTCTCCTGTCACACCATTGTGTCGATAGATCCACAGACTGCCTCTTTTTGTGCAAACAGCCACTGGACTTATAAACGCTTTTCATACCACTAGCAAATAGCGAATCGTAAACAGCGCTGACAACACCATTTTGCCTAATTGAAGGGTATTGTGCCGACCGAAATTGCGACACCGCAATAGACAGGGCGTCGCATTGGCCTGCACGCAGATCGCACGTCCTGCACGCGTGGAGTTTGGCAAGCCGCGGCCGGCCCTGTTTTACGTGGTCACTCCCGGGGGAACATGCTCAACTGCAAGTCGCCTCTCCCACTGGATTCTGTTTCCTTTCTGCCGGCAATCACCCTCAATGCCAAGCTGTTGCAAGTTCTCACTATACCGTCCCTTCACGATACCTTTGGCACACCTAGTGGCCCTCTTCCGCAGCAAATAATAATCACGGATTTCAAAGCTCGTCGATGTATGTTCGTCCATCCGAGGTCCGAGCGACATGACTTTCCCGTACAAGCAATTTCGTTCTCATCAGGTGTACAGTACGTGGGCTGTTGTAGACCTCATCCAGCTCACGATTATGACGTATTCACCATTCCCCCGTGATCCCATCTTGTACTGCGGCAAGCTCATCCTTAAAGCTTTGCACTCGAAAATGAGAAGTTATTTAAGTTCTTTTCACGGACGCTCCCTACGGGCTATCTCAGTGTTTTGAATTCCTTTGGAGACCGAGAGATTTAAAAAGCTGATTGAGAATGAAGATTTGTTTCCGGCTTGTATCCTAGTTTCTCTCTCTGCTCCACACGATGTGCTCTCTATAAAGAGCATCCTCCGGTATTTAAAATCATGAAACTTCTTACAACATCGGGTTCCCACTGACAGTGGCTGGAATGGGTCTGTTGAACAGGTATGAATCCTACTGCATCACATACTCTGTTTCCTGTCTTCGATTCAAGTACTAGGAGACCTACCATGCTCGTTGCCGCCTCCACTCTGTCGCTCATTCGCTTCGGTTCTTCCTTAGATATGGTCAGCGTCTTCGGCAAATGCCAGATGTTTGATTTTCTCACCTTCGATCTCGTGTGAATTACTTTCTAATGCGGGTCAAGGAAGTAACACACGTAGCCTACAAATCGTACAGTGTTCGTAAGCTACATTATAAAAGTTAAGAAGTTAGTACGTTATGGATGTACGGTATTTTGCATTGTGAACATGAACGCCTCGTAAGGGGACAGACTGGGCAGTGATGCAAGTGACAGCCGGCGCTTCAGACAGGTCGCAGACTGGCGCTGGCATAATGAGCGTCGTTTACCGGCTGAGTACAGGGTCCCGTCCCCCGAAGAGAAATCGCCAATTAATGGCGGCGGTGGTTGCGTCAGAAGCGGCGCGACTGGAAGTGCCTACCGAGCTGGCAGCCCGCAACGCACCACAGCTCTCGCACACACTGGCGGCGTCCGCTGTCCCACAGCTCGAAGATCAAGGTAGTCCCGTAGGCGTTCCGTTGAGGTAAAAGTTAAAGATTAGCGAGGACTGAAATTACTTTCAACTCTCAAGCGTTCTCTTCCAGCTATATCCCAGCCGCGTGGCAGGCATTGTTGTTTTCAGCCCGAAGACTGGTTTGATACAGCTCTCCACGGTAGTCAGTTCTGTGCAAGACTCCTGACCTGTGCGTAAATACAACAACAACAACCTGCATCGATTTAAATGTGGTACTATAGTCAAGCGTTAGTCTCCTCTTACCATTTTACCCCTTCCCTCAATATACCTCTCTATTATCAAAATTGATGGTTTCGCGATGCGTCAAGATATTTCGCACAACAGATCTCTTTTTTTAGTACAGTTACGACTTAAATTTATTTTCTCCGCGATTATATTCAGTATCTCCTCGTTAGTTACCCAGTCTACCCATATGAACTCCAGCATTCTTTTCTAGTCTCACATTTCAAAAGCTTCTATTTTCTTCTAATCTAAACGATTTATCATTCATGTTTCATTTCCGTACAAAGTTAGACCTTTCATAAATACCTTTAGGAAACACTTCCTAACACTGCAATCCTGCCTCGGGCATGGATGTATGATGTCCTTAGGTTAGTTAGGTTTAAGTAGTTCTGAGTTCTAGGGGACTGATGACCTCAGATGTTAAGTCCCATAGTGCTCAGAGCCATTTGAACCTAACACTTCAATTTTTGAAAATCAACAAAGTTCTCTGCTTCAGCCATCTTCAGTTATTTTGCTGCCCGAATAACTAAATACGTCTACAACTTTTAGTGCTTCATTCACTAATCTATCGCCTCATTTAATTCGAGTATGTTCCATTACTCTTGTTTATTTTCGTTTACAACCATCTTTTAATCTCTTTTCAAGACACTACCCATTCGATGCAACTGCTCGTCCAAGCCCTTTGTCGTCTCTGAGAAATTTATTTGTTCTCCCAACATTTTAATTCCCTTTCCAAGTTACTCCTTGGTTTCCTTTACTACCTGCTCATTATAGAGGATGTAGCAGTATAAGTGCAGATATTGTTATTGTTGACTGAGGGCAGTGTACTGAACAACATTACAGCAAGATTTACTTCCTTTGCAGACTACTAATGCTAGGTATTGGGAGCATGATGTTTTTGGATTGGTTAGTACCCCCAAGTACATGTGGCAAGAGCAGGCCATTAATACTTATTTTCCCCCACGCAGCAGAAGTGTTAAAGGTGGATGCATGGACATTCAGAGGCCGACATTTCGGCAAGGGTGCTGCATGTGTGGACGAACTCTTCGAATTCGAAACTCGATTACAGCACGCTGATTCTCAGGCGCAGATATAGTTACATTACATGCTGCCATGTTACACACAACAATTCGGAACCCTCTAGAGTTGTAACTTACGTCAGCCAAGCGGGAAAGTCGACCGAGTTATATGCTGGCTTTCGCCGATACTGAAACCAGAATAAAACATTAGGAGGCATTACGTTCGAGCATGCCCTCGTATATTTATATTAAGACTTCCTTCAATGCAAAGGTTTGTGTCCACACTGGGAACTTATTACAGTGAGTATTAAGCAAGTTCTCCACTATCTCTTCAAGATGTTCTTCCAAGTGCATCGATCTGGGGTAATCTCTTCCTCTGCACCAAACCGTCTAATTTCTCGGTGTGCAGATCGAATAACATCTGGGATAGGCTACAAACCCTGTCTCACTAACTTCTAAACTACTGCTTACCTTTGCCGCGCGGGGTAGCTGCGCGGCCTAGGGCGCCGTGTCACGGTTCGCGCGGCTCCACTCGTCGGAGGTTCGAGTCCTCCCTCGGGCATAGATATTTGTGTGTAGACTTAGCCTAAGTTAGTTTAAGTTAGATTAAGTAGTTCGTAAGCTTAGGGACCGATGATCTCAGCATAACACCTTACCACAAATTTCCAATTTTTACTGCTTGCCTTTGAAAGTGAACAGACTTCGCACGGCACGATTGCAATTCAGACACATTTATTGCTCCAAGATGACCGGTTTCAACAATCTTAATGCTGCGATCATCTGATCATATGAACTTACTGTAAGACTGCCATGCTACATTACCTCAAGTCAAAGTATAAAAGGCACTCACCGCATACACATGTCTTTATAAAAATCTGGTCGATAAAATACACACAGTTGGTGTGTTGATTTTCAACCATACCGATCGCCTCACAGCACAGCATGTGTACCTTGCTACACTGCTTGCCTTTCATGTGCTTCTTCAAGCATAGAGACATTATATAGTAGAAACAAACTTCGTAACAAGCTGAATGTTGCGGGACCTAACCGCCGTGGGGAAAAAAAACCTTTGAAGCGCTAGTGTCATTTGTATATTTGTATTTTCATGTTCGGATCCTGAATGCGTGGAACTGTAGTACGTATCAAGTAATGACTGTAGACGGTGATAACAGGGCGACCCGTTGCCTTCGTCGCGACGTTGTGGGGGGATTATTGCGGAAGTGTGCAGACGAGGAAGGCAGCGTAAATGAGAGTGGACGGTACGGCTGAATCAGTGGAGTGTGAATTGGTCCGCCTCGCTAATTGGGCGGGCGGAAACGGCGTCCGACCCAGCGCCAATATAATCAGCGCAGCACCGCCTCTGGGCTCTGTACACTTTACACTGCGGCGGGCTGCAGCGGTTTGCGAGTTAGGCAGGGACACCGCAGGCATAAAAGGGGAGGCAGGACGGGGCGATGGAGGGACGTCAGTAAAATACACTGAGGTCACCGCACAGAGCACACTGTTTTGCCAGGGCAGTGGCTGAACTGGGCCGCAGACATGAAGACACTTACTTGGTCTCATGGTCACCTGATCTCATTCCAGTCGAGCACAGGTGCAGTTCTCTCGACGGGAAGCGCGATCGTTGGACACTGCTCTTGCCACAATATCAGAGAGCTGCGTACAGCTGTGGATGAGCTGTGTTTGCGTATGGCTTCCCACAGAATACGTAGTCTTCCACAACCGCTCCTGCTCGATAACGATGCTGTTGCGCTTGGTCGTTATCGGAAACACGCGGTGACGTAACCGTAAACAAGTACAGTGAAAATGAAATGTCGTGTGGCTAGACAATGCCCATTCAAAGAACTGAACTGAGGGTTCCAAATCATTCGGGCGGGATGAGTTGTTCATGATACGTGTATGTTGCCGTTCCATCAGTTTTCTGCACAGTATTATTCTAAGTGTGCATCTCACGAGCAAGATAACGTATACTTGTTGATGAATCTTCGAAATTTCTACTGTGCAAAAAGTTTTTTGTTGAGAACCCTGGCTAGCTCCCCTATGGCTTTGATAACCCGGTTAGTCGAAAATTTCTATCCAAGACGAAAAATTCCAGCTAGGATGACGCCTTTATGAAACTTTTCGGACAATTCAACCTACTCTACTACACACGAAACGCATCTCTGCAAGTTCCTGTAAAGTGCGTATTGAATCTTCGTCAATCTGCCACGAACTGCAAACAATTGTAAATTTCACCAGGGGCATATTACAGACAGTTTCGTTTTGATTCTCAAGATGTTGCCACTAACGTTGATTCGATAGCCTATTATTTCTTACGAAAAACAATCAGTTTACAAGCACGTACGGTACATAATGTTATTGCTCATTCAAAACCTAATACTGCCTGAAAAAATTCATTTCCGGCCATTGGTTCCTTATCTCAAAATACCAAGTACAGGACCGTCTGCCGACAGTGTAATACTAATCGCAAATTTTTGATGCACCCTGCATTCTGTTATCATCGTAGTTGCTGTCGTCGTATTCAGTCCGAAGACTCATTTTGTGCACGTCTCCACACTAGTCTATACTTTGCAAGCCCCTTCATCGCTGCATAACTACTGTAATCTACACCCATCTGAACTTCCTTACTGAATTCAGGTCTTTGTCTTCTTGTGCAGTTCCCACTCCCAAGCCGCGCGGAATTAGCAGAGCGATCTCAGGCGCTGCAGTCGTGGTCTGTGCGGCTGGTCCCGGCGGAGGTTCGAGTCCTCCCTCGGGCATGGGTGTGTGTGTTTGTCCTTAGGATAATTTAGGTTAAGTAGTGTGGTAGCTTCGGGACTGATGACCTTAGCAGTTAAGTACCATAAGATTACGGACACATTTGAACATTTTTTCCACTCCCAATCTCCATTATTGAACTGACGATTTCTTCATGCCTCAGGCTGTGCCATATTTTTTTTCACGTAGTTCGATTCAGTATCTCCTCGTCAGTTATTCGGTCTACCCATATAATCTACATAGCACCACATGTCAAGAGCATCTATTCTTTTCTCGTCTGAACTGCTTATCGTCCACATTTCACTTCTAAAATGGCTGTAAGTACTATGGGACTTAACATCTGAGGTCATCAGTCCCCTAGACTTAAACCTAACTAACCTAAGGACATCACACAAATCCATGTCCGCGGCAGGATTCGAACCTGCGACCGCAGCAGCAGCGCGTTTCCGGACTGAAGCGCCTAGAATCGCTCGTCCACAGCGGCCGACTTTTTCACTTCTGTGCAAGTCTACGCTCTATGCACATCTCTTCAGATAAGACTTCACACCTATCAGTTTTTATTTGATGTTAACAAATTTCTCTTTTTCAGAAATTCTTCCCTTGCTATTGCCAGTCTGCTTTTTACGAGTATATGCTCTCTACTTTAACCATCATCAGTTATTTTGCTGCCCAAATAACAAGACTCGTCTAATACTTTTAATGTCTGATTTCCTAATCTAATTCCCTCAGCATCGCCTTATTTAATTCGATTACTTTCCATTCCTTTTGTTTTACTTTCGCTGATGGTCATCATACAATCTCCTTTCGAGACACTATTCATTATGTTCAGCTGCTCTTCTAAATCCCTCCCGTCTAAGACCAAATTACAATGTCACCGGCAAAAATGATCTTTCTTTTATTTCTTCTCCCTTAACTTTAATTCCCTTTCTAAATTTCTCCTTGGCTTTCTTTACTGATTGTCCGTAGTACAAATTGAATTACACTGGAGACAGACTACACCCCTGTCTCATTCCGTTCTCAATTACTACTTTTCTTTCCAGTCCTTCGACTGCAGTCTGGTTTCTGCACAAGTTATACATAACCTTTCTCTCCCTCTATTAAATCAGTACTACCCACAGAATTTCGAAGAGTTTATTCTCCAAAACAACAAATGCTATGAACGTAGCTTTTGCTTTCTATAAGCTATCATCTAAGATACATCTAGGGTCAGTATTGTCTTGCGTGTGGATTCATGGGACGCCTGCATACTATTCACTAAGAACAGCCTGTAGTCGCATCGGGGCAAAACTTCGAGCCCTGTTGTTCTCAGTTCGCATTCAGCACATATTGCGATAGATGAAAACCGAATTTTTGGAAATGTATTTTCGCCATCACGTTTACAGGCCAGGCTGGCATCGCGTTTACTTCTCGATGAAATCGACTGGCGTACGGGAATGGTGTTTGTAAATCAGCTGTCTCAATTTCGCCAGCACTATGAAAACAGGTTATCAGTACCTTCCAGTATTTTTAATAAAGGGAGAGGACGGTTTCCCTATGGATCTCGGTAAACTGTAAAGGAAGAGAAAATTGTTTTGAGGAGAGTGCCAGTGAAATCAGTCGTTACTCTTTTATTCTGCCCACTTAGATCACACGAGTTGTGGAAAAAAGTGCGAAGGGATTGCTGATGGAAGATTGTTGCATTCTATTTTGTACACTTGGAATGGCTATAAAACTTCGGAATAAGTGAAGACATTTTCCTATTCATACGTACAGCCATGGCGAATGTTTTGTGCTAGTCGTTGATGGTGTATGAGGAACCTTTGCCACTGAAACAGAGAATGGTTATAACATCGTGCAAATTACCCAACGATGCAAAATATAGGGTGGTTGGAAATAAGTTCGATTTGCGCTTCTCGTCAACTGAATAAGAGTATAAGTTTTTGCTCATTTTCAATTTCTGTTCCTTTCCTTCAATCCACAATCATTTATCTGCATTAATCAACATTCTATAAAGAAAATCGCCACCTGGCAACACCATTACAACTCAGTTGCGGTAGTGTGTTTATACTGCGCGAATGACGGTTGCAGAAACTGATCTGGCAGCCAAACCAGCACCAGAATCCGTATTGGAATGTTTATAACCGAAAGTGGTGTCGAGAAATGAGTGTATGTAGAATCGGATAAAGAAGCCGACATAAACGTTGTGTTTGTGCTAATAACCGTTCAGTATTGTGAACAATAATTGTTGTATAACACACTTTCGTAAGACGCCTGGAGTCACTTTTGCATCAGAAGGTTTCTCTCCGTTAAGAATGACTCACTTGGAATTTTTCAGTGTAATCTCAAAGCTGGTCTGACAGTCCGTTCGTCATTATTTCGTTCTTTAAGCGACAAAGCAGAAGTATATCGAATACATTTCAGAAGTCAAGGAACAAGGAATCATGTGCGAGGAATTCAAAAAGGAACAAGCCGGAAGCTTTAAAATGAAAACAGCCTATAGGATTGTAATGCCATTGCTTGTGGAGGAAGATGTGGTCCTTAAAACAGCGCTGTGACCCCAAATTTGCCGCTGGAGGCACACTGGCGCACATCCACATGGCGACAGAGCGAGCGCCTGCACGCGTCGACCGTCCACTGCACTCAGTCGTGCTAAAAACAGAGAAACTGAGGCTTGAAAGAAGATCGAAGGGATGTAATGCGGTTCCTTATAGGGGAAGCAGTGCGAGGAACGTAAATTCTTCGAAGAATGGCACAAGTGCCTGTACTGAGTGTCCGTTGCAATTCCGACACTCAGTGCGGCCTCTGGAGAAATGGCTGCCACCGTAGCTCGCCAGTCTCTAATAACGAGTGCATCCACCTGCTGGACAGTGGTCTGACGTTCCATATCGTGCGTCATCGCCCAATAACATCCGTCTTCCCTTGTGTCGCTTGTGCCACGCCTGGACCCTTGCAACGGGCATGAAATGCCCTCCGTACACCTGTGCCAGTCTTCAATGAATTTACGTTCCCCGCAGTGTGAGGAAATGCACTACACCCGTTTTGCTCTTCTTTTGATGCTTCCATTTCACTCTCCTCAGCGCAGTTGAGTGCAGTGGACAGTCGAAGCGTGCACGTGCTCTCTCTGTCGTCAAGTGGCTGTGCGGCCGTGTCCATCTAGCGGTTCAATGGCTCTGAGCACTATGGGACTTAACATCTGAGGTCATCAGTCCCCTAGAACTTAGAACTACTTAAACCTAACCAACCTAAGGACATCACACACATACATGCCCGAAGCAGGATTCGAACTTGCGACCGTAGCGGTGACACGGTTCCAGACTGAAGCGCCTAGAACCGCTCGGCCACACCGTCCGGCCATATAGCGGCCTCGGCGCTCCTCTAGGGATGCGATTTTCATTTTACAGCCTCTGGACCGTTCCTTTTTGATTGTTCTTTATTAGTTTTCGCATCCATGGTGTTTCATGATGTATACATGCATACATACATACTGAAGAAACTAATGAAAATTTGTACCAAGGCCGGGATTCGGACCTGTGTCTCCTACTCAAAAATGGTTCAAACGGCTCTGAACACTATGGGACTTAACATCTGAGGTCATCAGCCCCCTAGAACTTAGAACTACTTAAACCTAACTAACCTAAGGACATCGCACACATCCATCCCCGAGGCAGGATTCGAACCTGCGACCGTAGCGGTCGCGCGGTTCCAGACTGAAGCGCCTAGAACCGCTCGGCCACTCCAGCCGGCTGGACTGATGTTAGGTAGTCCGCACAGTTGTGCAAAGCCAGAATACCAGAGTGGCGTTGTGGGCAGCGCATTTGTCTAGTGAGGAGGGGACCTTGGTTCGAATCCCGCTCTTGGTACAAATTTTCATTTGTTGCTTCAGCCTGCGTATATGCCTCATTGATCTTTGACACTTGAGAAGGTCTCTGGAACCTATCCTTTATGGTTCCATAGTGTTTCATATTTTGCGCAGTACGTGGTTTGAGTTGTGAGCTTGGGGCGTGACGGAGACGTCTGCAGCCGGAAGCCGGGGCAGGTGAGGGCGTCACGGGGCGTTAGTGACGGCCGGGTGGCGGCCGGCCATCGCATCGACAGGTGAGCTGGCGGGAGGTGCGTTAACGAGGTTAGCGGCAGGTTTTCGCGCTAATGGTGCTGTTGCCGAGCCGGCGAGCTGCTGCCGCGGCAGGAGGCGAGGCGAGGCGAGGCGAGTCGCGGACGCCAGCGCAGCGCCAGCGGCAGCGGGGCCAGGCCAGGCCGCGTATTGATTGAGCGTCCGCCGCGCTGCTCCGTGACGTCACAGCCACGCCTTCGGCGCGCTCGTCTTCCCCGAACACGGCCACACTCCCGCTGCGGCTGCATCTCTGCATTTACACCCGTCATCTGTACTGCGTGCCTGTGCCTTTAATCTCATTTCCTCCATCCCCATGTGTGTCTAAAAGCGACCGTTCTTTCCCTCATCTGGAATCTGCGTCGGTGTTGTGGTGTTCATTGCGAAGACGTTTCATCCAGCTCTGCATGCTAGTGTATATAGCAAGCCTCTTCATCTCTTAATAACTACTGCAACCTATATCCATCTTCACCTGCTTACCCTATTCAACCACTGGTCTCCCTCTATAATTTCTATTCCTGCTGCTCACCATCCCCTTTACCCCCACACCATCCCCTTTACCCCCACACATACTTCCTTCCTTTATCATATAAACAATTCCTATGATGGGCCTTCAATAATTAAGGCAACATACATTTTTCTCCGAAAGTTTCCGTTGAAAAAAATGTGGAATTCGTTGTTTGACACCGTGGAATATTCCCGCTTCAACCGCTATAGTTTCGTGAACTTCCGATACGTTGCGGCGCCTTACATAGCCTTCAAAATGTCGTCTGTAACGGAGCTGCGTTCCAACAGAGAGCTGACATTGCCTTTCTTTTGGTGGAAAACTAGAGCATCGCAGATATTCATAGGCGCTTCCAAAACATTTACGGAGACCTGGCAATGAACAATAGCTAAAGTCGGTGGGCGAGGCGTCTGTCATCCTCGCACGAAGGTCGCGCAGACCTGTCCCATCTTCCGCTTGCAGGCCGGCCGCACACAGCCGTGACTGCTGCAGTGTTGGAACGCGTGGACACTCTCATTCGAGGTGACCGACGGATCACAGTCAAACACCTCGCTGTTGAACTGGACATGTTTGTTGGTAGTGCTGACGCACTCGTCCACCGGTGGAACTACTTTAAGATATGTGCCCGCTCGGTTCCTCGCCGACTAACAGAAGACGATAAAGAACAACGAAGGACCATCTGTGTGCAATGGCTTCCGCATTGCGAGGCTTATAGTGACAATTTTTGTAGAACATCACGACAGGCGGTGAAACATGGGTTCATCACTTCGACCGGAAACGAAACGGTAAGCCATGGAGTGGTGCCACACCACCTCCCCCCCCCCCCCCCCCCCCGAACAAAAAGTTCAAAGCCGCACCCTCAACCGATATGGTCTTCTGGGACTCTGAAGGTCTTATTCTATTTCATGTCCGCCGTCATTGTGTCAGGAAAATTTAAGAAATGACTTCAGCATGTTCGTCGCCACAAAAATGCAAACGAACTTCTCCTTCTCCATGACTTACACAGGTCTGCGCACCCGACAGGTTCTCACAAAATTTCATTGGACTATTCTTCTTGATCCACCGTGCAGCCCGCATCTCGCCCCTTCCGGCTTCCGTCTGTTTGCCCAATGAAAGATGCAATCCGAGGGAAGCAATACGTGGATGATGGGGTGGTTAGTGATTCAGCAAGACGTTCGTTCCGACATCGACCGGCAGAGTGCTACCATGCGGGTACACACACCCTCCCAGTAAGAAGACGAAGGGCGACGCGTGGAACGGAGGCTATGTTGAAAAATAGGATTTTGTTGGAAAAAGGGTGGAGAATAATATGGTGTATTGGAATCGTGAATAAAACAACTCTGTTTTCAGAAACAAAATGTGTTGCATTACTTATTGAATGCCTCTCATAATCAAGTTGTGCCACAAATTTGTTTTGTCCCCAGTTCGACTCAGTGACTCTGCTAGTTATCCCAATCTTCAGCATTCTGCTGTAGCAACACATTCCAAAACCTTGTGTTCTGCACTTGTCTGAACTGCTCATCATCGGCGTTTGTCTTCTGTTCAGAATGGCTCTGAGCACTATGGGACTTAACATCTGAGACCATCATTCCCCTAGAACTTAGATCTACTTAGACGTACTTAAACCTAACTAACCTATCACACACATCCATGCCCAAGGCAGGATTCGAACCTGCAACCTTAGCGGTCGCGCGGCTCCAGACTGAAGCGCCTAGAGCCGCTCGGTCACAACGGCCGGCTTGTCTTCTGTACGTGTCTATTCTCCATACAACTATCTTCAGAAAATACTTCCTAACAATTAAATTTGTAAGTAGAGAACTCCAAATCGTTGTTTAAAGCATCTAGCGCTTCATTAGCTTGCGATAGTCCTATTTCGGCTACAGTTACATATTCTAGCTGTCTGCGCATGATACATGACTTAAGCTTTGTTTCTATTCTTATGTATGGTTACTGACAATATTGGTTGATTCTCTTGTAGTACTTACGGTTCAAATGGCTCTGAGCACTATGGGACTAAACATCTATGGTCATCAGTCCCCTAGAACTTGGAACTACTTAAACCTAACTAACCTAAGGACATCACACAACACCCAGTCATCACGAGGCAGAGAAAATGTACTTACGTCTAGCAATTTTTGACGTCCATAAAACATCGATTTGTGGTCTCACTTTCTACCGATTATATTACTATGTCTTATAGGTTGCGTGATTATATGATTGTGTCAGCTGTTCTTCCATAACTCAATCGTTAATGTTCTAGACGAGATTTTCTTTTGTTGGCTATGGCCTTCTTGTTCTGTTCACAAGTTTTTGTACTTTCGTATGCTTTGTTTGACAGAACACCAGCGATGTTAACATATTTACAATTTTGTTTTGATTTCTTAATCTATGAGTTTCTATGTATTAGTGATTTGATCTTGGTGTTAATTTTATCTTTGCTTGTAAAGTGTTATTGGCTGTGTATGTTTAGCGCACGTTTATCAGTTACTTATATTCAAGGTGTCAATAAAATTTTCCATAAATTGTTCGTTTAATATGCTCTGTGTATAGTTTTATGTGTGCATATAAATTTGTTTCATCGAAGACATTCAGGACTATTCCCGTCGACATTGTGTGGTAATATTTGCATTGCTCGTTCTATCTGGTCTGCTTTGTAGCTTTCTGTGACTGAAGTGGATGAAACTGTATCGCTATTTCTGGTGTGTTCTCGATATCTGATTCCGAAATTTCTTTCTGTTTGTCCAATATAAAATTTCTTGAATCTTGACGTTTAATTTTTATACCTGCCTGAATTTGTGTAGACTGGTAATTTTGTTTTCCCTGAGTGAATCTGTGTGTTTAGATTGTCTTTGGTTCTGTAGGCTAATCTTACTCCTGTATTTTTCAGTAATGCGTTTAATTTGTTGAATATATAGACAGCCAGTAACATTGTACAACCAAAGACCAAACTCATAGATTAATAAATCAAAACAAACCTTTAATCATATAACATCACTGGTGTTCTGTCAAATGAAACTGTCAAAAGTACTAAAACTCGTAAACAAAGCAGGAAGGCCATAGCCTACAACAATTTTAACGATCGAGATACGGCAGTATACCTGCTACAATCATATAATCACGCCAATAAGACATAACAACCAAATCGTTAGACAGTGATAGCGCCAGTCAATGTTTTACGAATGTCACAAACAGCTAGACGTAAGTACTGTTGTATAGTCACTCAGTATTGTCAATAATTATACATAACAACAGAAACAAAGGTTAAAGAAGCCATGTATTACTCTCAGACAGCTAAAAAGCGGCACTATAGCCGAAATAGGCCTTTCGCAAACCAGTAAACCACTAAATACTTTGAACATAGCAGCGATTTGGCTTCCTGTACTTACAATGTCTATGCAAGACGAATATCGCCCCTAAGTTTATATTCGATTTTAACAAATACTTCTTTTTCAGTAATGCGTTTCTTGCTGTTGCCAGTCTGTATTTTATTCCTCTCTGCTGCCCAAATAGCAAAATTTATCTGCTGCTTTCAGTGTCTCACTTCCTAATCTATGTCTGTCAGAATGACCTGATTTAGAGCGAATACATTATATTACCCTTATTTCTGCTTTTGTTGTATTCGTCTTATAACCTCTTTCTAAGACGCTGTTCATTTCGTTCAACTGCATTTCCAGATCTTTTGCCTTCGCTTACAATATTAACCATGTCATTCGCAAACCGAAACTTTTAAAATTTTTTTTTAATTCCCTCTCGAAATTTTTCTTTGTATTCCTTTATTGCTTGTTCAGTGTACATATTGAATAACACCGGGGGTAGGCTACAACACTGTCTCGGTCCCTTGTCAACGACTGCCTCCCTTTCATGTTATTCAACTCTTAGAACTGCAGTCTGGTTTCTGTACAAATTGTAGATAACTTATCGCATCCTATTTTACCCCTGCTTCCGTCAGAATTTCAGAATGTATTCCAATAAACATTGTAAAACAATTTCTCTAAATCTACAAATGCTACAAACGAATGATTCCCTTTCTTCAATGTATCTTCTACGGTAAGCCATAGAGGCAGAGCGATCTCACGTGTTCCTACATTTCTCCGGTACCCAAACTGTCACCTATCACTTCTCTCACGTCAAGGAAGGATTTGGTAATGCGAAAAAAAAATCCATGTTCGTAGTCTACATTATCTGGCTGGGTAACTCTGTTAAAAGATAGAAGGAAGGCAAGGGCATACTAACTGCAACAGCGCCAAGTGCAGCAAAGCACTGCGCTGTTCAACCTAACCTTCGTCTCGGGTAAAGCTTTACAGTTTACTTCGCTGTCTTGCGATATTGGCGAAAGGGTTTATGTCTTTCGTACTGTTCACGAGTCAATTTCGATATTCTCGAGACATTGCAGAATAAGCTCGGTCAGTGCCACAATTGGGCAGTGAGCAGTGTTATCATGACTAAAATCGTGGCGGCTACAGTTTGTTCTGTCGCCCTGCCATCGACCAGTTATCTGCGCCTGAAGGATCAGCAGCGAGTGAAACCAATAAACTGCTAAACCCCGAAAAATGTGATTTCGCGTGGAAACAGTTGTCGGCAAGGAACAGCTGTTTGAAATGAGAGTCGTGACATGGCTGCCGAACAGCAAACAGTGGCCGACAGTCCGCCCTGGTGCGAGGTAGAATGCTCTGAAGTGGCTAACGGCTAGAGCGTAATCTGCGCTCTGCCGGTATAATAGCTCGATCAATGAGGGGAAATTAATTGCGCGGCCTGAGACCTTTCTAAAACGGAGAACTGGGACTGTACTCCGCGTCAGCCAAATGTGGATGACAAAAATGCGGTCTTCGTCCCTTAAGCTAAATAACTACAAATATTAGCAATGCAAACAGAATTAAAACACCGCGGAGGTGACAATGATTAAACTCTTCGTGTTAAGTGCAGCTGATATATTTTCTAGGGGGTCCAGAAAAATGTAAACACCCCTTGATAGTATCTTTGGAACAAAATGACATATCGTTGCAGTTGTGCGCGGTAGCGTAGTCCATTGTTTCCTAAACAGATCTTGGCGCGTGTTTTCCAGCGGATGACGGTGCAGCAATGAATGAAAGAACATCCTCGTTTTAGCAACGCAAGGCCATATTGAAGTGTTCTGGAAGTACGAAAACATAATGAAGTACAACAATAATGGTGTAATGTATATAGTAATCAGCCACCAACACGTACAATAATTCATCGTATTTGCGGTAAATATGAAGCCGACGGTACTGTTCAGGATGCGCATAAGGAAAGGTCTGGCCGACATAAAACATCAAAAGTCCAGTTTCCAGCGCTGCTGTGTTGCAACATTTTACGAGGTCACCTCAAAAATCTGTGAAGTAGAGTGGACGTGAAAGCGGGGTAAGCCAATCAAGCGTGCAACGAAATCTGAAGGCTGCAAAGTGAAAACTGCACATTCCAAGATCGGTGCACGCTATGAAAGAGGACGACCCGGATCGAAGTATGGAGTGCTGCGAATGGTTTGGAAGACATACTTCGCGAGAGTGAACGGTTTGCAGAAATGGTTATCTGACGAGGACCAATTCAAATTGAATGGTACTGCAAACTGCCACAACTGTCTGTGCTGGCCTCCTGAAAATCCTTACTTTCACGTGGACAAACATTTTAATCTACCGCCGGCTACTGTGGCCGAGCAGTTCTGGGCGCTTCAGTCTGGAACAGCGCGATCGCTACGGTCGCAGGTTCGAATCGTGCCTCGGCATGGATGTGTGTGATGTCCTTACGTTAGGTAGGTTTAAGTAATTCTAAGTTCTATGGGACTGATGACCTCAGATGTTAAGTCCCATAGTGCTCAGAGCCATTTGAACCATTTGTTAATCTACCGGGTGTTAATGTGTGGGTGGCACAGTTTGTTTGGATCATTCTTCTTCGTACCGAACTGGCGAGGTGGGTCTTCGTATGCTGCAAACACCGCTCTTACCTGCCATGTCTGGAAATGAAAGATTTTATCTGCAACATAATGAAGCACCGCCTCACTACCACAGAGATGTCAGAGCCTACTTCGATTAAAATCTATCTGGACGATGGAAGAGGAGCTGTTGGATGTCCACCATGGTCTTCAGACTTTACACCTCTTGACTTCCATCTATGGGGGACCTTGAAAAATTAAGTTTATCAACAGAAACCAGCTACGCTGAATGGGCTACGAGAAACCATCGAGGCGTCCTATGCGGCTATCACATCGGCAACACTGACAGAAACAGTTCGGTTAACAGTTCAGTGACATCGACGTTGTTTGGCTGCTAATGGGGGTCACCACTTTGAACACACAAAATAACCCCCGTGCAAGAATTGTAACGGCATGTCATTTTTTTTCTATTAATACTATCAGAAATTGTGTCTACATTTTTCTGCTCTCTCTCTCTCTCTCTCTCTCTCTCTCTCTCTCTCTCACACACACACACACACACACACACACACACACACACACACACACACACACACACACACACGATTATAATTAAAGTTAAACTTTCAAACCGGTGTAGAAATAACACCACTGGTCAGAATGACGTCAAACTCAACGGGATATTATCGGAGAAGGGGCAAACGTATGGCAGAAGAAAAATAAATAGTTACAAAATGTAGGAATAGATGGCGCTGTAAGCATCATAATGTAATAGTGGTCGACTACAAATGACAAATGAATCATACAACAATGCCTAAGGTGTATGGTAGGCGTTAAACAAACTGTACTACTCAGTGTGCATGGATGTACAGCTGTGCTACCGTTAGTTACGGAAGCCCATACACAACGGCAAGGTCATATCACATCGGATGGAAAAAAATCAGTTTTTAATCGTCCTGAGGCCAAAACCCGCATAAAAAGCATCAATCACATCGAGTTTTAATTGTCCTGAGGCCAAAAATCGCATAAAAAGCATCAATCACATCGGGTTTTGTCATGAGGCCAAAAACTGCATAAAAAGCATCAATCAAATTCAAATCGGGTGGTTAATTTCCGTGTGACTGGCGCCAAACATGTTCAATATGCTGTCCATAGTTTTCTGCAACAAATTGGAATCGAGAAACAGTATGTTCCACAACTGATCGAAGTGTTTCCGGGGTCACGTTCAGAATGTGTTGCGCAATGCGTGCCTTCAATGCAGCTACGTTTTGCAATCGGAACACTGAACACGACATCTTTCAGATAACCCCACAGCTAGAAGTCAGGATCAGGTGATCGGGACTTCCAGGCTGTAGGGAGATGGCCGCAGCACATTACCGAAATGGCGCTTCAGCAGCTGCTTAAACTGGATTTGAAATGTGTGGAGGTGCGCCATCTTGCGTGAAAATGATCCCATCCACAAATCCACGCTATTGGAGAGCTGCAATGACGTGGTTGCGCAAAAGACACTCAGAGCTCTTACCAGTGACGGTACAGGTAACAGGACCGGAAGCACCTGACTCTTCGACCCTATGAAAAATGATGCCGTAAACCTGCACCAAACAGTGGTCTTTTCAGGATGAAGTGGTACTGGTTGATTTGCGTGTGGATTTTCCTTTGTCCATATTCGACAATTCTGTAAATTGACATATCCTGTCAGATGGAAGTGGATTTCGTCTGTCCACAGAATCTTCCACGGCCAATCATTGTCCACTTGGATGCGAGCAAGAAATTCTAAAGCAAATGTCTCTTGCTGGCAGGTCAACAGGAAGCAACTCGTGCACATGGGTAATTTTGAATGGAGAGCAAAGTAGGATGTTTCGTAGGATTTTACGCACCGTGCTCACGGGCATGTCCAATGTTCGGGCAACTCTCCGTGCACTGCACGTATGCACACCACCACTCGCCTCCTCCTGCACTGCTGTGGCCACTGCTACCACTGACGTCGAATCAATGCGTTTCCCCCCTCTACCAGGTTACATACCAAAAGAACCCGTCTTTCCGAATTTCCAAATCATTTTCTCCAGACCCACGGCAGTCATCGGACCAGCGCCTTTTTCGAACCCTTCAGTGTCCGGAACTTCTGCAGAGCAACGTGTGCACAGTCATCATTCTTGTAATACAGCTTTACAAGCAGAGCGCGATCCTGCCGAGAAAACATTGTAGCCCGCGACGCGCGAATACGCGCTCTTTTTTTATCCAGTATTTGCGACCAATTTGTGTCTTGCAACAACCTTTGCACATAATATCAAACCGTACTGAAACTTTTTAACCGTGACAACTCCCATAAAATGATGAAAGGAAAAAAGTTTATTATTTACGTTTTCGCTGTTCGTGCAGCAAAACTGCCGCATGAAGCTCAAATGGTTGGAATGGCTCTGAGCACTATTGGACTTAACATCTGAGGTCATCAGTCCCGTAGAACTTAGAACTACTTAAACCTAAATAACCTAAGGACATCATACACATCCATGCCCGAGGCAAGATTCGAACCTGCGACCGTAGCGGTTGCGCGGTTCCAGACTGAAGCTCCTAGAACCGCTCGGTCACAGAGGCCGGCTGATCAGTTTTTGTATTTACGTCAGCTGAAGGCAACGACTGGACGGACAGTGAAAGAAATGGACAGAATAAAAACGGCCTGTAGTGTTCCTGGTAAATTAAATGCAGTTTTGAAAGCTAAGTTGCTGAATTTGTGTGAAACGGAAATTTTAGAATCAACGGGTGTGACTAGATTTGGCTTAGGGCAGAAAGACGTGAAAACTATTCCACAACTAAAAGAATCGTCTTTGAAAAAGGGAGGAATAAGAGTGCAACAAGGATGCCATGGCTTGAAGACCGTAGTGGATGGAGAACTCTGCAGAGATTTTATCAATCAGCGGGCCACAACTGCCTGTGCTGGCCTCCTGAAAATCCTTACTTTCACGTGGACAAACATTTTAATCTACCGCCGGCTAGTGTGGCCGAGCAGTTCTGGGCGCTTCAGTCTGGTACAGCGCGACCGCTACAGTCGCAGGTTCGAATCCTGCCTCGAGCATGGATGTGTGTGATGCCTGATGATAATCAGTACCTACGCTACCAACTGATATTTGCAAACACCCAGTGAAATTTGCACTAAGGATCGCTGTGATAGGTTGACAAAAATATAAATGATGCTCTGATATTAATCAGAGCATCATTTATATTTTTGTCAACCTATCACAGCGATCCTTAGTGCAAATTTCACTGGGTGTTTGCAAATATCAGTTGGTAGCGTAGGTACTGATTATCATCAGGGCGAAGGAATCGGAGAACAGTCCTGTCATTCGCCTAAAGTAATAGAGCTAACTTATAGTGATCGTACCAGCTATGTGAAGGAAATGCAAACATCAAAACGATGAAAAAAATTAACTGAATAAATACGCTCTGCGAATGTCTGGCGAGACGTACTCCTTTCCAGCTTGTACCGCGGAAAAGGCGCTAATGTTCGCCAATTAGGAAATATTTCGCGCCGCTCGCAGTTGTTATTTATTTCCATTGTAGCCTCGTTTGCTCTCGTTGTCGCCTTTGTGGTCAGTAAATTAGCTCAACAATGCCTAAACTATTATCCAATCACAAGAAGCAGGTTGCATTACAGAATGGCTGGGCATCATAGCGCATCTTTCAGCACATTCGTCCTTTCCAAAGAGTAACTAGTCGCCTGATTCAAGCAAAATGAATCGGGCTAATCTGACAACTGGAAGCCATTGCTGTCAGTTAGACTAACTGACAGAAAAAAAGGTGAAGCAGCCGTAAAAGGTCAGTCTATTTCGAGAATTTTCGTGTCCACAAAGTATTGCCTCACAGATGTTTCTTTATGACAGGTGCACTGTTATGCCGACACAATTAATCATCGTCCTCCACTCCACTATACTCCGTACACACTGCTGTAAAATGTGTTCACATCCTTCCGCATTTTGCTTTTTCGTAAGCGCGGTTAGGGAGATCACAAACACATCCATACCGAAACATCATCGTCTCCGTATTTCACTCTTGGCTCTACACATTGTGGCAGTTAACGTTCTCCAAGAATTAGCCAAAACCCAACCCTTCTGCCTGGTTTCGGTTTAGCTGTGGTTGTTCAACGCATTTCTACTTCGCAAGTACATCATCAAAAGCTTAACAAGGGTTGAAACATCCCGGGTGGATTTGTTACTCAGGTGACAGTCCACGTTAACTGCCAGTGCGCTCTTGTGACCGACCCATTGTGCAGTGCTGCTGCTTCACTACTGATAGCAGAATACTCCCTGCCTACTGTTACGGTGGCGGGTTTACCTCTCGTGACATTTAGCGGTCAATTCTGAATGACAAAGGGGTGTCCTGATACTTTTGATCAGATAGTGTAGATACGGAATTCATAAATTTTTCCCTCCTTACCATTACGCAGTGTTCATGTGGGTTCCGAGCAAGGTGGCGCAGTGTTAAAAACAGTCCAGTTGTATCCGAGAGAAAGGCGGCTGAAATTTCTATCCTAACAACTGTCCTTTTTTCTGAATTACCTTAGGCAAATTTCGTAGCTGAACCCCTTCCTCATAGATGTACAGTTGAGTTAGTCTCCGATTATTACGTCCTCGGCGGTGTCAATTGTGTTCTCGACATTTTTTGTGGAGCACATGTTTATAAAAGTAGACGCGCAGCGTGTTAATTGGGGAGACTGGTGAGGTAAGCACGCATCTATGAATGGGGCAAACCACTGACCTTGCATACCCACGACGCCACGCGCAGCTTTTAGATAGCTTTCCACTCATGTCTAGAAAAATGGCAGTCTAGTTATCCACATTCGTCTCTCAACACACGAACTGTTAACAATACGAATACCCCGAACCAATTTTCACTAGTTCTGTATGACAAACACGTCTCTATTACCTTAGGGTAACTGACATTTGCGGCGTCAGAGTTGAAATAACTATCAATAGTTAACTCACGGTAGCCCATTATTAGCGGACCTTACCACTGGCGGGACAAACTATAAAGAAATTTTCGTTAAGCACACCACATTTCCATCAGGTCCTCTACTGGAGTTTAGTTGATTAAAGACACGTGAAAAATCGCATTGCTGCTATTTGGATCTGTCCCATCTCACCGGACACGAGAAGTTGCCTGTAAGAAAGTCGTACAGGAAAAGGTAGGAGGCACTATGACGGCACTAGACGGCTCTATGCGCAGCCTCTCGTACTGAGCCTTCCACGGGCTGGCACCAGCCCAGAGGCAGTTAACGAGCACGGAGCCGCCTGTCGGCAGGGCATCGGTTCCCGTGACGAAACCCGCCGTCGGCCAATCACTGCGGCCATCCAGCCAATTGCCACCAATGGGCGCAGAAGGATGTCTCAATCTGCGCGTTGACCTTAGCGGCGAGGGTGTTGCCTTCGCTAGCGCGTGTACGACACCAAGCTACACTACGCTGAAGGGATGTCGCTCAGATCGCAGTACGTACCACTTCAGTTCCGAGTAAAAGTTCCCTCGAGCACGTTTATCTTTAAAATAGAATTTTATTGCGTCTTTCTGAATAGTTTTTTATTCTTGAGTCTGTAGTGCTGAATTTAGGGGTACCTCTGGTACAATGCGATACTGACATTTATTAAGAAAGTTATTCTTTCGTGAATGAAATATGTGCAGTACAGGAAACCTTAGCTGAATCTGTATCTTGGTAGATGAAAGTGTTGCGAGTGTTAATCTCAAAGCAAAATATTCACCCTTTAGTGTGCTACCACTTGCCAATAACCAACGCGTTTTCCAAGTATTAAGACTCGTGACAGTACCCGTGTAGAGTTCGTGCAACGGCAGTTGGACGGAGGGCACCCGAGTGTTGCTCTTACAGTGGGTGAAACTTTGCAGCTGCCATTGCACTTCCTTCCCTCTACCTTTAACAATCTGCACAGCACAAACAAGGGTCTCTGCATCGTGCTACCACGCAATGCTGGAATTCCGACGTATCTGTAGTTGAATACAGCGCATTGTATGTTGTCACTGTGTGTTGCATCCATACTACTTTCCTCTTTCAGAAGGAGCCAGAAGGGAATAATCTGCCGAAAGGAAACCTCCTGGTGGTGTCAAAATTGTGATGTAGTTATTTGTTTGCCTAAATGTTCCAGAACGTACCACACTCAGAAAATGATGTGTAACACAACGTGTAATTTTTTTGCGGAATAAAACATAATTCAGTAGAACTATTCGTCTGCCGCTAATATTACCATCTCGTAAACCACCTTTTACCAATAGTCAATAGTCAAAACAGGATTCATCGTTTCAAACGACACACCACACGAATTTATTTAATGTATAGTTACAAACTTATAATCTTGGGAAAATGAGTTAAAAGCAGCCGGCCGACTGCCTCAGCCACGACGATTGACGCCCATATCGAAATTGTTGGTTTCCGCGTTATGCGGAAAGCCATGCATGTCGTAAATCACGAGAGTTATCCACCAAATACGGCTTCAAAAAACTATTTTTCTGTATTACCTTTATGCATCATTAGAATATGAAAACACAATATCTCGGAACAATACAACTGGGTAAAATTGCCTCCATTTTTGCCATCCCATCGACAGTGATTTACGGAGGGAGACAAAAAACAGTGGTCTAGCCAACTGTTGCCCGCACCGAACTTGAGTTTATACCGTGCAGATATAATGTCTGGTGCCATAATGCAAATCCTTTGGCCTCTGCGAGACGCCATCGTGACGTACGTCGGCGGATGATGTGTTTCAATTAGACCGGTGTGCTCAACTCAGCGGACTTCTTTCCTTCTATTATATATTTCATCCGTTCACAACATGTCATCTGACGATCCTGTAGCTTGTCGAGGGGCCTACACAGCAAATTTGCTGTTGTTGTTTATGATGATTCTGAATTTTGTTCTGTGATGAATTATTTCATTATGTATGCCAATTTATTTTGTGTCGCATGAATTTGTTAGCCAGTTGTTTCGGTTCTTCATCGATAAACCAAAGTGCAGGATTTGTGATAAAACTCGTCAGTACCGGGAGTTTGCTGATGTGGGAGAAAATAAACGCAATTCAAGGTAACGCTAGAATCAGGATGGTGAGTTGTTTGGTAAACGGCGAGTTCTAAGGAACACTGAATTTACTGGAAAAGTCAGGGAAATTTTGAAGGAATCATGGGAGACTCATGGGGAACTGTTCGTTGGCAGAAAGCAATGTAGTAATCACTTTTTAGCAAATCTGCTTAGGAAAAAATCGCTTCTGGGGCAGTATAAGGAAATATGAATACGTGCACTGAATATGGAAGCATGCTGCTCGATCGCGGTTACGGCGCTCTAGGCCCATTTCCTATTTCAGGATTTTGAGTGATGCAGGGTATAATGTGTGCTTGAGAACTCGTCACGTGGGTGTGAATTCATTGAATTCGTTATCCGCCTGAAAGCAAAGTTGGGCTTTATGTATATTCACACATGTTTTGTAGTAAGTCGTCGTGTCGTGTTTCAACGATGATTATAGTGTGAAGTGCTTCCAGTTTGAATCATGATAAGTCTTAGCTGTAATACTATATTGCTATCACGTTCCAGTGAAGACAGTTGGAAGCGTGTTCAAAAGTGCTGAGAGTCTCAAACGAGAGGCACAGTGCGCATTCGGCCAGTCCCGTGAGACTTATAACCACAGCAGACACACACGGTTGCCAAAGCTCACGACCACAACTACTATTCTTGTTGCTTGCACTGTGCTGCAGTTTCATGTAGCTAGATGACCTGTGGGATTCTTCGATGTGAGCTGACATTTTTCTTTTTTTTTCATTTCTTACAGTTGCTGGGTTGAGATTTCATCTGTTCTTACTGTTGTTTGTTGTGTTATAGTGAATAATGTCAGAAGCAATTTCGTCGCATGTTATTCAGTGGAAAAGTTCGACGAAGCTGTTTTTTTTTACAGATTTGTAGAATGTCTGATTAGAAAATATAGTAATGAGTTAATTACAATCCTAGTGATCTGCTTCTCATAATGGAACGAAACTGGCAACCGCTTACTCTCGCGCGAGCGGAGCATTTCGAGACATCCAGAATGGATGTTCACTCTGCAGCGGTGTCTGCGCTGATGCGAAACTTCCTGGCACCTCAAAACCGTGTTCCGGACCGAGACTCGAACGCGGGACCTTTGCCTTTCGCTGGCAAGTGCTCCACCGACTGGGCTACCCAAAAACGAATCAAGATCCATCCTCACAGCTTTACTTCCGCCAATCCCTCATCTACTTTTCAAACTTCACAGTTCTTCTAGCATTCGTGGGAGAAAGGATATTGTGGAGAGGCCCTTAGCCGCAACCTGGGGAATTGTTGCCAGAATTAAATTTTCACTTTGCAGCGGAGTGTGTGCTCATATGAAACTTTAAGGCAGATTAAAACTGTGTGCTGGGCCGAGACTCGAAGTCGTAGTCTTTGCCTTTCGCGGGCAAGTGATCTACCAACTGAGCTACTCAAGCACGATTCACGCCTCTGTAGACCGCTTGCACAAGGCAAAGGGCCCAAGTTCGACTCTCGGTCCGGCACACAGTTTCAATCTGAAACGAAGTTTCGTTATGAGACATATTTAACTTAAATTATCTCGTATTGGAGATACCTATCAGAATTCCAGTTTAGAGCAGATGAAAATGTGATTTATTCTTAAGACTTCACTCGCACGAAAGTTCAACAAAAGTAAATAACAAAAAAAATCGGCATGTCTAAAAAGCAGTAACGTCGTGAAGAAGTGATTTCTCGTGAACCTTATGTGTATCGTCTTACAGATTTGTTACCGTAAAAAAAATATAAAGTGAAAATATAGTACAGCTCTTCCAAAACACAATGAGTCCTTTCCATTATTGTACAATGAATAGTTTGTGAGTTGGAACGAGTTTAATGAAATGTAAGAATACGCCGTGTTCCTAGCGGGTTGTGGCAGCACCGCCTCGCGCCCCCACGTGCTCGTACCGAAGTGTCAATCTCAAAATAATTTTGAGCAGAGTATAGTGCGGGACACTTGGCAGCTAGCTTTCATTTAGAAGGCTACTGGCTAGGCTCAAGGAGAGGCAGTTTGCCGCTACGCTTCGTGGGAAGCACTTCAGCGGCTGCTCAGAGGTTACACATAGCTGTTGTGGGCGCACGCAGTAACAGTGGGAGCCATTGCTGCCAACGTCGAAGGCCCGTTCGACGCCGCTAATACACTGCTCGGCCACTTCTCGCACAGGCTGCTTGCTCTTCTCTGGAGCTCAGCGCCGGACAATCGTTGTCTCGCTGTGCCACCCGCCGACTGACCATTGCCTCGCAGTGAGCTCCGGTAAAAGTCCGCCTGCCAATGTTCCGTTTATCTCACAGCAATAACTAAAACCCATGCAAAACGACCCTGAGAATTTACCTTGTCCATTATGGACGTTGAATTTGTGACTTATTTAACGTATCGGATGCTTTATCTTAATTCTGTGGCCAGTGACTCTAAAAACTTATGTAGGCACTTTTAT
This sequence comes from Schistocerca piceifrons, assembly GCF_021461385.2. Taxonomy (NCBI): domain Eukaryota; kingdom Metazoa; phylum Arthropoda; class Insecta; order Orthoptera; family Acrididae; genus Schistocerca; species Schistocerca piceifrons. Next base: position 346,213,021 of record NC_060139.1, read on the forward strand.
TCTTCCGGTAGCTATCTTTCGAGACAGTAGGTTCATCCTCTGATGGGCGGTATTTACAATCAATTTATATTCTAGAGGGTATTTTGGAAGTAGGGGCGAATATTAAAGTGCTATAGAACATACAAAATTTATTGAAAATGTAATTATTATATAAACACAGTAAGTAACGTCTCCTATTTATGTACGAAAAATTATATCCTCTATATGATCACCCAAAGCCGCACGGCAACGAGCAATGCGTTCATTGAAGTCTCGATGACGCTTTCACAAATATCTGGTGGAATGTCGTTAGTAACCCTTTTAATTTCATCCTTCAATTGGTGTATTGTTTGTCCCTTGTTCACGTACACTTTTGATTTCACAAATCCACCCAAAAAAGGGCGTGATATCGCATGATCTGGCAGGCTATTCCTGGTGGCCACGTAGAGAGATAATTTTTTGAGAAAACTTTTCATTCAGCAGTGCAATAGTTTCACGGGCTGTGTGACATCTCGCTCCATCTTGTTGAAACCAAAAAATCCTCATTTTCATCAATAAGAGAGAAAAACCAATCAGAAAGCATGTCTCGGTAACGGTCGCCATTGAGTGACAGCAGCTCCCTCATCATTTTCAAAGAAGTACGGGTGAGCACTCCTCCTGCCCAGATCCCACACCACACAGTCGTGCGTTGTAGTGGCATCTCATCTTCCACAGTCACTCGCGGAGTTTCGTTACCCAAAATCCTGTAGTTCTGTCTATTGACGTACCCACTGAGGTGGAAGTATGCCTCATCTGAAAAAAAAATTGTTTATGTGAATGAAATGATAATTAAATCAAGACACTAAGCTGTGGACAGGCGTTTATATACATTAACGGGGACAGTTGAAAAAGTGTGCCCCGACAAGGAATCGAACCCGGGATCTCCTGCTTACATGGCAGATGCTCTATCCATTTATTTTATTTTTTTATTTCATTTTGTTCGCTTTCGTTCGTTGCATCTGCCCTTGGCGGACGTCGTAAGACACCCGTTTAAGTTCGTCGTTGATCGGTTAACTCAGTTGTTTTATATATGTACAGGGTGAGTCACCTAACGTTATCGCTGGATATATTTTGTAAACCACATCAAATACTGACGAATCGATTCCACAGACCGAACGTGAGGAGAGGGGCTAGTGAAATTGGTTAATACAAACCATAAAAAATGCACGGAAGTATGTTTTTTAACACAAACCTACGTTTTTTTAAATGGAACCCCGTTAGTTTTGTTAGCACATCTGAACATATAAACAAATACGTAATCTGTGCCGTTTGTTACATTGTAAAATGTTAATTACATCCGGAGATATTGTAACCTAAAGTTGACGCTTGAGTACCATTCCTCCGCTGTTCGATCGTGTGTATCGGAGAGCACCGAATTACGTAGGGATCCAAAGGGAAAGGTGATGGACCTTAGGTACAGAAGAGACTGGAACACACATTACGTCCACATGCTAACACCTTTTTATTGGTCTTTTTCACTGACGCACATGTACATTACCATGAGGGGTGAGGTACACGTAGACACGTGGTTTCCGTTTTCAATTACGGAGTGGAATAGAGTGTGTCCCGACATGTCAGGCCAATGTGGTGGCCATCATTTGCTGCACACAACTGCAATCTCTGGCGTAATGAATGTCGTACACGCCGCAGTACATCTGGTGTAATGTCGCCGCAGGCTGCCACAATACGTTGTTTCATAACCTCTGGGGTTGTAGGCACATCACGGTACACATTCTCCTTTAACGTACCCCACAGAAAGAATTCCAGAGGTGTGAGATCAGGAGAACGGGTTGGCCAGTTTATACGTCCTCCACGTCCTATGAAACGCCCGTCGAACGTGTACCTCACCCCTTATGGTAATGTACATGTGTGTCATTGAAAAAGACCAATAAAAAGGTGTTAGCATGTGGACGTAATGTGCTGTTCCAGTCTCTTCTGTACCTAAGGTCCATCATCGTTCCCTTTGGATCCCTACGTAATTCGGTGCTCTCCGATACACACGATCGAACAGCGGAGGAGTGGTACTCAAGCGTCAACTTTAGGTTACAATATCTCCGGATGTAATTAACATTTTACAATGCAACAAACGGCACAGATTACGTATTTGTTTATATGTTCAGACGTGCTAACAAAACTAACGGGGTTCCATTTTTAAAAAACGTAGGTTTGTGTTAAAAAAACATACTTCCGTGCATTTTTTTTTGTTTGTATTAACCAATTACACAGCCCCTCTCCTTACGTTCGGTCTGTGGAATCGATTCGTCAGTATTTGATGTGCTTTACGAAATATATCCAGCGGTAATGTTAGGTGACTCACCCTGTATATATATTACAGAGAGCAGCTAACCCTCTGACCGAACACGCTGAGCTACCGTGCCGGCTGTCCATCCGAGCCACCGAGGACACAGAGGATAGTGCGACTGCAGGGATTTATCCCTTGCACGCTCCCCGTGAGACCCACATTCCCAACTTAATGCCGGCCGGAGTGGCCGTGCGGTTCTGGGCGCTACAGTCTGGAGCCGAGCGACCGCTACGGTCGCAGGTTCGAATCCTGCCTCGGGCATGGATGTGTGTGATGTCCTTAGGTTAATTAGGTTTAATTAGTTCTAAGTTCTAGGCGACTGATGACCTCAGTCGTTAAGTCGCATAGTGCTCAGAGCCATTTGAACCATTTTTTGAACCCAACTTAATGTCCACACACTACATTCGTAGTGTCCCTGCCCATTATATTCATTACTCACGGCAGACAATCTTACCGAGTCCCGTAAGAGTTCGGGCAATGCGTGTGCATCCAGCACAGAAGAAGGAGGTCAATGGCCGGTTAGCCTTAACTATATGATGAAGATGATATCTGTTTCGAAAGAACAGATACCATCTTCATATCTTTATGTGAAGTTTTCGTTCTCCGCTTGTCGAGCCAAGACCCACTGAGCAAACAGATATTTATTTCCAGGACCTTCAGGCTTGAACTCTTGTTTAAGTCAAATCTTGTCGTATGCACTTTCAGATCTCTTGAAAGGATTTCATGCAGTGAACTTCGTGATAAATTCATTTGTTGAGCTCGTCGGCGAACAGGGGCTTAAGATCACATTGTCACGCACAACAGCAATGTTTTCTTGTGTTCGAACGAGGTCGTCCAGTTTTCTTAACGCTTGAAACAGAACCCGTGGTCTCAGACTTAAGGATCAACTTCCCAACTGATGATTCGGTTGGAGCAGCATTAAGTCCGAGAGTCATACGCAGTCTACGAACTGTTGCCGTGTGAATTCCACTGTTTTTGTAATCACTTTTTATCACTTAGGTACGTTGCTCAGTTGTCATCTGTTCCATGACGAGCCGGCCGCGGTGGCCGTGCGGTTCTGGCGCTGCAGTCCGGAACCGCGAGGCTGCTACGGTCGCAGGTTCGACTCCTGCCTCGGGCATGGGTGTGTGTGATGTCCTTAGGTTAGTTAGGTTTAAGTAGTTCTAAGTTCTAGGGGACTTATGACCCAAGATGTTGAGTCCCATAGTGCTCAGAGCCATTTTTTTGTTCCATGACGAAAATAAAAATCAAACAACAATGCTTACTAAACAAAAGCTATCTGCCTACTAATGGGAAGGATCGCAGAAAACAAACGTGAAGAAACCATGGATGCCAACCGTCATATGACAAAATGACGCAAAATTCAAATTCGTCCTTACTTCACGGACACCGGGTATAACAGGTGCAACTAGTCGCTTGGATCACAGGATGGATCGTTTTACAAAGCCTTGCCTACGGCTCCAGTAACTGAATAATGTGTAAGTAACTCAATAAGACCGCAATCATTTATTTATAGGCACCAAATGGCAGGATCTATGTGTATTGCAGCTGTTTTGATCAGCGCCACGATCCCAGCGACAAGCTCCAGGTTACATAAAATGTAAAATGCCTACTACCTGAGGGTAAGTCGGGGGGGGGGGGGGGGGGGCGTGAAAAGGAAGCTAATGGAAGAATAAAGGTGCCCTAAAACAACAGTATAAACTAACTGGTCGCAGTACCAATACAAAACCTCGGAATTATTAGTAGAGTGGGCATATTATTAGTCTATTTTCTTATTTTTATGATAATGTGTGATGGAAAGATATCATCTGATAGTTGTGTTTTATGAAGACGAGCTAATCAATTACCTTACAGTGAAAACTGTGGTAATGTATTCTATTCAGAACCTTGCAGGTGGTACACGTTATCCAGTTTTTTTTCTTATTAGCAAACCCCGATTCTTTAAATATAAAACTCCCATGTATAAACATGCATCGACGTCAGATTGCTTCACAAAACAGTTAATGTGTTAAATATTTGGCGTTAAGCATGTAAACGTGAAAGAATTTGGAGGTTTGAAATTATTCTTGAAGTTTGTTGGACGTTACTGAGTTTTCTCATTATGAAACACTGCATAAATATGGTTTGAATAATTTGCGCTCTTTTTTAAACATTTTAGTTTTGGATACATTTCACTGTTTATGACATCTTATCTCCTGAACTATGTGCCGTACAACGATATAATTTTGCAGGTACATTCGGTGCAATCACTGTCTGCAAAGCGTGTTGCGAATAGAGTTAGTAGTAAAGAATTAACTAATTAAAACATCATGCCTGATACTGAAATTTTACTGCGCGCCATTTTAAACAGAAGCTAGTTTTTCAGGCGTGTATGTGTCTGTCAAGTCATATCGTGAAGGAACGACGCGATGTGCAATTGTACAGGGTGTTTCAAAATGAACATACCGGTTTTAAGGCGTTGTAGCATTTATTACGTTCAATTTATAATTGTAAATAATACACCAAATGAAAGAGCAACTCAGTTTTGTTTGCATACCTGTGCGCAATGGGAAGAGTATGGAATGACAAAAAGTGACTGAAAAACGTGTTGAACGCGTGCGTGTCTTCACGCTTAGCCCCAAGAAATATCCCCGCGGAAAGTTTATGGGCCTTTCTTTTTAGGTGAATCAGCTGCAACTTATGTAATATGTGCTGAAAGCCTTAAAACCCGTATATTCATTTTGAAACACCTTGTATAATGTTGCAGGTACAATCAGTGGTAGACGTGGATAATGTCTGCAAATTGCGAATAGAGTCGGTCTGAAGTAGTTATAAGTTAAAACGTCCTATCTGATGCTGAATTTTTACAGCATGAACAGCGAAAATATAGTAAGCGATAAAACTGGGAATAGCGAGAAAATGTTTCGTAAAGGTTTGAAATTATGTGTAAGGTTGGTTGGAAGTCGTTCTCAATCATAAATTTTGGATGAATGAAGTCGGGGTATTTGCACGGCGACAGTTATGCTGCCTGAAGATAAACGCGCAGTTTCTAATTGTAATACCTGCGTTATTCTGTTAAATTATTAATGCAAAGTTATAGCCTACCTCTTATTGAGTAGATTACGACAGCATTCTTAATTTTTGAAGTGGTCAATAATTACACGAAAAATTGAAAATCAAATTTTTGTTTTTCATGGATGGCGTTAGACAGACATGGGGCTGGTGCCTCGCTTACTAACATATATTAAACACAGATACAATATTCATTTACCATTCTTTTATCATTAATAAATATAATTAACATTAATTAGCCTTTCAGTGTGGTCTAAACAATACCATTATTATAATTTAACACTAGCTGTTATGAGGTAAGTGTCCATGTGTCGTCGGTAATGTAGTGACCATACCAGGATCTACATGTAAATTGGAGAGGATATATGTTGATGTCTCAACGGTGAAATGTTGAGGAAGTGGTCGCTCATAGATATGGGGCGTGACACTCACGCTGGCCAATTCCGCTACCGATGTCACGGCAGTTTTAATTAATAAAGACGCTAGCCGTGAAAGCCTACAAGTTATAATTAGAACTGGATGAAATTCACACGGAGTCTTTACCGTCATTGAAGATTATTTAGCCGCTGGAGTGGCCGAGCGGTTCTAGGCGCTTCAGTCTGGAAGCGCACGGCCGCTACGGTCGCAGGTTCGAATCCTGCCTCGGGCATGGATGTGTGTGATGTCCTTAGGTTAGTTAGGTTTAAGTAGGTTTAAGTTCTAGGGGACTGATGACCTCAGATGTTAAGTCCCATAGTGCTCAGAGCCATTTGAACCATTTGAAGACTATTTACTTTTGGGTTAATGAATCGAAACGTGGTCGGACAAGGACCGAACATGAAGCGCGCTCCGGCGCATTCAATTGATTTACAAATGATAAAGCATAGCAATCAGTTGTTCTTTATTTTTGTAGGTTTTGTTCGGCAGATCTAGATTTCGGCTTGTGCCTAGCCATTACTAATGCACTATTCCATAGTATCAACGCATGCCAGTCCCCTCACTAACCAAATCTAAATTGCCGAATGAAATCTGCAAAAATAAAGGACGACTGACTGCTGTGCTCTATCATTTGTAAACCATATAAGATTCACTGAGTGCTCCCACATGCCTAGTGGAAGGTAACCTGATGACCATCCAATTAATGTCACCACAAAGGAAGCCTGCCCGGTTAGCCGTACGTTCTATCGCACGGCTTTCCGAGTTGGGAAGTAGCGCCTGGTCCCCGGCACGAATGTGCCCGGTGGACTTGTGTCGAGGTCCGGTGAGCTGGCCAGTCTGTGGATGGTTTTTAGGCGGTTTTCCAATTGCCTTGGCGAATGCGGGCTGGTTCCCCTTATTCCGCCTCAGCTACACTATGTCGTCGATTGCTGCGCAAACAAGTATTCCACGTACGTATATACACAATCATTGCTCTACCACGCAAACATAGAGGTTTCACTCGTCTGGTGTGAGACGTTCCCGCGAGGGGGGGGGGGGGGGGGGGTGTTCACCGAGGGCCGAACCGCACGATAACCCTGAAAAAGTGGTTCGGTGTGGGGCGGCGGAGGGTTGAAGTGAGTGGACTGCGGTAGTCGTCGTGGGGTTGTGCACCACTGCGGCTGCGGTGGGGACGGAGCCTCTCCGTCGTTTCTAGGCCCCCGTTTAACATACAATACAATACACCACAAAGGAAACCATTGACAAAATCCATGATACGGTAATGTAAGACAGCCGAATAAAAAATTCGTTAGGTTACTGAGATTGTGAGCATCTCAACTGAGCGTGTGCATAGTATCCTTCACGGAAAACTGCCTATAACGACGCTGTGTGCGAGGTGGGCGCCGCGATTGGTTTAACATCCATTAATCGATGTACCAGCAATTTAGATACCGTATTATGAAAAAGTGTCGGTATTTTGATTTGTCGATAGCTTCTGCCCACCCCTGCGCTGAGGTCGGCCGCCTGCCTTTGTGGGTCAGGCGACCCGCCACGTGCCGCGCAGCTGGTGCCCGGGAGCAGAGCTGAGGCTGCGGGGACGGAACGGCCACGCCTACGGGGGCAGAGTGCGTGCCTGGCTGCGGGGGCGGGGGCGGGGGAGGGGCCGGTCAGCGTGGCGCGGCTGCTGCGGCGTGTCTCTGCTCCCGGAGTCACAATAGCTATCTGCAGGCAGCCTCTCCGCTTAGCTCTATGAGGCAAACGAAGGCGCTTCTTCAATACGGAACCCGCTATCGCCGTAGACAAGTAGGAATCCATCTCGTTCGGCATCAAGTCTGCAGCGGATAGGCACTTGGTGCAGGGAGTGGCAACTTACATTTAACATAGACAAATGTAATGTATTGCTAATGCATAGAAAGAAGTATCCTTTATTGTATGATTATATGATAGCAGAACAGACACTGGTAGTAGTTACTTCTGTAAAATATCTGTGAGTATGCGTGCGGAACGATTTGAAGTGGAATGATCATATAAAATTAATTGTTGGTAAGGCGGGTGCCAGGTTGAGATTCATTGGGAGAGTCCTTAGAAAATGTAGTCCATCAACAAAGGAGGTGGCTTACAAAACACTCGTTCGACCTGTACTTGAGTATTGCTCATCAGTGTGGGATCCGTACCAGGTCGAGTTGACAGAGGAAACAGAGAAGATCCAAAGAAGAGCGGCGCGTTTCGTCACAGGGTTATTTGGTAAGCGTTGCGGAGATTTTTAGCAAACTCAAGTGGCAGACTCTGCAAGAGAGGCGCTCTGCATCGCGGTGTAGCTTGCAGTCCAGGTTTCGAGAGGGTGCTTTTTGGATGAGGTATCGAATATATTGCTTCCAGCTACTTATACCTCTCGGGGAGATCACGAATGTAAAATTAGAGAGGTTCGAGCGCGCACCGAGGCTTTCCGGCAGTCGTTCTTCCCGTGAACCATACGCGACTGGAACAGGAAAGGGAGGTAATGACAGTGGCACGAAAAGTGCCCTCCGCCACACACCGCTGGGTGGCTTGCGGAGTATAAATGTAGATGTAGATGTAGATGAAGTGATTACACATTCTTCTTCTTCCGTTACAGGCCAGATACGGGTCACATTTTCGCTACTAAATTAGCTTTACGCTTTCTCCACCATCTGCCAATGTTTCTCTTGCTACTCCTGTACATTTTGTTCCCTGTATGTTTGCAACCGTTTTGCCTTGAAACTTTACCACCTCTCAATTTTGTTTCAATATCCACTGACGGGGCGGGGGGGAGGGGGAGGGGAGAGAATCTCAACACCCGAGAGGTTGTGCGACACAAATGAAAGTTAGTATTCGTGTTTCTGCATCTGACAAATGATGTCTATTAAAATTAGCACCAATCGCAAGGAAGTGGCGTTCGTAGCGCCACTATGAGGATACAAATCGGGTTTGCTTTAAATACGCGCTGTAACTGTCGTGAGCGTTAGTTACCTGTGAGATTGGATGTTGTGAGTTGATGTTAGTCAAGAATGCCTTTAAGGCGACAAAGACGCCATTATCAATACCTCACTGAGTTTGAATGATGTCGTGTAATAGGGCTACGAGGTGCTGGATGTTCTTTCTGCGATACTGCAGAAAGACTTGACGGGAATGTAGCCACAGCTCATGATTGATGGCAGCGGTGGTCACGAGAAAGTACGGTCACAAGAAACCCCGCCACCGATGGCCATGAGGCACTACCGAGAGGGCAAAACATCGCGTTCGGCATATTGCTCTGGCGCATCGTACGGCATCTGCAGCAGCAATTTGACCAGCAGTTGGCATCATAGTGACACAACGAACTGTTGTTACAAATAGGTTACTTCAAGGATAGCTCCGAGCCAGACGTCCCGCAGCGTGCATTCCACTGACTCCAAACCACAGCCGTTTTCAACTTCTGTGGTGTCAAGTGAGAGCTCATTGGAGAGGAGGGTGAGGTTTATTGCGTTTTCTGATGAAAGCTGGTTCTGTCTCAATGCCAGTGATGTCGGTTAGGAGGAGGCCAGTTGAAGGCCTGCAACCAACCGGTCTGCGTGCTAGACACACTGGACCTACACTGCAATTATGGTCTGAGGTGCGACTTCTTATGACAGCAGGAACACTCTCGTGCCTATCCCGCGCAACCTGAATGCAGATTAGTACGTCAGTCTGGTGATTCCACCTGTTGTGCTGGGATTCATGAACAGCATTCCGGGTGGTGTTTACCAAGAGGATAACGCTCGCCCACATACCGTTGTTGTAACCCAACATGCTCTGCAGGGTATCGACATGTTGCCTTGGCCTGCTCGATCACCAGATCTGTCTCCAGTCGAGCACTTTCGGGATGTATCGGACGAAACTCCAGCGACATCCACAAATAGTATTAACCGTCACTGTATTGACCAACCAAGTGCAACAGACATGGAACACCATCCCACACTCTGACATCCGGCACCTGTAAAATCCTTTCATTCTACATTCTGGCGGTTACACCGAGTATTAATGTACCACCTTTTACATTTGCTATGACTTATGTCGCGCTTCCATTAACCTGTGATCTTGCAATGTTAATCACCTAAATATGTTACCTAGACAAACGTATTCCCCAAATTTCATTATTCTACATTAATTATTTTTTGGCGTTGCGAAGTTTTTCCGCCTGTGTATTACTAGTGACTCGGTCCAGCCGGGTATGGGTAGCGTTAAATATCTACGGGCAGACGGTTTGTGTGGCGTATCCTTTTTCGTTTGCTGGCGCTGCGTAAACTTATGGATAAATTTCAGAGAACAGCGTTAATTATCACTTTCATATGACTTAAGCGATGTAAGAAGCACATGGCAGGAAAGTTGTCTGGAGGCATGAATATTGACGTGTTCCATACTAAATTGTCGTTTGTAGTGACATCTCAATGGGATTACAGGAACACACTGTGATGTAAGTAACACGTTTACGACACATGTAAATATTTTACGGATGTACCTGCGTGTTAATGGTTCAGTATGTATCTGAGGTTGGCTGAGGCTGCACTAATTAAAAAAAAAGAAAAGAAAAATGAAACACGCGTGACCATATGTTTAGCTCGTGTTACAGCACTTCTCTTGAGAAGCTTAAAGAACGTATTGTGTGTAAACGAAGCAACCTTGCTGAAACAGTTTTTCGGAAAACGTTTTGCATTTAGCGTGAGACATAAAAAACAAATATTATGGAAACTGAAGGCAGAGGGGCGAGAAAGGAAAGAAAAGAGAAGGAACTATTGATGTTAACTGTATCTGCACCTTATGTAGAGTCCGGTCTGGCACACATTTTCACTCGTCGCCGCAGAATCCGCATAAAGCCCCGATGCACCTGATATCAATAGTCCCTTCCCACCCTCCCACCCCCCCCCACCCCCCCCCCCACTCAAAACACCTTCAATTTATATAATATGAATCACAGCTGCGGATCCCGCTTGTGTCTGTTCCTTCGGCCTTCACATAAAATCCACATATATTGGATTTGTAGGTTTTCTCACTATTCAGTTCTCAAACTATTTCAGGGAAGCTATTGATAAAAAATAGTTGTTTATTTCACACTGTAAGTGAGGTGGTTACCTTTCCGTTATCGGTCGTATTTCTTACGATACTTCGAAATTGAGTAAATCAGAGCCCGCTGTTCCAAGAACTGGCAGCGAATTAAGAGGACTACTTGCGATTACAAATCTGAGAGAACCAGAAATTAGCATTTTGAAATTGTCAAAAATGATCAAATGCGTGTGAGTTCCTAAGGGACCAAACTGTTGAGGTCATCGGTCCCTAGTCTTACACACTACTTAAACTAACTTATGCTACGAACAACACACACACACACACACACACACACACACACACACACACACACACACACACACGCCCGAGGGGGGACTGGAACCTCCGGCGGGAGGGGCCGCGCAATCCGTGACATAGCGCCTCAAACCGCGCAGCCACTAAACGCGGTTTGAAATTGTCTTCATATTTCGAAATGTGAATCTGCATGCCATAGAGAGGCGAATGCTAGGTTAAGAGGCAGAGTGAAAAACGGTGACCTACCTGGAATTCGACCCCAGAACATTTCGGTTTCCAGCCAGACATTCTACCGCTCCACCACCACACTACATGCACAGGTCCTCCTTGCTGCAATTCTCGGGCGCTACTGTTTCTCTCGATTTATGGTGGTTGTTCTCTAGGTAGCAATGACATCGTTTTCACAACTTAACATTAATTCGGCGTAATTCAGACAATTTGTACGAAATATTTATAAACTGTATGCAAAAGCCTTACTCGTGAATCAGTGTATCTATTAATCAATACCGGATCGAAATCCTTACCACAGTTCCTGAGATAACTTTCATATACAGGGGGACAAGATCAACCAACTTCAGTTTATATCTCGCTTACTTATGCGAGTTTCTTCTAAATGTTCACGCGCTTTACTAAGCAAGTTGAATATGTCTTTTCATTTTTCAAAATGATATACAATTTTTCCTGTGTGTCTCATAAGGTCCATTCTTTCACCGTTCCGTTAGAACATTAATCATCTCTTCCTAATTTGGTCAGCAGTTTCTTTCTATGTGATTGTATACTTCTTTGTTAGTTCCTAATTTAAATATTTCTACAGTTCTTCTGATATCTTCTTCTGGTAACACATTATTTATAAAACTACAGAGCTTGATTGCACAGAGGCAATCTAGCAAAACGTCAAGACTTTACTGCCCAGAACATCACTGACAAAAAACAACTAAAGGATGCTTATTGAATCGCACTGTACCTGGGGTGGAGGAAAGACAGCACGACTGGTGCATGAGTTTTTCCAAATATCGTTCAAATACTGCATCCAAATTATATAATCCTTTCCAAAGGAATGATACATTTTCTGACACCTGGTCCATATCATGCGACTTCATGTGCAGTACATCTGAGAAGTCCCCGTAGCCCTACGTCAGAACATTGTATTGGGTATTGGACTACTTACAAATGAAAACTGTGCGTCCAGCGCATCTGTATGTGCCTCATCGTGCCTTACAGAGAGATGTGTGATTCTCCATGCCTTCCTTGACATCTTGCGAAGTATTTCAGCAACTATACTTCGAAAGGCTTGTACGGGTGTTGAGCCTCATTGGACTTTATTATTTCCCATAATTAGTTGTATGGAGTGGTAAGGTCGGGGCTTCGTGGTTGGCCATTTCACTGGGTACTGAAGAGGTTACTGAACCATGTCCAATACAGCAGCCTCACAGTTGTTCATCAAGCAACTCAAACACCTGAACGGCAAAGTGTGCCACAGCACAGTCCTGCTGTAACCACACACGATTCTCATATCTTCGAGGTGCTGGATAACTATGTTTCCTCTGTGTGATCTGTGATTATCTCACGCTCAGAATAAAAAAAAGAAAGATTTTAAGTACGAAAGTCTTCCATTGGACCGGAGAATGTGTCGCGAAGTAGAGAATTTGAATAATAGTCGGCCTGTAGAAATGTGGTCTGTAATTGTACTTGTTATATTTCAGTAGTTCAGAATAGACAAACTCCAGGAATTGCAGGTGCATTAGGTAGCAAGTGTCTAGGTTAAGTCTGTAACAGCAATAAATAAATGTAATTTTCTATACATCTATTGGAAGAAATATATAGGGTGTCCCAAAACTTTTGGATCGAAATTATACAGAAATATACACATGCCGCAGGACCTTAAACTGCGCGGTTTGAGATTAAGATAGGGAACTAATGATCGGCTATTCTGTCAGTTTTCTGTCAAATATTATTTACACCTTAGTTACCCACTTTGAAATATCTTTGTTTCCTGAAACACAGCTAAGTCTTCAGGATTTAATTGGAGGAAAGAACAGTATTCGTGAGGAATAAAATTAATATAGATAATTACATTAATTCTGACTAATTTTGCGGCATGTAGTTTTGCTGAGTTTCGTCAGTGAAGATGACTTACTTAACGAATTCCTTTTCATTAAAAGCATACAGAATAATGTTTTGGAGAAATACTTCACTAAATGACAAAACTGCAAAAAAAGACAAAAAACAAAAAACCCCACTATGGAACATAATGTGTGATGTTCAGAATTAATCTTTTGCGGAATTTGCACTGTTTTGAAACTTCCTAGCAGATCAAACCAGGAACGTTAGCTTTTGCAGAGAATGCTGTTGTCGGACTCAGCTATCCAGACCCTGTGCCTGAATAATTTCGTCGGTAAGAGCCGGTACACAGTATTAGTCTGGAGAGAAGTTTCAGTATGTGATGGGCTACCTCACACCTCATGAAGATTGTTGTTTAAGCGACTAGGCCCATTAACAGCAGTCTCAAATCACATTTATTGTAATTTGAAAGATTCTGCCTGGTATTCGCTACTTCATATAGGTCTAGCAGCCGTAAAAATAATGTGCAACCTCCAAAATGAATTAAAGGCACTGATAAACAGTAAGACAGAACTAAAGTAATTTTTGCCCGGCATCTCCTTCTACTCCATGGAAAGTTTATAATCTCTCTCTCTCTCTCACACACACACACACACACACACACACACACACACACAAACAAAGATCTCATAATTCTTATAAATATAGCGTAATTTAAAGCCACTAGTGCAAACTGTGAGCATGTAAACATATTGGTTGCTGATTCATTGAGATGATGTATTATTTTCGTAAAACACTTGAAGCGTCCCCCATCACAGCGAGATGTGAACATCCCCCATGTGAGACAATTATAATTATTACTTTGGTATTTCGTCTGTAATGGATGGCGTCAGCAGGACTGCGAGCGATAATTAGATATAAAAAATACTGTTTTCATTGTCAGTAACTTGTTTATTTAACTGTTGAGTTCTTTAAAATGTAACGTATGTGAGACTCCTTTGTTCTAAGTGTAGTAGACTGTAGCTTTCGTTGTCACTAGAACAACAATATCTGTAGCGTAGTGGCGGAACACATATATGAAGTCTACAAAACCACATCTGCTCAGCAATCAGCCTGGAGATTGGCCATTAAAATCTAACTTAAACTAACGACAACACACACACCCATGCCCGAGGGAGGACTCGAACCTCCGACGGGGAGAGCCGCCCGGACCGTGACAAGACTCCTCAGATGGCGCGGCTACCCCGCGCGGCTGTTGATGTTTCAAAATCCAATTGCACAGTACATAAAGTACTGTCGGTCATAAATGCAAGAACATAATTCGAAATTTATCCTCTGAGAGCTAAAGTTGCATGTGATAAAGTGTCTCGAAGCGGATTTCATTGTGGTAAGTGCAAAACGACAAGTTTAAAAACTAGTGTACTGGTCGCAAATGAACTCTGATAAATTGCGTTAATTTGTGCACAGCGCATGAATTGTATGAGTTGCGGCTAATGAAATATTGGTTGCAATACGGCGGTAGAGCAATTTTCTATTCCTCGCGTCAGTACAAAAGCGACGAGCGCGTGGATAACTGATCTAAAATTACGAAGAGGGTTAACAAGTTTATTTCGTATACTGATGAAGTAAATGACGAAGCGTAATTTATTTAAGTGCCTACGATTCTTTTGGCGGATCAATAGTAATGTTCTGAGCGTCAGACCGCTCCATGATATGTAAAGCTTCCGACGTGTATAACGGTGATCGAAACCTTGGACTATTGTAGATCGCGACGCGGTCACACACTCAAAAGAATTTTATTAAAAAATTGTATACTTCAGAACGAGAAATTTTATATCGAAAGTTGTTTTCATCGTGCATTTCAACCCCCTGTATCTATCTTTTGTCTTTTTATTGTGGCATAAATAACCGTAACAATTCACGAGTGAGCATAGAAAACTGCGCCACATACGCCCAAACTTTTAGAAGGGGGTGAGGTTAGGATTTACCGTTCTATCGGTTACGAGGTTATTACAGACAGCTTATAGTCTTTGGTTCGACAAGCATGGGAACGCAAATCGGCATTGCCTTTTTCAGTTAAACCATCCCATCATTCACCGTCAGTGATTTCAGTTCCAGTTGTCTAGAATGCTAATCAAGTATCTTTACCAAGAGGGCCGCCTCGTTCCGTTGTTCAAAAGTAAATTGGACGTATCATGCAATAGCCGCTCGTTCTGTAGGGTAAGACAGTTACGGCATTTACCTTGAATGCCCGCTGCTGTTATCATCAAGATGTTAATGTCTAGCCGGGCGGAGTGGCCGAGCGGTTCTAGGCGCTACAGTCTGGAACCGCGCGACCGCTACGGTCGCAGGTTCGAATCCTGCCTCAGGCATGGATGTGTGTGATGTCCTTAGGTTAGTTAGGTTTAAGTAGTTCTAAGTTCTAGGGGACTGATGACCTCAGAAGTTGAGTCCCATAGTGCTCAGAGCCATTTGAACCATTTTTTTGTTAATGTCTAATAAATAGGGCCCTTCTGTTAAAGATGCAAAATCTGTTTAGCAGATGACATATTCTCTTCGTAACAGTATGAAAACGGGAAACTGGCGGTTGCCAATGCATCTGAAGGAAACACACTTAACTCTATCTCACCGGCGGTGCATTTTAAACGCCACATGCAGCTGATTATCTTCTCGGACTTGCATATCGTAGCCCTTTTCGAAACCCAGAGTTTGCATAACCCCTCGGAATGCATCAGTGGAACCCTTTTTTTTTCGTGTAATCAGTCTTCTGACTGGTTTGGAGCAACGTGACACGGTACCCTCTCCTCTGCCGTTCACTTCAAAGTAGATCTTGCAGCCAATGTCCTCAATTATGTGTTTGATATATTACAACCATTCGGAACTGAAGAGGCTTGTACAGGATAGACTACCGTGGAGAGCTGCATTATACGTTTTCGGACTAAAAAAACAACTATTGCAACATACTAGAACCTGTAACCCCCAACTTCCGAGTCCTTAATGTATCGAACTCCCATGTATAAAATAGCTTCAAATGTCTGATAATTTTAAAATTACTTAATATATTAAATATTTGACACTAAGCATGTAAAACCTGTATGGTTGAGGACGCGAAACCCTAATTGTTAGTATGGGTAATACGCGCTCTGTTTTAAGAATAACTAGTTTTTCACGCATCTCAATGTTTATCTCCTGAACTACATGTCCTATAATGGTATTATTTTGCAGGTACATTTAGGGATATATATGTGGATACTGTATGCAAAATGCGTTGCGAATAGAATTAGTAGTGAAGAAGTAATAAATTAAAACGTCATCCAGATGCTGATGTTTTACTGTATGAGTAACGTGGGTGCCAACGAGAAAAAATTTGAAATTTTGTGTAAAGTTTGTAGGAAGTCACGAAATGATCTTTTTCTCAAACACTGGATGAATATTGTTAGGATAATTTGTGCGCTGAAAGTTTCACTTCCGCAAGATGTAAACAAAAATTCTAAGTTAATACGTGACTTAATGTAGATAAATCTCTTGATTAGTAGATCATGGTAGCATTTTAATTTTGCTCAATAACTGCATGAATGAAACACAATTTGTTTTTCGCCGTGGAAGAAGTTAGAAAGGCAACAAGGACAGAGCACCGTTTAGCTATTTAGCAGTTGTTGTTGGTATGGTCTTGGTCTTCAGTCCAGAGACTGGTTTGATGCCGCTCTCCATGCTACCCTATCCTGTGCAAGGTTCTTCATCTCTGAGTAACTACTGCACCCTACATCCTTCTGAATCTGCTTAATGTAATCATCTCTTGGTCTCCCTCTACGATTTTTACCCTCCACGCTTCCCTCCAATACTAACTTGGTGATCCCTTGATGCCTCAGGACGTGTCCTACCAACCGATCCCTTCTTCTAGTCAAATTGTGCCACAATTTTGTCTTCTCCCCAATTCTATTCAGTACCTCCTCATTACTTACGTGATCTACTCATCTTATCTTCAGCATTAATCTGTAGCTCCACATTTCGAAAGCTTATATTCTCTTCTTGTCTAAACCATTTATCTTCCATGTTTCACTTCCATACATGGCTACACTCCATACGAAGAAAGGACTTCCCGACACTTAAATCTATAGTCGCTGTTAACAAATTTCAACTTTCTCTTCTTCAGAAACGCTTTCCTTGCCATTGCCAGTCTACATTTTATATCCTCTCTACTTCGACCATCATCAGTTATTTTGCTCCCCAAATAGCAAAACTCCTATACTACTTTAAGTGTCTCATTTCCTAATCTAATTCCCTCAGCTTCACCCGATTTAATTCGACTACATTCCATTATCCTCGTTTTACTTTTGTTGATGTTCATCTTATATCCTCCTTTCAAGACACTGTCCATTCCGTTCAACTGCTCTTCCAAGTCCTTTGCTGTCTCTGACAGAATTACAATGTCATCGGCGAACCTCAAAGTTTTTGTTTCTTCTCCATGGATTTTAATACCTACTCCGAATTTTTCTTTTGTTTCCTTTACTGCTTGCTCAATATACAGATTAAATAACATCGGGGAGAGGCTACAACCCTGTCTCACTCCCTTCCCAACTACTGCTTCCCTTTCATGCCCCTCGGCTCTTATAATTGCCATCTGGTTTCTGTACAAATTGTAAATAGCCTTTCGCTCCCTGTATTTGATCCCTTCCACCTTTTAGCAGTACAGTTCTGTTTTAACATAAAGTTACGTTCTGTAGTACCATGGAGGTATTTCGTGACGACTTAAAACAAGTCCTGTCCCTCTGTTCCTTCTTCTAGTCAGTCTTACAAAACACATTATTTTTATATCGCCCGGAGCGGACGGTGATTCTAAAATAGAGTTTTTATTTATTTTCCGATACAGTCAGTATTATCTTTACAGATGACCGGTTTCAACCACCTCAAATGGCCAGTTTCAAGTCTGAAAAAAATTTAAGCTTCCTGTCACATGTTTCGATATGTCGCACTAATTCGTTAAGTCCCTCATTTTGAGGAAACAGATTAGCACACGTGATAATTTTTTATTTCTTTTGTAAATATCACCAGCTGTTGATGGTGGATGTATTTTTTGTTCTAATTTTTTGTTTTACTATGTACTTGCTCTCGAGTAACCTGTCGGCTTCCATTTCTATCAACTTTCCAGATTTCAGCTGCACAAAAATATGGAAACCACGGCAAAGATCTAAAATGATTCCATAGAACGCAGTGACACCAACGATACAGAGTCGATGTCAGTGCTGGTAGCAACAGACAGAACAAGCGAAACACAGAACACTAACACAGCCACAAACTGCACATTCTAAAACTACACCAGAAGACACAGATGATGCTGTCGCAACACACAACACACTGACTATAAGTGGCAGACAAATGAAAACGAAACAGATTGAGAAAGGTAAGTAAACTGTTTATTATTTCGAAAGTAATCGTCATAACTGTTAATGCGTACATTTAACCTAATGTGAGACAAGACGGTCAACGCCTTCACTGAAAAATGTTAATGATTGCCTAAGGAACTCTTATTATACCGAGGCGTGCACTTCTTCGTCTGAAGCATATCAATTTCCACGGCTGTCCTCCTTCAGGGCACGAAAACGTGGAAATCGTATTGGAAAAAATCGGAATTATATGGAGAATGTTTAAGGATTTCCCAGCGAAACTTCTCCATTGTAGTCGAAACAATATTGGCAACATGTGTGTCCGCCAATTTATGGCGATTGCTTTTGAAATAATGAAAAGCTTACTTACTTTTTTTTTCATCTGTCTCGTTTGTACTGTCTGCGCTTTATACAGCTACGTTTGCTGCATACCGGCCATTCACAACACTGTCAGCACATACAAACAAACCATCCAAGTGCCTGACAGCGCACACAAAAAATTAGTAATTTCTATCGGGCAGTGGAGGTTAATTTTTCCGGTTCCTGTCTGACAGTTTCAAAGTCCTCACATTTGCAATTAATAGACGATAAAACCATATTGGAGCCCCAAAAATGGTTCAAATGGCTCTGAGCACTATGGGACTCAACTTCTGAGGTCATTAGTCCCCTAGAACTTGGAACTAGTTAAACCTAACTAACCTAATGACATCACACACATCCATGCCCGAGGCAAGATTCGAACCTACGACCGTAGCATTGGAGCCCCAGACCGGGTGCCAAAAATATAATACCAGTTTCGACTGATGAAGTGACAAATGAGATCGTCCCACATTGGGAGCCAAATCGTAATAAATTCAAAATTGTTCTCCAGAAAACGGCTAATGACGGTCGTCTACCGCTGGGCACCAAAGATATAGTAAGTTCAGATTTTGATTGTCCCACATTGGGCGGTAAAGTGTGGTAAGTTCGAAAGGAATACAGCGAATGGAAAATAAGGTGGCTTCATGCTGGAAGACAAAAGTAACAAAATTAAATTTTTTACGCACGTCACCAAATAACATGGCCCCATGTTGGGCGCCAAAATGTAGAAAAAGTGAAATTCATATTCGAATCAAATTGCAGAAAAAGTTGGTTAATGATTCAAACATGAAAACATTTATTTTTATTATTCTATCATCAATAAAAACACAAATTTCAGGGCAGATTTGATTAGTCACAGACTCAACTCAGTAACTGAGCAACTAGGGGGAGGAATGAAATGGCTCATCTTGCCACTCGACGGAGTCAGTTTTGCATGAAGGCATGTGTGGCGGAAGTGGTAGGGCGTGACACGTCGATCAATCATTGGTGTCTGTGTGGTTGAGGATTGACAAGTGGCGGCTTAACTCATTACCTCTTCTGACTGGCTGACTTTACCCCTCACATATAGCACGCTCAGCGGCCAACGCTGTGGTCTAGTGGTATTGACTAGCGTCTGTGATGACTATGTCAGAGGTGGCGTTAACGTAGTATTTCGAGGCTGAAGTCAGGCAAGGAAATGCAGTGGAATGCTTAAAGAATTGACGGTAAGAGAAATCCAGCCAAAGAAATATGAGTGTGTCGCAAAGTGAGGACAGACATTGGAATGAATGTGAGGATTTGATGGAAAATCTGAGGCGACAACGGGTTGTCATGCCTCCAGAAGGCAACGTCTGTGTCTCTCTCTTCCTGTACAGCTCCTGTCTTGCTGCACTGCTAACTCACCGATTGATTGACTGCTCATTGCCTGTTCTCTTTCCGCCCGCCGTCAGCTGACTGTCCATTCACTGCCTATTCATCTCCCTTCTTTACTGCTCCTGTTTTGTTACTGGTCTTCTTCACTCTGTCCTCCAGGGCGCTGAATTTTCCGACAAGACGTATCGTCTTTGTCATCGGTGGGCTCAATTAGCAGCTCCACCCAATGAGTGATAAAAGCTGCTAACCACGCCTTCCAGTCTTCGTACAGGATGAAAATGTCCGATGTTTCAGCCGCTGGAGTGTAGTTCAGAAACTTCTGTCTCTTTGCCAGTATTTCACACCATGGACTGCAGCTCCCTAGCATATAGCTTCAAGTGTTTGTCTGCATTCCCGAGTTGTCAAACAAGCAAACATCGGACAACAACAAAAAAACGGTTCAAATGGCTCTGAGCACTATGGGACTCAACTGCTGTTGTCATAAGTCCCCTAGAACTTAGAACTACTTCAACCTATCTAACCTAAGGACATCACACACATCCATGCCCGAGGCAGGATTCGAACCTGCGACCGTAGCGGTCGTGCGGTTCCAGACTGTAGCGCCTTTAACTGCTCGGCCACTTCGGCCGGCATATCGGACAACAAATTCGCTTGTTTGTAACGGGAATACTTGAGTTTTGCTGTCGTGTCCCCAAGTGCATGTGACTCCACAATGTCGCTCTTGCTATTCGTCACTCTTTAAACGCAGCAACGCTTTCTGAGGAAAACAATTCAGCGATAGCTGTCTGGCGTTTGAGAAGTCTCGTATACCGGTTACGCCCTAAGTATCTCCTGGCGGCGCAGTGTAACGGTAAAGAATGTGAATGTATCGGCAAATAAAAAAAAAGGTACATATTCTGGTTAGTGTTTTCCATACATATTTTTCTTGGTTGATAGTCGCCCGAAGAAATTAAAGAAATCATTTGAGAGCGCTTTGCTGAGTCCTTTTGGTAATACTTTTCGCCATTTCGGATAGATTGTACGATCTTGAACTGGTTTATCTTGGGGTGGGAAAAGTCGTTAAGGAAAGACTGCAGAGAAGAGAGAAAGAGGTAGAAAAGACGTGGAATGCTGGATGACACTAAAGACGAAGTTATCAGCAGGTTAAGGACGAAGCACAGGGCAGAGAAAAGTGGACACTGTCCAATTGATACCTGTGACAAATCGGATATACCAAGGAAGAAATTACCCTCCGACAGACGATACTCATCAAATTCTGCAACAAATGGAGCACAAAATTCATCGTGTTTTGAAATTCCATAGGTTTCTCTTTACGTTAGACTTGTAAGAGAAGTGCGCAAAAGATCCAAACTACAGTGCTTACGAAACTGTACACTATGCATAAACGGCGACGGTAATGAAATATCTTGACAGTGGACAGTCGTTCGGTAATACCCACTGTATCGACAACTAGATTTTGGAAGCTAATTATGGAGAGATTTCCAAATGTGCCATCTTGTTAAAATATTGCACACTGTTACATCGTGTTAAGGCTGCTACGCATTAATTGCAACTTAAGATGCGCAGCAAGACAACTTCGATTGTCTTCTGTGTATACTAGAGAGGCTTATTGTTTCCACAAGAGTGGCGCTCATTGTCGTATATTTGCTAGGGATATAACATAAAGATTCAACGTCATACAGATGACAAATGCAATTTATTGCACTAGCCCCATGGGCGGTCCTCCGCTATTACATCGGGCCATTTGAGGAAGAAGGTCGTACTGGGTCACAGTATATTTCTGGGTACTGGGCTGTGCGTTTCCACGAATGACAGCTCATCGTCACGTGCACTTTTCTGTTATGTAACCTTGTTAACCTTGAGTGTGGCCTTCGGCAGTGTCTTTGTCGGCGGCGGTAGAATCGCATTTCTGCGAATATTGCATCACGCTGCTGCGCGCTACATGTAATAGGTAATTATTCGCTCCCGATGTGTTAGAGTTTATTCTCGTAATAATTACAACATCTGTGTTAAGAAGTAGAGCATCTATCTGGATTGGTAACACCTTGAATGTTAATGTTGTCGACTCTTGTTGCAGAAAAAGAAGATAGTATTGCGTACATGGTGTACGGTTATTGCCCATGTAAGCAGTCAGACGTACATATCAGAAATGATTAACTCCTTCGCTTTGAACGAAGACTAATCCTCTGCTTTCGCAGTAAAGAGTTCCCTGACGCTTAATGTGAACGTCATCGTCCTGTGGAAAGCGTTTTCACTTCTTGAGGAGACAGCGGAACGAAAAGGATCGCAAGGGAGCGTTGTAACAGAAAGCTGCGCTAAGGGGCGGGCATCCTGCCTTTACTGTGTCAGTTGTTTCTTTAGGTACTAACAAACAAAAATGTTCGTTAATTTAATTTCCTGAACATTGATACGATAGTTGAAACCAATACCATTGTTTAAAGATATTTCTGTTATCAGGTAGTTTAAAAAAATTGACCAGAATAACTTTAAAAAGGTACACAAATACGAAAATGTTTTTAAACACATCTTTCTAATAATAAAGCGTCAACGGTACGCTGTAATGTCAACAGGTGCCCTCTCTTGGACTTAGTACACACGCACAAAGTGAACGAAATCAGATCCCGACAAGGCCCCGACAATGCCTGGCGGAAAGAGCGGACACAGAGTCACCGTAGGTTCTTAAAGCTCCATACCTTTACGGATACCATTGTGTCCATGAGGACACACAGTTCTGTTTTTCAATAAACAGGTAAAACTGGTTTCACGTTATATCAGTCAATATCTTAGTCTGAAATAAAACCGAGCACGTGCAGCTTTTAACTTTTAGGGAAAACAGTGACGTGTGAATTTGAGGTCTAGATGGTCAGGGAAGGAATCCTAATGATTTCATTGGTGTAAACATTCAAATACCCAACTGGCTGTATATGGGGAAGCAACGTAAGACAGAGATCACTTTGGCCAGCCCTCCATTTCTGCGGAACAACTATCCACTATTGTACCATCTCCAGCTTGTAACTTGTAAAGTAAGAGACGGGATACTCTAGGTGATCTTAAACCTTTCTGTGAAGATAAAAAATGCCTGTGATTCAAAAGGAATGTTTGGCAATTCGTGATTGTAGGCTGTTGCAATGTTCACATCGCAACAGGTTTCGTTGTCCTGGTGCCTAATTTGCGTCATCTGTGTATCCTTTACATTAAGGCTGTAGCTCAGACTAGACTTAGGTTTGTGTTTGGAACTGGGCGTGGTCTAGGGCAAAGGACAAGCCTTTACGGAAATAGCATGGCTAGATGAACCTTCTGTCGTACGCGGTCTATCACTGCACTTCCTGTAAGAGCGAAACCAGAAAATATAAAACCATAGATGAAAGCCAAGCTACGTGTTAATGCGTTTCAAACGAAGTAGGAGAATAAGAACTTTGATGCCGGCTCGGCGTGTCCCTCAAAAGCATGCAAAGCCCCCCAATATTATGATAAACGTTGTTGCCTAAAAAACAGAATCGATACAAAGTGTAAGAAAGGAGATTCTAAACCGTAACATGCATACAATTTTCATAACTGTTCTGGTCACAGAATGGATTACCAGTTAGAGCAAATGCTCCTTAGATGCTATCCAAGGTTCGTTTCCTGGTTAAGGGCGGGGGAGCGGCACAGTATGTTACTACCATCCCCGTTTTAACGTACCACAGATACATAGAATTTTAATAATAATAATAGAATATATCAATTGACTCGGTCACATACCAACGTGCTTTTGCACTCCGCCTTCGGGATTCGGGAACAGACGCGCCGGCACCTGATCGAATCATCCGGCAGATTATCGATGGGGACCGGTGTGTCGGCCAGCCTGTATGTGGTTTTTAGACGGTTTCTCACATCCTACTAGTTTCAGATGGAATAACACAAGACGCAGACAGTTGGGTTACACAAGTTCCATCGTGGGGATTGGGAGGGGGGCGGGGAGGGAGGGAGGAGACGTAACGACAGGACCGTCACTGGCATTGCCAAATCCAAAAATTAACATGCCAGTATAACAATAATTTGTTTAGATCACTGCTTAGTACATCGCTTTGCCATAACAATTAAGAAAAATACCTAAGTTGAAAAGTATTCATCTGCAGATCTGAGATTTATTTGATTTAATAGCTATAATAGTAACATACTCTCACAACTTTGCCATTGATATAATTTACCATCATTTACTGCGGTAACGGGCCTTCAAGGCCTACAGCAGAAATGCAAAAGAAATAACCACACTACAAAGGGAAAAAACGCACTTTAAAAAATTATGAAAGAACATATTATAAGTAGCAGTATAAACCGAGAGTTCAGTCAACTACAACAGAGGAGATGTCTACTGCTGATGATAGTCCATCGTTTCCGGTCTCCAACTTCATCGTCTACCGCTGTTGGTTCCACTTCTTTAAGGATTGCTAATACTCTATCCTTCCGTTGCATCCTTGGCCGTTTTCCAACGAGCTGAGAATGGAGGACTAGGCATGGGAAGGATCTATTAGCACGAAGGATGTGGCCAAACCATTGTAGCCTCTTGTGCCCTAACATTCGGCCAGTGTGGGGCTTTCAAAAGCACTGGTACTGTACAGGTCTTAGTTCTTCGTTTCCATTTTACCTACCATGGTATTGTAGATGGGTCCATAGATGTTTCGAAGTACCTTCCTTTCGAAGGTGCAGATTGCTTCTTCATTTGTTGCTGATGTCGCCCAGGTTTCACAACCATATAAAAGTACAGGGCGTATTAGTGCCACGTACAGCTAAATCTCATTCTTCTATGATATCAGTCGTGATTTGAATAAACTGTTCGGACTATTTGCGTACATTATTCGTTGATGCACTTCTCTGGTCGCTTTACTTTTATTAGCCAGTATGGGACCAGGTACCTGAAGTCTTGAACTCGTTCAAAGGTGTGCCCATCAACAACAATGGAAGGAAGATGAGGCTGAAAATGTGATCTTTCAAATGGTTCAAAGGGCTCTAAGCACTATGGGACTTAACATCCGAGGTCATCCGTCCCCTATACTCAGAACTACTTAAACCTAACTAACCTAAGGACATCGCACACATCCATGTCCGAGGCAGCATTCGAATCTGCGACCGCAGCAGCAGCGCGGTTCCGGACTGTAGCGCCTAGAACCGCTCGGCCACAGTGGCCAGCAAAGAGAGATTCGATTTTATCGTCATTCATCACCAGCCCATGACGTAGTACATACGGTGTAATGTCGAAGAATGCACCTGGCGCTACCAGCTCTTTACAATATTCAGATTGTGAACACAGGTCTGCAGACTACGACTCTGCGTATAAAACAGGGGTGATGCTGTTTCTTTCGGTCATCCTCACCTAAGGTCGGGACATTCAGTCTTCCTCTTACTTTTTTGTAGTAGAGGTGCGTTCTGTTTCTGCCTTGCTGCCGGCCGGAGTGGCCGTGCGGTTCTAGGCGCTACAGTCTGGAGCCGAGCGACCGCTACGGTCGCAGGTTCGAATCCTGCCTCGGGCATGGATGTGTGTGTTATCCTTAGGTTAGTTAGGTTTAATTAGTTGTAAGTTCTAGGCGACTGATTACCTCAGAAGTTAAGTCGCATAGTGCTCAGAGCCATTTTGATTCTGCCTTGCTGTACTGAACCACCTAGGATTTGCCAGTTCTACTTGTGGACTAAAGAACAGTGTCATATTTGTTATTGGCAGCAGCAATGATCACCTCTTGAACGGCCTCCTTTACCTGGCTGGAACTTTATCTGCAGCTGTTCATGCCGCAGCTCGTCCACGTTGGCAAGCTCTCAGGCAGGCAGGTGAATAGTATCCTTTGTTAGTTCGTTGTTTCCTGTACTCTCTTCTCCGAAAGTTACTCTCAAAATGCCCCATGCCCCCATGAAACTCACCCGCACTCGTTGGATCCGCGGCTGGTACATCTCGTACACTGCTGGCTTTGCCACTGACGTTACGTGTGAAACTGAGTGGGTGGAGGTACTGCAGCGGTGTATCACACGCTGGCTAAACTTTCCCGACGGTTTTCTTCATTTTTATTTCTGCTTCTGTCTACACAGCATGACGATGGGAGTCACACGAGACCGGTAGACGGTGCCCGGTTGGCGGGACTTCCGCGAAACGACGGTAGGTAGAGTGCAGAGGTGGGGTGGGGGGGGCTTGACGACGCTCCATTGTCTCCGGCATCGATCTGGCGATGCCCGCCGCGAATTAATGAGCGCCGGTTCCGAGTGCTCCTCCTCATCCTCAGTCTTTTGCTCTCTCCACTCGTCTCGCATTTCTCCTCTGTCCACGAGAATCACGAGAGCACGTTTTCGGCGGAGCTGGGTATTCGAGGGATAGAGAATTACCAGCGTCCTCCACAACCGCTGGCAGTCCGCCACTCGCTCCTTCATCCCCCAGAAAGAAAGGGATTTTTCTTCGTTTGTTCTCCGCTATTTAAATTCTGCTTCCCGAAAGCCTAACAGTTCCAAGAAAATCGCCGTTGTCTTCTTCGAAGGGTTTGAAACTGACTTTATGGTCCTGAACGGTCGAGAACAACTTGCAGAAAACGTGCTTCGCTGCCCATTCGGCACAACCAGACGACCCCGCATGATTGAACCGCACACAATCACAATACAATCAGCAACTGCTTTCGTACCCTTTCAGCTGAAGACAGATTCTCGCTGTTGTAATACCGCCTATTATAACAAACGCTACGCCAGAAGATGGCACCAGTAAAAGTTTAATTTACTTTTTGTGGGATGGATCCGCAGCCTTCACCGAATTATTAAACTTGGTCGTTTCCACTTACAGCTGTCAAATATTTTATTTTTTATTTTCCGCTTTTGCAATTTCGGGTATTATTACTCATCTTCAGATAGAAATATTAAATACAAGCATGCACAGGAGTATAATTCCAGCCGCTACTCCAAACATGAAGCGAGTACCAATGTTTAGACTAATGGCTGTAATTATGCCTAAGCGTGTTGCATTTGAGGCTTCTGTCTGAAAATGAATAATAATACTAAAAATTGCGATCGCAGTAAATAAAAAATTAAATATTTGACATCCGTAAGCGAAAACATCCATGTCCAGTAATTAGTGGGTTTTCGACAGCTAACCATCCGCTGGCGAAATACAGATGACAGCACTATCTACTCCGCTGCTGACAATCAGTTGTTGAATTTAGGAACAAATTTTATCCTATTTGATATATGAAAATATCCTCTTTACGAATTACGTAAACAGTTATCGGGTGAACCTCAACTCGCTCTGTTAGTCAGTTTCAGAAGACAGTAGCGACCGACGAACAGGTTGGTGGCGTGTACCCTGACTTCCGGCAGGCATTCATTACAACCAATGTCGCCTAGTAAAGAAAGCATGTCTACGGAATTTCGGACCAGTTTTGTGCATGGGTTGAAGGCTTCCTAGCACGCCGTTAGGAGAAATTGCCAGATATCGTAGCCTCTGGTGTATCCAACTAAAGCTTTGTGAGGCAGTACGCAGACGAGGATGAGGATGTCGTTTGTAGTGATGTAACGTCGCCAGAAACTGTTGCGGAAAGTAGTGAGGCCGCTAGAGCGTCGACACTTGTTTCAGGGATTGTAAGTTGACCGAACCATCACTCTTATCAGTCATTGGAAACAGTCACAACCGGTAAATATCTTGAAATTTAAAGTGGAAGGACGGCATAAACCTCACAAAAATTGTTGCGAGAGTCTTTAGAAGACTGTCAAGGAAGCTTAATTCACCGGCGAAGCACTTAGTTTACAAAAGCCTCGCCCGTTTTATTTTTTTATTGCTCATCATCTGTGACCGTTAAAAGTTGGGACTAATGGAAGTGGCAGAGAAAATCCAAACAGAGCAGCACGTTATGCCCAGGAGACGATAAAACCCGTTTTACACGAGCGACTTTTGGGTCAAAATCGAGTACTCGAAGTGCGTGCGCCTTTCGTGCCTGCGTGTTTATCAGTGTGTCAATGACGTCAGTGATCTGTAGACTGTGTCGAGTGTGAATTTCAGAATTTCGACTATACTGCACAAAAATGGTTCAAATGGCTCTGAGCACTATGGGACTTAACATCTGAGGTCATCAGTCCCCTAGAACTGAGAACTACTTAAACCTAACTAACTTAAGGACATCACACACATCTATGCCCGAGGCAGGATTCGAACCTGCGACCCTAGCAGTCGCGCGGTTCCGGACTGAAGTGCCTAGAACCGCTCGGCCACCGCGGCCGGCCTATACTGCGCATGCGCAGAAACAAGGGATTTTGGCAACGTCTGCTAACATCGGAAGTTAACCTATTCTGGTAGTACTCACTTCTGTTATAGTAATGGATTTTGTGCTTTCGTTTCTTCTTAATCTATGGTTTGCTCTGTTTTCGTGACACACTGAAAAGTTGCGCAAGGTCCTGGTATTTGTTCCTAGCAGTGTTCCATTACGACCAACGTCCTTGCCGTAGTGGTAACACCAGTTCCCGTCAGATCACCGAAGTTAAGCTCGTCGGGCTTGGCTAGTGCTTGGATGGGTAACCGTTCGGCCAGCCGAGCGTTGTTGGCAAGCGGAATGCATTCAACCCTTGTGAGGCTAATTGAGGAGCTACTTGAGTGAGAAGTAGCGGCTCCGGTCACGAAAACTGACAACGGGTGGGAGAGCAGTGTGCTGACCACGTGTCCCTACATATCCGCATCCAGTGACGCCTGTGGGCTGGGTTTGTTTGGGGGAAGGAGACCAGACAGCGAGGTCATTGGTCTCATCGGATTAGGGAAGGACGGGGAAGGAAGTCAGCCGTGCCCTTTCAAAGGAACCATCCCGGCATTTGTCTGGAGCGATTTAGGGAAATCACGGAAAACCTAAATCAGGATGGCCGGACGCGGGATTGAACCGTCGTCCTCCCGAATGCGAGTCCAGTGTCTAACCACTGCGCCACCTCGCTCGATCCTGTGGGCTGAGGATGACACTGCGTTCGATCGGTGTTGTTAGGGTCTCTCGAGACTTTTGCGGGCGGAGTTTAGTGTTCCCTTACAAGAGGACAAAATAAGCGAAAGGAAAAACGTTTTCACGTTTTACAAAGAAAAAGCCTACACTGTGCATAAGTAGGAACGTAAATAGATAAACGTGTTTTAATGAAAAGTATTTCCACAGTGAAAACCGGAATTATTTGACGGGCAAAATAGTTCTTGTTGTTATTTGGCACAAGTTAGCAAGAAAACAACATACAAAGCAAAAATGCGTTGTTTACTGCGTTCCTGGTATTGTTTGATGTGTCTGCAAGTAAATATTTTCTATAGCAAATAAATAAGTGTGTATGTTCTGAAATGTGCCGGCCGCTGGTGGCCGAGCAGTTATAGGCGCTTCAGTCTGGAACCGCGCGGCCGCTACGGTCGCAGGTTCGAATCCTGCCTCGGGCCGGCCGGTGTGGCCATGCGGTTGTAAGCGCGTAAGTTTGGAACTGCGTGACCGCTACGGTCGCAGGGTCGAATCCTGCCTCGGGCATGGATGTGTGTGATGTCCCTAGGTTAGTTAGGTTTAAGTAGTTCTAAGTTCTAGGGGACTGATGATCTCAGATGTTAAGTCCCATAGTGCTCAGAGCCATTTGAACCATTTTTTCTGAAATGTTTGGATGATACTTTTCCTACTATTTCAGTTCTCAGGAGTGTAAAGAATTTACAACACGATCTTTGAGAAGAACTTCCACTACGAATTAATAAACTTCATTATCATTTTTGTTCCTGCATTTTGGTACCATAGTTCGCGATTTTTTCGTTAGTCCCTGATAACCTCACTTTCACCGTTCAGATGCCAAACTACACAGCAGGCAGCTCTCACAACAGATGCAGTTTTGGCACTGACGTGTAAACGAAAATGACCACTCGGAACAGACGAGAGTCAGTACGGAAATAAACGCCACGGGCGCTGCAGTAGATTTGTCTCGAGTAGTCACTTGAGACAAAGCCGATCGTGTAAAAGGGTCATAAAAATGTATAAGAGCGATACGTCACGAATGCGGGAGCGTGACGGATTGCTAATCATAATCCAATGATACACACTACAAGAGAGATGTTGTGCATAACGGAGAAAATTACTATTAAAATTCCAAGGGCGTACATTTTCAGACGACTCAAGAAAATATTACTTCTTTCCACATGTATAACACCAAATAAACATGACAAGCTCGTAGTAAGCCTTACAAACATTCATTATTCCCATACACAGTTCACGAACGGAACAGGATCGAAGGCAATGATAGGCGTACGCGAAGTACTCCCCGACACCGAGTATAGATATGGGCACAGACACAACTGTAGTGTTGTTATTCAAATTAATGTCTAAACTTCCGCTACCTCAATGTGCGATTTCTTTTATAATGGTGTCATTTCTCTTGAAAACCACAACCAACACCGTCGATTTTTGAAACGCATTAATTGGCGTCTTACCTACGATACATTAACGATGGTTTTTTTTTCCTTTTGAAGAAATAGTCTCAGCACACCTACCGTATTCAGTTGTTGTTGTTGTTGTTGTTGTTGTTGTTGTGGTATTCAGTTCGAACTCTCCACTCTACTCTATCCTGTGCTCTACTGCTTCGCACTTCACTGTTCCTGAGTTAGGGCAACGCAACATTCGACGTTTAGTAGCCTGCCATAGTATTCTGCCTCCAGTCAACTATTTATGCAGTGACTTAGGTCCTGCATCGTTTGGCTTGATGGTGGTATATCAAGTAAAGTACGTCAGTACGATTCTTGGTTTGAATCCCGAAGTAATTTATTACGTACGACGTCATTGGAAGAAATATTTGCCGTGTAAAAAGACGCTATGGTTAAGGCACTACAGTCGCATTCGGAAAGAGCTGAATTGGCTGTCATCGTAGCATGTCCTGTAGGTATTTGTCTGCACCGTTATAATTGGGGAGATGGTTAACACAATCGACAGGTGTCGCCAGCAAATCAAATGCAGCTCTGGCAAAAGCGATTTGTGTGTTGCGTTGCTTTCTGAAGGAATTTGTATGTAATTATTATGAGTAAACGATAATCAGGACTTTAAGTGGCGCATTACTGTAATAAATTCGGGACAATATAACAAGAGAATAGAAGCTATAGTAAAATACTGAACATTATATAGGTAGATCACGTAATTAATGAGGTGCTGAATAGAGTTGGGGAGAAAAGAAATTTGTTGCATAGCTTGAGTAAAAGAAGGGATCGGGTGATGGGACGTGTTCTGAGACATCAAAAGGTACCAATTTAGGAAATTTTTGGTAAGTTCCTATAGGACGAAACTGCTGACGTCATCGGTCCCTAGGCTTAGGCAGAAAGTAATGCACTGCATTTTTATCCTTCAACAATTCTTTATTGAACATGACGAGAATTACGCACACGAAAGAATGGTGTTTTATCTACACACCCTATTTTTCCACGTAATCTCTATCCCGTTCTATGGCCTTCCTCGAGCGCGAAATGAGGCCGTGTATGCCTTGTCGGTACCAAACCTTGTCCTAACTTAAATTAACTTACGCTAAGGACAACACACACACCCACGCCCGAGGGAGGACTCGAACCTCCGAAGAGGGAGAGCTGCGCGAACCGTGTCAAGGCGCCTTGGACCGCTCGGTTACCCCACGCAGCTCACCAATTTAGTATTGGAGGTAAGTGTGCAGGGTAAAATTCGTAGAGGAAGACAAAGACATGAACACAGTAAGCCAGTTCAAAAGGATGTAGGTTGCAGTAGTTATTTAGAGCTGAAGAGGCTTGCACAGGCTAGAGCACCATGGAGAGCTGCATCAAACCACTCTTCGGACTGAAGATGACTGTTTATTTACACTTTGTAAGTGAGTGATTCTTAGAGAGTGGTAATTTTTTTTGAAGGGACGTGATGCTCATGTTCGCCATTAGGTCGATAACTTGTACTCGGTACGCCTAGGTTCTTACGTGCTAGTTGGTCGACAAATCACCTCCTCCCAAGAACGGTAAGCGCGAGGAGGATATAAGACACCGGCCACATGTTGAATGTGGTCCATGCCTTTGCCGAATACACTCCTTTACGAAGTATATTAAGAAAGAGAGTCACGCATTCCTTCTGCAGTTAATATTGGTCAAACCTAGAAGAAAAGTTCATACAATTACATGTCTTGAAATCAGAACCTATTGCGATACGGGCCGTTTTATTTGTGACTAGTAATACGTAGTATTCGCCAGCATAGGCGGGCTTCACAACGCATAGGATAGTAAATTACAACAATACGCACCAATGGGCAGATGCAAATCCTTGAGAAATCAAGGAGGTGAGCCATCAGGATCGCTTCAGTATCGTTGTTAAGGGCAAGAATTATTGGTCACAGATTCGTAGAGCCATACACTTTACCAAACACATTAAAAATGCTGTGTACCAACGATTTCTACGCTGTGAAATAACAGCGCTATTCTAGAACTTTGTCTCTCGTAGAAAGACAGACTGTGGTTTATGCACGAAGGGACACCACATTATTTCTGGCTATGCCGTTTAAAGGCATTATTGTATGCCCAACACATCGACAATGTGCAGAGGTTAGAGAGACATGTGACAGATGCCTGTAATGCGATCCGAATAGAACTAGGTGTGTTTGAAAGAATGCTTGTTTCGTTGCGAAGAAGGACTGGATGTGTGAGGATGCGGATGCGTGGTAATTGCATGCAGCACTGCCTGTAGAGTCTACTGCTACGTAGCAAACAGATGGACATGAGGGTACAGATTGGCCCATATCTCAACAGGTATTGATTTCCGGACTACTATTACGGAGACTTTTTGTTTCAGGTCTTGATCAACACTACCTCATGTAGGAATATGTGACACTTTTTTTTAATCAACATGTACAAATAACTAGTGTATTGAAATAGTTGGTACCTTCGCCGAATGCTTAGAATGTAGGAGGTGCAGTGCCGTGGTCTAAGCGACAGTCACACCACACAGTTGTAACTGAAATGTACCCGTTGAAACGGAGAACGCGAAACGCCTTGTGTTGCTGTGTTATCGTCATTTCTACTCAACGCGTATTGGGTGATGAGGAGCTAGCGAACCAGCTGCACCACAGACACCTGCCGGTAATAATATGAACCGGCAACAAAAGTCTGGCACCGATGTAAACTTTTTAGTTCGACGCGTAAGTTAAAATCCACACAAAGTTTCTATCTTTGTTCATGTAGGTAAACTGGTCTTGTGAAATCGGCTGACTCATTCTGAAACACCTTGTATGGTAAGCATCCAAATCTCAGTGCGGGTAATTGGTGAAAGTGTCGGGTGCTCTGGTGGTACAGATTGCTGGCGCACTGCGCTGATATTGAAAGTGCAGTGGGTCACGCCTACCGGCGACGCCGTGCCGAGGTTCAACGACCCGGGCCACGCGGCTGCTGACGTCACAGGGCCACATCTCGGCGGCGCAACAGGTGGGCCTTACCAGCCGTGCCGTATCGACCTGCCAGCGGTGCCCGAATGTGGACCAGGGTCGTATCTCTGCAGCCACGCCGGAACATGCTGCGCCGACTGCGTTCCGTTTTGTTCGCGATAAGCGACGTGTATGCTGCAGAGCGTCAGTCGTCGTTCATGGAAATCGCTTCGAGTGATTTAACGATGAGGCACCGTACCTTCAGGCCGGCCAGTTGAGTGTACACGCTCGCTTGAGTATACGGATATGGAAAGGTCCTGGGTTCGCGTTTCTGCCATGGGAATTGATATGATTTTAATAAATGCGCTCTTCGTGGAATTACCAATTTTTCAAACAAACATACGTGGGTTACCCAGAAAGTAATGCACCGCATTTTTTTTTCCTCAGCCAAAAACAGTGCTACGATTGCGAAACGTTACGTATGTACAGGGTGTACATAAAGTCCGAGAACACTTTCAATTATTTATTGCACAAAAACTAAAATCGTACAGATGTCATACATATTGCATTTTGAAGAAAAACTGTGTTATTTTTTATTTACAAAAAATGGTTCAAATGGCTCTGAGCATTATGGGACTTAACATCTGAGGTCATCAGTCCCCTAGAACTTAGAACTACTTAAACCTAGCTAACCTAAGGACATCACATACATCCATGCCCGAGGCAGGATTCGAACCTGCGACCGTAGCGGTCGCGCGATTCCAGACTGAAGCGCGTAGAACCGCTCGGCCACTCCAGCCGGCTTTTATTTACAGACATTCGATATGCAAACCATGAGTGACCCGGCAGACATCAATACGGTAATCGAATTCCTGCCATATCCGTCCCAGCGTGGCATGGTCTACTGTGGCAGTCGCTTTCCGTATTCTCTCCCGGAGTTCTGCTACAACACTTAGTAGAGGCAGTACATACACCACATCTTTTTAAAGTGTCGACATAGAAAAAACTCACACGGAGTGAGATGTGATCGGGGAGGCCATTTCATGAAACAGCTGTCCCCTTCTGTAGCACGGCCGATCCATCGATGCGGCAGCTCCGTGTTCAGGGACACAAACTTCACGATGAAAATGCGGTGGAGCCACATCCTGCTGAAAGATGAACGGGGAGTCCGATTGCTTTTCAGGCATCAGCCATTGTTGCAACATATCCAAGTAGGAATATCCAGTGACAGTGCTCTCGGCGAAGAAGAATAGCCTGTACAGTTTTCGACGTGACAAGGCACAAGGAACATTTAGCTTTGGGGATTCTCACTCAAATTCAATGCGATCGTGTGGATGCATTGTACCCCAGATTCGACAATTATACATGTTAACTTTCTCATTAGTGTGAAAAGTGGCTTCGTCGCTAAAAATTAAGCGATCAACAATGTCATCCCCATCCTCATTCAGTTGTTGCAACTGCGAACAACAGTCTGGAACCGAGCGACCGCTACGGTCGCAGGTTCGAATCCTGCCTCGGGCATAGATGTGTGTGATGTCCTTAGGTTAGTTAGGTTTAATTAGTTCTAAGTTCTAGGCGACTGATGGCCTCAGAAGTTAAGTTCCATAGTGCTCAGAGCCATTTGAATTGCGAACAAAACTCAAAACGCCTGTCTTTATCATCGTCATTGAGCTTCTGCACTAGCTCCAATTTGAATGGTTTATAGACAGCTTCTGCAGCAGGACTTTCCACACTGTCATTGGAGCCATTTCGAGTTCACGAGATGCACGACGCACCGATTTCTTTGGACTCCTTATGAATGTGTCTCGTACGCGCTCCACATTCACTTCACTCACACTGGGACGTCCGCTTCTCTTTGCCGGGCACAAGCAACCCATCGTAACGAATTCGTTGTGCAAGTGGTAAATGGCCTTCCTTGTTGGTGGCTTCTTGCCGTACTTGATTCTAAACATCCGTTGGACAGCTGGAGCACACTTGTTTTTGTCGAACTCTAACACACAGAAAGATCGCTCCGCACCTGAACTCGCCATGTTTGCGACGAGCGCTATCGGCAAATTGCCAAACCACTCTGTGGCGGTATATATGAAAAAAAAAAACTTTCAGGGTTTATCTTGAAAATCACAT
Source organism: Schistocerca piceifrons (assembly GCF_021461385.2). Taxonomy (NCBI): domain Eukaryota; kingdom Metazoa; phylum Arthropoda; class Insecta; order Orthoptera; family Acrididae; genus Schistocerca; species Schistocerca piceifrons. The sequence continues at coordinate 346,248,745 of NC_060139.1, forward strand.
GTTTATGATATCTGGACAATGTTTGGTTCTTATGCAACAAATAATTGAAAGTGTTCCCAGGCTTTATGTACACCCTATATTATTTAAAGTCTCCTGAGGGAGCGCGCCAAGTTTCCGTCACTTCCGACAGATAGCGTAGCTGTAGGACAGTTTCAAAATGGCGACTGTAGGTCATGTACGTTACAAGCGACGTGCCGTCATTGAATTTCCCACTGCAGAGAAAGAAACTGTGGGAAATATTCACAAACGCTTGTGCAAAGTCTATGGAGCATCTGCTGTCGACAGAAGTACAGTTAGTCGCTGGGCAAGGAGGGTGAGGTCATCAGAAGGCGGTTCGGCGGAGTTCCACGATTTACAGCGGTCGGGGAGACCATCCACGGCTGTCACACCTGACAGCCCTGATTTAGCCCCCTCGGACTTCCATTTGTTTGGGCCATTACAGAATGCCATTCGTGGAAGACATTTTGAGGACGATGAGGAGGTGATCCACACAGTGAGACACTGGCTCCGCCACCAGGACAAGGTTTGGTACCGACAAGTAATACACGGCCTCATTTCGTGCTCGAGGAAGGCGATAGAACGGGATAGAGATTACGTGGAAAAATAGGGTGTGTAGATAAAACACCATTCTTTCGTGTGTGTAATTCTCGTCATGTTCAATAAAGAATTGTTGAAGGATAAAAATGCAGTGCATTACTTTCTGGGCAACTCTCGTATAAACGTGTCGTGAAATGCATGACAATATAAACTAATAACATTTTTTTTCGTGTTTCCAGCCGCTTCAAGTGGATATATATCCACGAGGTATCGGACATATTCTCTATAGATATTTTGGGTGCAAACAATAACTGTTTACAACGTAGCACTGTGGTGCAACAAAAGTCGAGACGAACAATTTGATATAGGATGCTTATGATCTATTAAGCTTCGAAACGGCCTGATCCTGACCTACAGAAGCGACCCCACTTACAACGCGTGCACGCAGCGCGAGATATTTCAGTATCCTCTCGTCTTTATATGCCACTGGCTTAAGGTGGATTCACACTTGTCGGAACGTCACCGTCACGTAATCGTCACGGTTTTGAGCGTCGACGCTCAGAGAATTCCTGAGCATTCACATTAGACGGCAAGTCAACGTTGAAAGAACGTCGTGACTTTACAGCTGGTTCATAAAATACCACCAGAGGCGCTATTTCGTAGTTCATGGTAGATCATCAAAAATGCGGGAATTTAGTTTAAAGCAGCTTGCAGTGGTGGCTGTTGCGATTCATGATGAGGAACAGGAACAGCGAGCAAAGAGAGTCTCTGTTAGAAAAAAGTTAAAAAATCGAGACTGTGAGGGAGAGTCCCACACTCTTTACCAGGAAATGTAAGAGGGGGAGTCGTCTTCATGTAAATATTCGAGAATTTCTGAACAACAACTTTTCTACCTGTGAAGCAAGATGCAAATAAAAATTACGAAGAGAAATTCAAGATTCAGGCGTCAAATATCACCACGGCAGAAACTGATGGTTATCCTAAGATACGTCTTGATGGGCCGTTTTGCTGAAGTAAACAAAACAAATATGGAGATGCTACTTTCCAGCAGCAACAGGGAATTATCATGTCAAAAGCCGGTCGGAACATTCTCTTCGAGAAACCTTGTGACCGATGTGACGGTGACGTTCCGTGAAGTGTGAATCCACGTATAGTCGGCCTAATTCTCGAAATTTTATATTTCGCTATGTTATTAACGTAAACTTCCCTGTGAGGATAAGAGCGAAAAAAGACTTCTGTAAAAGTTATGCAGAACCTAATTACGGCTATGTTTCGTTCTAAACTTAAGTCCAACAAGTACATTAGCCTCGCAGTAAGAAGAGCAGAGAAACAAAAACATTACATTGTTAATTTTATGCTGCTAAAAACCACGGAATTTGTATGTAACATTTACACAAACGTAAATTTTATAATTTGTAGGTGAAAAAACAAGATGTGTTTAATATCCAGAGATGATTTGGCGAGAAAAAGAAATGAGCTTCAAGCAGTTCAGACTAAGCCGGTGGCGTGAAAGGGCGAGAGGATATTCATAATCTCGTGCATGCTCTTATAACGACATATTACTGTGTTTTCTTGTTTTTCCTGTGTTACGAAAATTACTTTTTTTCTTAGTACAACTATAATGACCTAACTGTGGATTGTGTCCGTGGTGATAAAGAAAAGACATATGTAAAACACGAATCCACAGTCTGTGAAATTTGCAAGAATAAGTCGTAATTACGATATGTTTGTATTCTTTTGTTACTTCCTGCGTTACCTTTCAAGCATTGACTCATGTTCTGTTGTTTGATGCCACTAATCTCATTAATATATTGTTGACAGCTTTCCAGGTGGAAGTGTGGGTGAGTCTTGTTATACGACTGGAAATAAGAGGTCTGGGCTGTATCTGTTTAGTCGCCATTGCGGTCATTTTACCGGGATGAATAAGAATTGTAGTAATTATTTAGATCGTGCTTGTCATCAAATTCTCGAAGTCGGATTGCCCAATGTGAATAAAACTGGTGCACTTTAGATATTCTCTACTTCTACGGCCGCGAAAACACGTAGCCAAAACAGCTATTCCGAGAGAGTAATATTTTGGTCTTGTAAAGTTTCAATGTGTGTACATTTTGTCAATTTAACTCACCCGCTACAAAAAGGGAAAGTTAAACGATATAGCGTAAGTGGCTTTTGTAGCTGAATTTGAGGTTTTTTCCGGCTTGGTAGGTCGCAAGTGTCACACACCAGATTCTTCGCCTCCACTTCCCTTGCACCACTGTGGTGCGTTGTTAACAGTAATCGCTTACACCCCGTTCAAGGACGGAAACAGCGACCAAACGACAGTCAAGATGCGTCAATGACCATGGAGCACTCGTCCGAAAGCTCTTGAAGATTTAACCACTCGACGCGACTGGAAGTCCGATAAATTTTTTTCTTAGTTACTGTAAACATTTCAATATACAGAAAGGCGGAACTGTGTCTAGCAGATAGCAGTGATTATTCTACTCCTATACGCCCGTAGCATACTTCTAGATAGCCGGCCGAAGTGGCCGTGCGGTTAAAGGCGCTGCAGTCTGGAACCGCAAGACCGCTACGGTCGCAGGTTCGAATCCTGCCTCGGGCATGGATGTTTGTGATGTCCTTAGGTTAGTTAGGTTTAACTAGTTCTAAGTTCTAGGGGACTAATGACCTCAGCAGTTGAGTCCCATAGTGCTCAGAGCCATTTGAACCACCATTGAACCATACTTCTAGATAAGTTCAAGTACTGTGGTATGAATGGGACAGTGCTCAAATGGTTTAAATCATACCTAACTGGAAGAGTGCAGAAAGTTGAAATAAACAGTTCACATAATATGCAAAAAAAAAAAAAAAAACTGGTGATTTCTCAAACGGGGGAACAATCAAGAATGGGGTGCCGCAAGGTTCGGTCTTGGGTCCTCTGCTGTTCTTAATATATGTTAATGACTTGCCATTCTATGTTCACGAAGATGCAAAGCTGGTACTTTTTGCCGATGATACAAGTATAGCTATCACACCCAACAGACAAGAATTAACTGGTGAAATTGTAAACGATGTTTTTCAGAATATCATTAAGTGGTTCTCTGCAAATGGGCTCTTTGACAAAACAGTATATACAGTTCCACGCAATAAATGGAATGACACCATTAATAAATATAGACTTCGATCAGAAATCGGTAGATAAGGTTGAATATTCACAATTTCTAGGTGTATGCATTGATGAGGGGTTGAACTGGAAAAAACACACTGAGGATCTGCTGAAACGTTTGAGTTCAGCCACTTATGCTATTAGGATCATTGCAAATTTTGGAGATATATATGCATCTGAGTAAATTAGCTTACCACGCCTATTTTCATTCTCTGTTTTCGTATGGCACCATATTCTGGGGTAACTCATCATTGAGTAAAAGAGTATTATATTAACAGAATCTTCCGTCGGTTCTTGGTAGAACAACATTATAATAATAAATGAAATGCACCAGTTTGCTTTTGTTCTACAATATTATTTTTATTGGTAACCGGTTTTCGGCTTACAAGGCCATCTTCAGACATATAAATGTCTGAGATCTTCGCTGTAGCCTCACAATATATATATTCACTTATGAAATTTGTTATTAACAATCCGAACGAATTCAAAAGTAATAGCAGTGTATATGGCTACAACACTAGGAGAAAAGATGATCTTCACTACTCAAGGTTAAATCTAACTTTGGCTCAGAAGGGGGTAAATTATGCTGCCACAAAAGTCTTTGGTCACTTACCTAATAGCATCAAAGGTCTGACAGATAGCCATATAGCATTTAAACGGAAATTAAAAGAATTTCTTAATGGCAACTCCTTCTACTCATTAGATGAATTTTTGGATGTAGTAAGTGGGTAATTTCCTCAAGACCCCCCCCCCTCCAAAAAAAAAAAAAATTGTCATGTAATATTTTGTGTAATGTAATATCTTGTATAGACACCTTTTATTAACCTGACACGTTCCATATCATTACGAAGTGTCGTATTCATGATCTATGGAACAAGTACTGATCTAATCTAATCTAAGCCACCTAGCGTGGGGTTCTTTGTGTACTACTGTCACAAAACACCTTTCCTGTTCCAGTCGCGCGAATGGTCCTCGATAAGAATGATTGATGGTCAGCTACTGTGGGAGCTCGAAACACTCTAATGTTACCGTAATGGTCTGTTCGCGAGATGTACGTAGGAGGACTCTTCCTGGAATGTGCGCTCTTGGAATTTTAACACTAAACCACATCGCGATGCACAGTGCCCCTCTTGTTGCTTCCGCTACTGGAGTTGGATGCGCAGCTCTGCCACGCTTTCGCACTACTAAGTGAAATTATAACGAAACGCGGAGCTCTTCTTTGTATCTTCTCTATTTCAGCTATAAATCCTGTCGGGCACGGAACCCTGACTGGCGAATAGTATCCAAGTTACGGCCGGACGAGTGTTTTGTAAACTGCCTCTTTCGTGGGTAAACAAAACCTTGTATATCACGTATTTATTTAACATTCCAGCTGAATTACGCCGTCTTCAGAGCTAGAATGAAAGTACAGGAGGAACGTCGCTGCCACAGGCGACGTTGTAACGACGCGCGCCATCTGAGTGATGGCAACAGCCCTCGTGTACTTCAGTTTTAGATTTGAGGATGACTCAATTCGGCCAAAATTGGTAATAAATGTTAAATTAAATAGACAGTTTTGTTCGTTAACAGAAAATCGCTGGCCGCTGTGACAAGCGGTTCTAGGCGCTTCAGTCTGAAACCGCGCGACCGCTACGGTCGCAGGTTCGAATCCTGCCTCGGGAATGGATGTGTGTGATGTCCTTAGGTTACTTAGGTTTAAGTAGTTCTACGCTCTAGGGGACTGATGACCTCACATGTTAAGTCCCATAGTGTTCAGAGCCATTTAAACCAACAGAAAAACGTGTAACATATTCTGTATAGAGAATGAGATTTTCACTCTGCAGCGGAGTGTGCGCTGATATGAAACTTCCTGGCAGACTAAAACTGTGTGCCAGACCGAGACTCGAACTCGGGACCTTTGCCTTTCGCGGGCAAGTGCTCTACCAACTGAGCTACCCAAGCCCGATTCACGTCCCGTCCTCACAGCTTTACTTCTGCCAGTACCTCGTCTCCTACCTTCCAAACTTTACAGAAGCTCTCCTGCGAACCTTGCAAAACTAGCACTCCTGAAAGAAAGGATATTGCGGAAGCATGGCTTAGCCACAGCCTGAGGGATGTTTCCAGAATGAGATTCTCACTCTGCAGCGGAGTGTGCGCTGATATGAACCTTCGCAGGATAGCTTCTGTTAAGTTTGGAAGGTTGGAGACGAGGTACTGGCAGAAGTAAAGCTATGAGGACGGGGCGTGAGTCGTGCTTCGGTAGCTCAGTTGGTAGAGCACTTGCCCGCGAAAGGCAAAGGTCCCGAGTTCGAGTCTCGGTCCGGCACACAGTTTTAATCTACCAGGAAGTTTCATATTCTGTATACAAACTAAACCCGAAAACCGACAAAATTTCTTAAATTATGCAGGCCAATATTTGCTGAGTATTGCGATAAGAGGGGCCCTTTCTTGCGAAAGATTTATTTAACAATGTACAAAGCTAGTGCTCCATTTTTCGTTCATCGTTTTGAAATCAGTCTTCTTCATGCTGCTTCTTCTTCTTAATCCCGTATCGACACGGGGTCGGCATGTTAATTTTGTTAAGAGAGTGGCCGGAGGCTCTTCCTGTCCCCACATCTTTACCCACCCCCTCGTCCCCCCGGGGGCGGAATTGTGTACCCCATCAGTCTGCGTCTAATTGTAAGTGTTCAGCGTGTGAAAGTGCGCGAACGTATTCTAAATGTTTGCGATTCGTGTAACTGAGGCAGGACGTGGCTAACAGTCCGGTATTCACCTAGTGGGCTGCGGGAACCCTTTCAAAAAGCACATCGAAGATGTACGGCGCTCCGGCTTTCGTCATTATCCCACCGGGTGGATTCTATCCAGGGCCGTCGCGTCTTCCCTTAAACCCGCAAGCGGCGTGCTAACAGGTGCAGCCATCTGGACGGGTCACTTCATGCTACAGTGAAGTTATTTATTTCAGATCGGCCAGTCGTCGAGAGTAATACGAAGATACTCTTATTGCAGAATCTAGTAACCCTAAAGACCACCACCATTCCATTGTATTCTTACTTTTACGGTTACCTCAACACACATGAAACGAAACACGTAAAAGTAGGACGCGAGGCCTTTTCCATCACTAGGAGGTAACTGATAGTGCATATTTTCGCCTTTTTTACCTTCGAGAAACATAGAGTATAAAAGTAAAATGTCTTGCGATAGGAGATTTCATTGTGGACAGGTCAACACAAATCGGTTTCTTGAGAGAAGTCACACCTGGTTGCATGTCGGAGTATCTCAGAAAGTACGATTTACGGCGTGCGAAGTGCTTCGTCTCCATTTTTTGAGAAGATATTTACTAGACCATAATGCACGAGGTTCGCGGCCATAGTTCGTCGCCAGCAGTAGGTGGTACACAGTGAGTGACTGACGCCCTGCGGTCCCTTGGTTTAGTCGTGCGTGACCGTTTGGGACACGCTGCTGGATTTGTTCCAGAGTCTACTTCTGTGCAAGTGTTTGTTGCTGTTGCACCAGTTCGCAGCTGAGACCAGCTTTCTGCCGTTTCGAAATTCTGCCTGAGAGAAAATAGTAGGAAAGTTTTGCGTTTTCGGTACAGTTGTAGAGTGAGTATTTAAGTGCATCACATTTTACCTAAGTGTGTTGTATATTCTGACGAGATGGCAGCAGTAAATTAAAGTGAGTACCTGCCTTTTATTTTAGTTAAAGACCAGGCGAGTGTGGTGATATTTTAAATTGTTTTTAAATGTCCAGACTCAAGCCTGCACTCTTAGATTAGAGGTTTTAGTGTGTTGCACTGTAGCTGGATCAACCTGTTTTTTAGTTCTGTGATCAGATGACCACTAATTCTGCTGTTCTTTTTTTCTTTCTTTCGTCTTTTGTTAACAGTTTTAGAAATGACGATAAATTTAAAAATATAGATTTGTGGCCAAAACAAGGGTGTTCAACCAATTTAGGCTGGAGATCTAATGCATGCAATTTAGTCCATTTTTAGATCTACTGGCTTAAAAGAAGCATAAAGGCATAACAGAATAACATCGTAGCCAAAATTAATCACTTTAATTACACAAAATACGTAAAAGGATTTTTTTCCATCAAAAGCTGTAGGCCTACTACTCGATTTTCAAGATGGCACACATGTGAAAAAATAAGTATTTCCCATCGTAAATATTGAAGAAAGTTTAGTGAGATATTTGGCTGTGTATGTCATTGAAAAGATTATTATAATCTGGTGAATAATTTGTCAGATCCAGTCTTACAAAACCAGAAAGATAAGTATCAGTCAGTTTATTTCTACACCTAGACTTCACTATGTTCACCGTTGAAAACGGTGGCTCACATAGATAAGTTGAACCAAAAAACAATGAAACATACGATGCCAAAATTATCTTCATTGTATTCTGACTTCAAGGAAATCTCATTTTGAAATCGAATTATTTCCTCTTCAAGTTCAGGTCCGCTACAAGAGAAAAGAATACTCATTTTACTTGTGATATCTGTCACATCAACTTTTTGGAAAGGCTGAGCTATGAAAGCTAGAACAAGTTAGCTTCTTGATCAAATGATATTGTTGATCCGACAGTTCTGACTGTAATTTAGGAAGGTGTTTCATATTTAATTTCTGTAACTGTCCCATCCAAAGGTCAATTTTTTGCGTGAAACACTTCATGAAAGTCATAAGAGCGAAGACGGTTCGGTCTTTTCCTTGAAGTTCTTTGTTTGACTCATTTAGTTTAACTGTCACATTAGCTACAAATGCCTGACCCAAAAACCAACTCACGGCCGACTTCCTTCCCCGTCCTTCCCCACTCCGATGAGACTGATGACCTCGCTGTCTGGTCTCCTTCCCCAAACAACCTAACCCAAAAACCAACTCAAGTCATACAGTCGTGACCAGTCCTTCTCTCTTTCAGACACAAAAGATTTTATCGCTGGCAGAAGTTCTCTAAATCTGTTTAGAACCATGGAACCTCAGTTATCGAACTTCGGTGTGCAATAGCAGATCTCCATAAGGCTGTCCAAGTCTTCTGACCGCACGCTAAACTTTCTTCTCTGTATGACTGTGAGCGAATGAAATTCACAATTCTTGTTACAATACTCATTACCTGTGCCATTTTCAAAATCTATCCGCAAAACACATACAATGATACTTGAAGAAAGGTGGGAAAGATCGTCGTTCGCACACAAGTTAGCAAAACCTTTTTGTTTGCCCACCACACAAAGCGCTCCAATAGACGCAAGTTTCTAAATTGGCAAGTGACATTCAGAAATGAACGATTTGAATACATTGTAAAAATATTCTTCTCGTGTAGTGATTTTCAAGATCAAAATTGTAAGCAAATCTTCTGTTACACTGAAATCCGAAAATATCAATCTTACAAAAATCGTAACTTCAGGTGACTCGACTTCATCTGCTGACTCGTGTAAATGCAATGAGAAACATAAACTTGACTACAAATATGTTATCAGTTAACTTTTTATATTTTTCCGACACTACTTCCACTATCATTGTTACAATGGGTCTTGCCAAAGACTTGTCTCTGATGGCAGATATTATCTGTGCCTTTTTTTTTTAATGTGTAAAAAAAGGACTCAGTAGCTGCCAGAAAGCATTCCTTAATATCTGTGCCATCGTAAGATGGTTTCATCAGTACTTCTGGTACACGAACTGATACTATGTTTGATGAAAGATTGTTTATTTCCTGTGGTTGCAGTTTACTTTCAAGACTTGGAAGTTTCTTCTTCCTCAACTCACTACAAAGAGCTGCATTCAGTTCGAAGCGTTTCTGAACTATTCTAAAGTGGCGTTCAGTATTTCCTGTTTTATGTATGGCTAAAGCAGCATTGCATAGCAAACATATTGGGTAACAGCGATCTTTATGCATTGTAATAAAGAACTGTTCTTCCACTCACCATGGAAATTGTATTCTTTCCTGTGTTTAGTTCCACTAATTTTTCATAAACATTTACAGTAACTCCTGAAAGAAAAAAACAGTTGCTTGGCGTAAGTGTAATTGTTGTTGTGGTCTTCAGTCCTGAGACTGGTTTGATGCAGCCCTCCATGCATACAGTAAAGCTGCATGCCCTCGGGAAAAATTACGGCTGTAGTTTCCCCTTGCTTTCAGCCGTTCGCAGTACCAGCACAGCAAGGCCGTTTTGGTTATTGTTACAAGGCCAGATCAGTCAATCATCCAGACTGTTGCCCTTGCAACTACTGAAAAGGCTGCTGCCCCTCTTCAGGAACCACACGTTTGTCTGGCCTCTCAGCAGATACCCCTCCGTTGTGGAACCACCTACGGTACGGCTATCTGTATCGCTGAGGCACGCAAGCCTCCCCACCAACGGCAAGGTCCATGGTTCACGGGGGGGGGGGTAAAAGTGTAAAAGTTGGTGAAATGCAGCCGGAGACGAAAGAGGCGGAGACAGTGTTGTCTAATTTAACGCCTATAAAAACTATGCGAAACACTCATTGTCAACAAACTGATATTTTACAAAAAACAGCTCATTTAAATAGATTTTTAGAGAAAGGTTTTGAAATTACATGGGAAGATGGTATCCGTTCTTTCGGACACGTCCACATCTTGCAGCTCTCGAAGATTGAAATTACAATGGAATCCACACCTTTCGCTGCTTACAGGCGTTGATAAACATCAAGGGGGACAGTTGAAAACGTGTGCCCCCACCGAAACTCGAACCCGGACCATGGCCATAACCGGTCGGTTGCTATCGAGGAGTCGAGCACCTCTGCTGCAGAGGAACAGATGTTTTCTTTGTTTTTTTTTCCCTCCTTTCTGGTACCTGAATTAACTTTTATACGTGTTGAAAATTTGTCTGTGTATAAAGTATCGAATATTGTGATTCGGTTTCTCGTTAATTTGAGGGAAGAAAGATTGGGGTTTAAAGTTCCGTGAACAACGAGGTCATGAGAGGTCGAGCATAAATTCGGATTACGTAACGGTTCTTTTCGAAGGAACTATCCCGGCATTAATGTTAAGCGATTTAGGGGAAATCACAGAAAACTAAAATGTGGACGGCCGGCCGGGGTTTTGAACCGTCGTCCTCCCGGGTGCGAGTCCAGTGTGATGAACACCTCCCTTGGCGGTTAAATTGAGAACAACCACGCCTAATGAAGCTCAGTGGTATTCGCGCCATGGAATTCCATTTCAATTTACTGGAACAGAATCTGAAGAACTGCATGTTTGCTATGAGCTGAGCTGTATAAATTTATTGTTTATTTTCTACTGCCCATCTTCACAGGAACAAAAAAGCTGTACATGAGACGGGTATGCAGTTCAACTTTCCACTGAATAAATTAAAAACGTTCGGAGTTACAATTACTCTGCCACTGATTTAAGTGCTGTCAATGGCAATATTTCGAAAGACTTGCTGATGACTATTTCTCAATAGTACAGTGAGGTGTGGTTCTGACCACTTAAACTGATATTACGTTAATTGTTTCTGGCTTCCTAAATATAAATAGGTTTTCCAAGTGGAATTAATTAATTGTCACTAGGCTCGAAAACTTATGCTTATTAATACACAGAATGGTTATAATTAAACTTTCGCAACTTGAGCCAGCGCAGACGGAAAACCATTTACAGTATGGGTACCCGACCTTATAGGCATGACGATCAGAGTGTGCGCTGCATAATGTGTGTTGATTGGTTGGTTGCTTCTGGGGAGGGGACCAAACAGCGAGGTCGTCGGTCCCATTGCGTTAGGGAAGGAGAGGGAAGGAAATGGCCGTGCCCTTTCAAAGGAACCATCCCGGCATTTGCCTGGAGCGATGGAGGGAAATCACGGTAAACCTAAATCAGGATGACCGGACGCGGGTTTGAACCGTCGTCCTCCCGAATGCGAGGCCCAGTGTGCTAACCACTGCGCCACCTAGCAGGGTGATGTGCGTTGTTAGCAGTGTTACGTGTCGTGACATCCCGTTAGGCGCCGGTACAGGTACGGCGACATGGGGTTGACAGACAGGTACCAGTGTACCACTACAGTTGCAGACAGTCAGAATGCTTGTGGACAAGGTGGGCAGGGCTTTACTCGTAAAGCTATTTCATTAAAACAACTGCAGTAGTGATTCTGTTGTTCGCGAGTATCGATGCATTAAAGGAATATGGAGAGGTCCTTTTTCCGCACCAGTGTCAAAGAACCTGATTCTGAAGTTCGAATTAACTGGGATTTGGGAATGGCTCCTGGGGGAGGTCGACGGCCATTTGCGCCACACATCGTTGAAGAAGTTAGTGTAGCCATGGCTGAGAATGCTGGACGCAATGTGCGATCTTCAAGCAGTGCACGAGCTGTGTCACGACAACTGGATATTCTGCAGTCCACCATTGTTTTGGGGCAACAATAGAGCAATCTCTACTGCAGTTCCAGGCTGTCGTGAATGCAGGTGGTAGTGACACTGAGCAACGTTTGTAACCTGACAGGCAATTAAAAATTGTTATCCTCTTATGTGGAAAATAACATGCGTTTCTTTCAATGGCTTATTCATTATACCTCTTCTGCATGTCCTTACAAATGTTTCCACAAAGTTTTATCGTCCTTCGATCAATCGTATGTGATGCGGAGTCTTCTCACTTAGCGAAAGTTTAATTATAACCACGCTGTACTTCATGACAGTAGCAAAGGCCATACTTTTGTACACTGGACACATTGCAGCCATTCCCTAGCTAATTTATGCAGTGGTAATTTTTCTTGAAATTAGATAATTTTCAATATTTGCAATTTTCGAACGTTTACTACATTGTAGTTTCTCAACATTGACAATAAACAGCAGATAATTAATACCAGTATGTTACCAAAATCAATGAGACAGTGGTATAAAATTTGTCAGAATATGCATGTAATAAAAGTATGTAAAAAGTAACAGGATGTTAATGAGGAAAATGGTGACAGGAATAATTCAGAACTTTTTCAGTTCATATTTTGTACCACTCCTGCTCATGGTGGTTTAGATGGCTGCTCTAAGAGATGCCGATCACACATGGAACGTAGAAACGTTCGAGCTACGCAGGGAGAGCAAAAGTATCAATTAATGCTAAAGCGGCCACACAACGAAACACTGAGGTCGAGTAATGCGAAGGTGTCATAACGATCATGAAGCTGCGCATGCGCAGTAGCTACAGTTCGAAAACGGTCGTAAGCGGTCATGGTACCTTTATTCGAATGAAGCATAGTTTTCGCCTGCACCCGTTTGTGCTTCACAGTTGAATGTTGAGGACAGCGTTCCCAGCTGTCAGAGAAGTTCTTACGCTGACTCTACTGTAGTTTCAATTCATTTGTCTTGCAGTCGAAGGATAGCAAGCTTTTACGCTACATGAACAACTTCGCGTTTCTCTACAATATACGCCAGTTACCAGTTTTTGCACTCGTTTGATATTTTGTCGATATCTAACTGTATATTAACAGAATTTTCAACGAATAAACTTTCCTAATTATAAATGCATCGTCAGCGAATAGTCTGGAGTACAAAAAATTCTGTGGTTGTAGATGACTCTGCACTGAGAATAACGTGTTGTGCCTGCCTGTCAAGTAATTTTCGAAAGTCGCAGAAGTGATCAGATACGGACTCCTCCATTGGATCTGCGCGCTTGGCACTATTACTGCAGAAACTGAGACCGACGGTAAAACTTTGCAGTGTTTCAGCGCACTGTTTATCACTTACGCGGAAATACTGTAAAAATTGTGTTACTGAAAACATGTAGTAAAGCGGTGTACCCCATACCCATAATACCGGGTTCGAAACAGCCTATTACGTACCGGCAAGTAGAACATTAAATTTTTGACTTGTCGCCGACACACAATCCTCCGCCTGAGTTGAGTACACCACCAAATGGACCACGCATACTACTGCAATGAAAGTCAGTGGCCTTTTTAGTGAATTAGTCCCCTTGATAAACTCCAAATTTATTCTCTAAATTCACTCGTTATTCTAAACACAAAGAAGCTAATGAAATCATAAACGTATAGGTTTCGAAGTCTCCTTTCCATTTTCAGATGATGTATACAGAAATGGTTTCGTGGTTTTTCTGCTTTCAACACCAAAACGTACTTACCCGCTAGAGTTAAAAATTCTTGGAGCTCTGCGAAATGGAAGTATGTTTTGATCATATTCTCATTATTCGATCTCATTTTCCACAGAATTAAGTAGGTAATAAGTAAGTGTAGGTTTCAGAAAAAAAAGTGGCTGAGGTATCCATCGCGCAATACAACAATTTGACTAAGTGAAAATTAAAACACCTTCAGCCGTCTCTTCCGCCTTTTTTTCTAAAGAGATGGCTGCAGCGGATGTTTTAATTTACATTTCATATTGAACAGCCGAAGTTCCTTAACGATCTGTTACAAGGATGAACATACAAATATTTTCACGAAACGTATGAGCAGATGTATTGATCTGATGAAAGATTTTTTTTTTCACAAATGGTTTCTTACTGGGTAGGCCGAAAGACAAAAAGTACGAATTGCGTAGTCATGGTCTGGATTGTATGGCAAAGATCGACTTCAGTATTTGCCGAGATGTACACGTATATGCTATTTCGTATTCAACGGCCTAGTTACTTAAGTCTGAAGTTCTGACGATGCGTCACTGATTTTTAGTGTGGACTGTCCGTCTTACTAGCTTAGCAGTCAGCGCGGCAGAATTACATGCAGGGGGAACAGGTTCGATTTTCTCCGCTCGGGGACTGGGTGTTGTCTTGTCTTCATCATCACTTCATGCTCATCCACACGCAAGTCGCCAAAATGACGTCAAATAAAAACATTTGCACCAGAGTACCGGTCTACCCGATGGGTGGCCCTAGCCACACGCTCGTTTCAGTGTAAGGTGTGGACTATCCAAATTGCCTGACTCAAAGTACTTGACAGTACGGTGCTGAGCAGTCAATATGTCTGGCCTCTTAAGCGCCAGTCGCATGGCGTCGTTGAGAACCAGCAAGGCGTTGAGTATAGCTTTCCTGAACCCATCGATATCGTATTCGCTACACGGGCTGCGATATCGCTGAACGATAAACCGGCCTCTATGGTCCACTATTCTGCCGCTGGCTAATTCAGACAAGTGCTGGCACACGTTTCTCCGTGTTACTAGAGACTTAGGAGACCTTTTCACAAAAAACAACATTCAAATGCAATTTCTACATGAAAACCCCACTGCGTAATCTTCCCTATGCAGGACGTTAAAAAAATGTTCCATATTTTGAGAGATGGTAGTACGCACGAAAACTAGACAAATATATCCAGTAAACACCGGCTCTAAAATGCATATCTTAAGTGCTGTGATCTCTTCTTCATCTTCGCTACTGTGAAACACATCTCTTCTACTGCAAGCTCTTTGATATTACGAACTACCTACGGATAGCAGTTAAGTCTGTGAAATGCTTTTACATTATAGTTTTATCTTTGCATTTAGGAGCACTGTGTAAGCTTATTATTCCGTACGGCGAATGGACGACACGGACTGGACGATTGCTTCCATTTGCCAGACCAAGTCTATCACTTCCCAAGTGGTACCATAGCGTTTTGTTATGCTGGTAAGTGCAAAGATTAAACTACAGTGTAAAAGAATTTCACAAACTTATCAAAACGACAACTGACTCCATTAGAATTAATGTTCTTACGCGTAGCTGTGAATACGGTTTACAGAAACAACACTTAACAGGTGTTTGCATGCTGTATTATTGGCAATAACAGAGGAATGTGTCCACGTTTGTTTATTGCGTTCCGTAGATCGTTCTTAACAGCAAAGAGCTTACAGTAGAGGAGATGTGTTTCACAGTACCGACGATGGAAAAAGTATTCATAGGTCTTAAGGTATGCATTTTGGAGCCCATGTTTGCTGCGCATTCTGGCTAGTTTTGGTCCATACTACCACTTGCCAAAATACGGAACATTCTTTTAACACTCTCTAAACATAATGTAGGTCTATAAATTGCGTTACTCATATTTAATTTTTTTTCGGTTGCGCTGAAATTCGAATAAGTTGTACAGTGCCTTCATGTCGTTGCAGTTGTACTAGCCAGCGGTGTAAGTGATCTGGTAGGTGACGTCGGAAGCCCACGAGGCAGTTTGCTGACGTTGCATTTATGCATGAGAAGGTCCTACGCCAGAGAACGGTAACGAAGTGCGGGAAGACCTTAAGAGGAGGCGCAGTTTACCTTATGATACACTGAGTGTGAATAAGTGGAAAGACCCTCTGGTGCGTGATTGACTGTTACCATCAGTCGGTGGAAATAATTTTTAAAATCCAGCTGTAAGTGTCCTGTACAATAGAAAATGGAAGAGTCGTGTAATATTAGTTGCAGTAAAGGCAGGTGCAGAGCCGGTTCGAGAACATTAGCGCACCATACAAATCTTGTACATGGTCGCCCCTACGATCCCTCTCACCTTGACGTCCTAAAAGGTCGCTGCTAATTGTGGGACGTCCTGTATAGAAATCTTAAATAGTTGTGGCGCCTTTGGCAGCGCTGTCAGCTTGGTGCTCCAAGGCCTTAGACATATCCTGAGCAGGTATGACGCGAATTCATGGGAATAATCCTGAGTGTATGTTGTCCACAAAGTAGGTAGCTCAGAAAAATCTTCGTTCGACCGATTCTTGAGTACTGCTCATCAGTCTGGGAATCTTACTAGGTAGGTTTAACAGAGGGGGCAGAGAATATCCAAAGAAGAGCAGCACGTTTCGTCACAGGTTCGCTTAGTAAGCGCGAGAGTGTCACACAGGTAGTGGCCAGACACTACTAGAGAGGCACTGTTTGCTGTTATAAGATCGAAGTTGAGTCAGGCAGCATTTTACTGCCTTTTTACGTACGTGTCGCGAAGTGACCATGCGGTAAAATCAGAAAAAAATACGTATACATATCGACAGTTGTTCCCCCCCGCTGAGAAACAGCAATCTGAAGAAGAAGAAGAAGAAGAAGAAAGGGGAAGTGCAGGGAATCCGAAGCACTTTCCCCTACATACCTTGAGGTGGCTTGCGAAGTATAGTTGTATGAATGAATGATGAAAGCTGAATGGGCAAGCACCAAGGAATGGGAAGACGAGCGAGCGGAGGGGAGCAGAAGTCGAGAAGGGAGAAGAACGGTCTCGAGCTCTTCTGGATCGCTGACAGCCTCTGCAGTGCCGACGACAGGCGTTTGCTTTATGTGCTCCAGAATCGCATTTCTCGGGAAGAGCGACGCAATCCCCGGCTGTTCATAATTCACGGCGGGTGCCAAATCTCGCACGGAACAAATGGGATTAGGCCGGCTAGCTGTCGCGGCCTGGCGCTGCAGCGTGTTTTATTAAAGTGGTCGATGCTCGGGATCGCCGCTGCCGCAGCTGGAGCGGACGCGGCGCTTCTGCGCATGCGCGGCGCGCGCGGGTCCCAGCCGGCAGCGCCCGAGGCCGCTTCACGTGCCACTGGCTGCAGACGGTGGCCCTTTGATCTCCGAGCACGCCGAGCCGCTGCGGAATTTAAATGTGGCCCTACCTACCTACTTTGATACCCTGCGGATCACCTTTAGGGTGTAGCGCGGAAAATAAGCAGCGTTTTTCCTGCTACCTAAACATTTTAATTCCACGCTTCCACGACGTCAATACGGTAGTCGAGCCCCACCAGCCTAGAGGTGACGTACGCTGTACGTGTGTTACAAAGTACGTCGCATGATGTGCTCTAGCAAGGCGAATTAGATATTTGAGAAGACTGTCGGGCAGTCTTTACGCCTTTCTCTAATTGTTGAGACGGGCAAATGAAGTTTCGAGGAGTGTTGATAGTTTTTCCAAAAGACTGTGGCATTTGAAACCGTGGTGTCTATGTACTGTTGGAAGTGTATCGCTAGCGGGTTAATACCACCGTGTACATTAACCATCCATGAGACAGCTGTCTTCCGTATGACGTCAGAAATCGACTACAAAGTAAGTGAAGGCAAACGGATCTGATCCAAACAAAATACACCATCGAAATAAAACTGCTGATTTGCTAAAGGACATCTTGTGAATACGATGAGCTACCATTTCGAATGTGTTGTAGCCAAATCAGTATTCGGGGGGAGAACCCGTCGCCAATGGCTTCTGATACAGAGGACAATAAATAGTTGTATGCATATCGTTATCTACAGCATAACAACTGTAAAGTGTAAAATACATCGATAAATAAAGACTGATGTTAGCTGTCATGGCCACAAAATGAAATCGGTGTCTACCACATAATGAGGTTGTTAGTTCAGAGGTGAATCTAACGGTGATAAAACATATCACTTTTCTATATATTTATTCATTACACTTCTATACTTTATATATTCTACCCTTAAACACTAATTGTCTAACACGGTATTTTGACATATGTGAATGCGTCTCTCTCTCTCTCTCTCTCTCTCTCTCTCTCTCTCTCTCTCTCTCTCTCCTGACACACACACACACACACACACACACACACACACACACACCAGCAATAACAAGAGATGTGTGATATAGATAACCTATCTGTCAGTTCTGTTTTTACATCGTGCTATATCCAGTGTAACCAAGAAATGTCACCGTTTAATATTTGACAGCAATAATGTATACACGACGGACTGTGTACTTTAAGGTAGGACATATTTCATATGTTTCGTATTAATAAAGACATAGTTACAATTAGATTTTAAATTTCCACGTGCTTATAAACACAGATGAACTTCGCTCAGGGAGACATTCATCTTTAAAACCCGACGAAAACGTTGAATGTGTGCGTACTCTTGTGAGATCAGACAGACGTTTAACAATCGGGACGGTGGGTTGTCTGTTAAACTTGAACATTTTCACTGTAGTTCAAATTTTGACAGAAGATTTGCACAAGCGAAATGTTAGCCTCAAAATGGTGCCGAAAAACCTCACAGCTGAGAAGTACAATCGAAGAAATGTGTGCGTTGATCATCTTGAGAGGGTTGCTAATGACCACGAATGGTTCGGTCTTGATATCACGGGAGATGAATCCTCTGTTTTGGAGTGAAATCGTGAGACAAAGCGGTAAAGTGAGGAGTGCCACACTCAGACATCTCCTCGACCAATAAAAAGTTCGAATAAGCAAAACAAAGATCAAAACAATGCCAATTTGCTGCTTTGACAGTAGGAGTATCGTGCACAAGGAATTCGTTTCTCCAGGACAGCCGGCCGGGGTGGCCAAGCGGTTAAAGGCGCTACAGTCTGGAACCGCGCGACCGCTACGGTCCCAGTTTCGAATCCTGCCTCGGGCATGGATATGTGTGATGTCCTTAGGTTATTAGGTTTAAGTAGTTCTAAGTTCTAGGGGACTGATGACCTTAGATTTTAAGTCCCATAGTGCTCAGAGCCATTTGAACGATCTCCAGGACAGATTGTCAACTAAGTGTTTTACAGAGACGTCCTTGAAGGGCTCAGGAAAAGGGTGAATCAAGTGAGATCGAACATTGCAAACAAGCGGCTGCTGCATCATGACAAAACTCCATTTCACACGACCACATCCATCACCGAGTTTTTTACCTCAACTAAGTGTTTTACAGAGACGTCCTTGAAGGGCTCAGGAAAAGGGTGAATCAAGTGAGATCGAACATTGCAAACAAGCGGCTGCTGCATCATGACAAAATCCCATTTCACACGACCACATCCATCACCGAGTTTTTTACCTCAACAGGAATTCCTGTTGTTCCACAGCACCCCTGTTCACCTGGTCTGAGTCTCTGTAACGTTTTCCTTTTCTTGAAATTGAAAAATGTCGTAAAAGGACATCATTTTGGGACTCTGGAGAACATTGAAAGAAATGTGACCGAGGTGTTAAAGGCCCTGCCAGTTGAAGCCTTTCAGCGCTACTACCAAGACTGGGAACAACGTCTCCTCTGGTGGATAACTGTCGAAGTGAAAATCCTTGAAGGGGACAGTATTGTTGTTTGTAAAAAAAACTAAAAACTTTGGCAGATACCAGGTGTATCGGTATGAAATTAGCGTTAAAATACAAATGAGTCGATAGGGAATATTTGTTGTGACCGAGCCTTAATTTTTTTTTTGTTTGGTTGGTATGACATCTGTCAAAGATATTTAGTAAACATCAAGTCATGGAACAAACAACATCATATGTTTTCATCGTGTTAACAACGTCGAATTTTGTTCCAGAAAGGGAGGATTTGCGGAAAGCATTAATTTTTTGTTTTCATTTGAAAAAAAGTGCTGCAGAATCGCATCGAATGCATATGGTCGAGGCATATGGTGATCATGCTCCATCAGAAGCAACATGCAAAAGACGATTTCAACGGTTCAGAAATAATGATTTTGACGTAAGAAATTAAGAGCGTGGAAGACCACAAAAAAGTTCGAAAATACCGAATTGCAAGCAATATTGGTTCAAATGGCTCTGAGCACTATGCGACTTAACTTCTGAGGTCATCAGTCCCCTAGAACTTAGAACTAATTAAACCTAAATAACCTAAGGACATCACGCATATCCATGTCCGAGGCAGGAGTCGAACCTGCGACCGTAACGGTCGCCTGGTCCCAGACTGTAGCGCCTAGAACCGCACGGCCACTACGGCCGGCTGCAAGCAATATTGGATGAAGATGATACTGTGAGTCAGAAGCAAATGGCAGCAATGCTAAATGTTGCACAACAAACAATTTCTGACCGTTTGAAAGCATGGGAAAGATCCAACAGTGCTACATGAATTGAATGAAAGTCAGATGGAGAACCGAAAAACCATTTGTCAAATTTCGCTTCAAAGACATGAAAGAAAATCAATTTTGCATCGAATTGTTACTGGCGATGAAAAATGGATTTATTTTAAGAATCCTGAACGGGAAAAATCATGGGTTAATCTGAGACAACCATCACCATCGACTGCATAACCAGATCGATTCGGCAAGAAGACAATGCTCTGTGTTTGGTGGGATCAGAAAGGTGTGGTGTATCATGAGCTTCTAAAACCCGGTGAAACTGTGAATACTAATCGCTGCAGGCAACAAATGATCAATTTGAAGTATGCATTGATCGAAAAAGACCAGAATGCGCCAGAAGACATAGCAAAGTAATTTTTTTACACGACAACGCACCTGCACAGAAAGCAAAACTGGTTCAGGATACAATAAAAACACTTGGCTGGCAGCTGCTACCCCACCCGCAGTATTCACCAGACTTGGCCCCTTCTGACTACCATTTCTTTTCATCAATGGGACACGCATTGGCTGAGGAACACTTCGATTCCTACGAAGAAGTCGAAAATTGGGTGTCTGATTGGTTTGCTTCAAAAGACGAACATTTCTATTGGCGTGGTGTCCACAAATTGCCAGAAAGGTGGTCAAAATGTATAGAAAGCAATGGTCAGTACTTTGAATAAAATGTTTTTACTTTTCAATTCAAAATTAGTGTTTCATTTTCACAAAAAACGCTCGTTTCATACCGGTACACCTGATAAAAACCCAGTCTATTACTTTTCTCACACAACTCGTATACACCATTTCTGAACAATTTTTCAGCATTTCCCGTGCTCGTAATTGCTGTCGCAATGGCCACATGCCTACGAGAAAGGGAACTGGCGGGCGCGCTGCAGGCAGCGCACGCATGCTCGTCACGTGCGGCCAGCCTGTCCCTGCCCCTGGTCGCCGGTCGCGGCGCGCCGACCCTTATTGGGCAGGGCGGCCGAGGCCGAGGCGGCCGCGGGAGCGCTGCTCTGCTGACCACAGCCCGCACAAGTAATCACAAACGACGGCTCGCCAGGGTGGACTGCTGATTGGATACGAGGCTTCCTATCGATACGTTTGTCAAGCCTTGAAAGTCACATTCCTAGTACCTACGACGGGCATTCAAGCCCGGTTGAAGAAATGCGGGATTTGTTGCGTGGCATCGCAGAATATTCCTGCTTCAGCCCCTATAGTTTCATAAAGTTCCGACAGGTGGCGACGCTATACTTACAAGGGAACCTCCCCATCGTACCCCCCTCAGATTTAGTTATAAGTTGGCACAGTGGATAGGCCTTGAAAAAACTGAACACAGATCAATCGAGAAAACAGGAAGAAGTTGTGTGGAACCATGAAAAAAAATAAGCAAAATATACAAACTGAGTAGTCCATGCGCGAGATATGCAACATCAAGGATAGTATGAGCTCAGGAGCGCCGTGGTCCCGTGGTTAGCGTGAGGAACTGCTAAGCGAGAGGTCCTTGGTTCGAATCTTCCCTCGAGTGAAAAATTTACTTTCTTTACTTTCGCAAAGTTATGATCTGTCCGTTCCTTCATTGACGTCTTTGTTCACTGTAATAAGTTTAGTGTCTGTGTTTTGCGACGGCACTGCAAAACCGTGCGATTAGTAGACGAAAGGAGTGCCTCTCCAATGGGAACCGAAAACATTTGATCGTAAGGTCATAGGTCAACCGATTCCTCCACAGGAAAACACGTCTGATATATTCTATACGACACTGGTGACGGCATGTGCGTCACATGACAGGAACATGTTGTCGACCCACCTAACTTGTACACTTGGTGAATGGGTAAAAAGATTCTTCTACCTTGCCCGATTTAGGTTTTCTTGTGGATGTGATAATCACTCCCAAAAAGTGATTAAAACATAAGAGTTTGTCACATAAACTGCAACAAATGAATGCAACAGTTTCACAGTCGCACAGTTTTCCCTGTGCTCTGTCAAAACATATGCTTTTAACGTTTTCAAATTGTCTGAAAATAAAAAATTAAACTTCTCACTCGAGGGAAGACTTGAATCAATGACCTGTCCTTCCGCAACTGCTCACGCTAACCACGGGACCACGGCGCTGCTGCGCTCACACTATCCTTAATGTTGCATATCTTGCGCATGGACTACTCAGTTTGTATATTTTGTTCATTTTTTTCATAGTTCCACACAACTTCTTCCTGTTTTCTCCACTGATCTGTGTTCAGTTTTTCAAGGCCTATCCAGTGTGCCGACTTATAACTAAATCTGAGGGGGGTGCGATGGGGAGGTTCCCTTGTTAGCTTTCAAAATGGCGTCTGTAACTGAGACCCGAACCAAGCAGAGATCTGTCATCGCAGAATTCATACGTGCTTGCAGAATGTCTGCGGAGACCTGGCATTACCAGGTGTAGAAGTATGAAACCCGAATTTGGTTGCAATAATTACACGTCTGTTGTTTGAAACTGATAAACAATATTTTTTCAAGTTTGGAAGGTAGGAGACGAGGTACTGGCAGAAGTAAAGCTGTGAGGACGGGGCGTGAGTCGTGCTTGGGTAGCTCAGCTGGTAGAGCACTTGCCCGCGAAAGGCAAAGCTCCAGAGTTCGAGTCTCGGTCCGGCACACAGTTTTAATCTGCCAGGAAGTTTCTTAGTCTCCATTGCTATTTATACATTTCTCCTACCTCTCCGGCAGGCCATGAATGCCACGCCAAAACAACAGTTCTTTTGAAGCGAACCAGTCGGCGTGCCATTTTCGTACATTTTCATACGAATTGAAGCGTTGTTCAGCGAGAGCGTGTCCCTGTGATGCAAATAGATGATACTCAGACGGAGCCAAGTCTGGAGAATAAGCCGCATGCTGTAGTATTTCCCAACTGAACGCCTTGATCTTTTCCCTCACCTGTTTTGATGTGTGTGGTGGGGCGTCATCATGGAGCAATAACACTTTGTGTTGTCTTTTTCCATATTATGGTCGTTTCTCACGTAATGCTCGATTTAAATCGTATCATTTGCTGTTGATAACGGTTTCGCCAGATTTTAGCATCTCATAATAGATGACACCCTTCTGATCCCACCAAACACGGAGCATTGTCTTCTTTCCAAAGCGATTTGGTCTTGCAGTGGATGTCGGTGGTTTGCTTGGATTCACCCATGATTTACGACGCTTGGGATTCTCAAAATATATCCATTTTTCATCACCTGTCACTATTTGATGGAGAAATGACTTTCTTTTGTATCTGGCGAGCAGCATTTCACAAGTGGTCTTTCGATTTGCTTGCTGTCTTTCATTCAGTTCATGCGGAATCCATTTTTTCACTCTCTGCACCTTTAGTATAGCTTTCAAACGAAGAGAAACGGCTTCCTGCATCACAAAATGGCTCTAAGCACTATGGGACTTGACATCTGAGGTCATCAGTCCCCTAGATTTAGAACTACTTAAACCTAACTAACCTGAGGACATCACACTTATACATGGCCGAGGCAGGATTCGAACCTGGGACCGTAGCAGCAGCGCGGTTCCGGACTGAAGCGCCTAGAACCGCACGGCCACAACGGCCGGCCCTGCGTCACATTCAATTGTTCGTGAGTTCCTGTTGACTTTGAGTATCATCTTGATCCAATAAGGCCTGCAATTCGTAGACTTCTCACATTTTCGGAGGTTTCCCGTGCTCCTTGTTTCTCACGTCAAAATCACCACTTTTGAATTTTTTGAACCACTCGGAACACTGCGATTTTCCAAGAGCATGTCCGCCGAAAGTTTCGGTAAGCATTCGATTGTGCGGCAGTTTTTTTTAAATGATAGAAAACCAACGCTGTCCGCAAGTCTTTGTTCTTAGGCACAAAACTCGACATGTTCATGGGTTTCAAACAGATGCCGATGTATGAAACTTAGATTACTGTGCGGTGACATTCGTCGTCAGCAGGGAGCAGATGGCGCTGCAGACGACGTCTTACGAGCCCTACACTGGCGGCTGGCACCATCTATAGGGAAATTCCGATTTCATGCTTCTACACCTGGTAAACAAAAGCACGGTGAGTCGTTGGGCTTGGAGTCTGCCATCATCGCAACAAGGTCGCGCACACTTGTCCGGACTCCAACGTACCATAGAAAATTGAAAAAGCGACTTCATCGTGTTCGTCGCCACAAAAATGCAAACGAACTTCTCCACTACTACGCAAGACCTCACACAAGTCTGCGCAGTCGTGAGGAGCCAACAAAACTTCAGAGGACTGTTCTTCCTCATCCACCTTACAGCTCGGATCTCGGACCTTCCGACATCCACCTGTTTGGTGCAATGAGGGATAAACTCCGCTCGAAGCAATACCTTGACGATGGGGAGGTTAGTGATTCAGCAAGACGTTGCCTCCAACGTCGAGAGGCAGAGTTGTACCATGTAGGCACACAGCCCTTACCACTAAGATGGCGTAAGGCCGTCGCATTGGACTGAGATTACGTTGGAAAATAGGGTATTATAGCCAAAAAGAGTGCGGAATAATATGGTGTATTGGAATCATGAATAGAACTAAACTGGTTGCTTATTGAACGCCCCTCCTACATCTACATCCATACTCTGCGAACCACTGAGAAGTTAACGGCAGAGGGTACTTCCCATTGCACCAGTTGGTAGGTCTTCTTCCCGTATCATTGCTTAAACGCCTCTGTCCGTGCTGTAATTAGTGCAATCCTGTCCTCGCTGTTCCTACTCGAGCGTCACGTAGAGACCTTCTAGATTCATCACATAACACTGTTGAAACTTTGTCAGTTTGCTTTGTCGAGATAGCTTGCGTTTATCCCCACGTGTCTCGCATTTCAGTTTCTTTATCATCTCCGTGACACACTCTCACGGGTCAAATAAACCTCTGGCTGTTTTTGCTTCTTTCTATACATTCAGTAACCCCTGGGCAATATTCCACGATGGGTCGCATGGAAGCTTTGTAAGCACTTTCCTTTGTAGATTGGCGGCATTTTCCCAGTTTCCTACTAATGAACCCAAGTCTGCCACCTTCTGTACACACGATTGAGCCCGCGTGATCTTCCCGTTTCACTTCCGTACAAAGTGTCACACACAGGTACTCACATGAGTTGACCGATTTCAGTTGTGAATCGTGGATATTTCAGTCAGACGATACTACGTGTTTTTGTTCTGTGATGTGCACAGTTTTACATTTCTGTCTTTCCGACATAGAACAAGCATTCCACATTGTAAGAGGCGCAAGACGTTTGTGGAGTCCTCAGAAAAATGGGCATGTAACATAGGGAAATACAGTATGTTCAACAACCAACAGATAACCATAGAACTGGGAAGGCCAAGAAGAAGAGTTACGATTAAAATGAGAGTATAAGGTAGGGATGCAGTGTTTTTCCGCTACTGTTATTCTTATGTATCAGCAACGAAGCACATGAAAGTAACATACAAAAGTGGATTATCAATTATAAGATTCAAGATGGCACTGCTATCCTTTGACATTTGGGAAATATTACAGGACTTGTAAATGGGTTGAGCATTCTACTGTTTACATACATTACATTCACAAATTGTTGCTATAATGCTGGTACACATTGTTTTATGATCGGTAAAATGGACGGCGACTGGAAACAAAGCACTAATCTTCTGCTTTCTACTGACTCAGCTTCGAAATAGAGATATCAATAAAAAATCACTTGGGAGTGCTACCCCAGGGTTTCGACAGTATACCTGTCTAAATTATTAAAATATTCCCGCGCAGAGGCATGATATCACAATCTCTCAAAACTCGACCGCAACTGGCTGTTGTTGGTTGCTGTCGTCCGCCATTGCTATCGCCCAACGGTGCAAGACTGTTACACAGTTTCTTCAGCACCAGAATCCATTTACCATGCAGTTCCACACCCTTCTCCTCTCAAATAAAATTATTGGCTTTTTTAATAATTTTCGTGGTCCCTCTCTGCATATTATCGTAATACCCGCTTGGGGCATCCAGGACCCGACTCTCATCAAATTGAATATGACGACTGTAAAGCGTGCTCCGCAACAGCTGAGCCATCCATTTCATCCCTATTTTCCTTTTTTCAGCGGGTTGCGATCATATGTGGCCATCCTAAGGTGTTTCTTTATCTTTCATGTGGGTTTGTAGATTACGGCGATAGATCTCCTTAGGTCCTAAGCGGTCAGTGGCGTCTTTAACGAATGGCATAAAAAGTTTCGTAGACAGCTGTACATCACTATGAGCTTTACGTGACAGTCTTAACATTCTGTTTATTTCAACAGACGAATATACATAACACCATAACTCAGCAGTGCATTGGTAAGAGATTCCAATTCTTCGTCAAGCTTCGAGCAGTCCCGGAACAGAGACGTTCCTTGCTCTATCAGCTAACGCTTCTGTAACAATGCTTTTTTGCCGTTTACGGTGATTTTAATCTTGCTGCAGGTAATGGTCCGTGTGTGTGGCCTAAACTACTTTCTTTTTTTAACGCTAAGACATTCATAAAATGCAATATTTGAATTAATCTCACTGAGGTGTTCTTGAAAACGACGTAGACCCTCTTGCCCATATCTCCACAACAAAAAAGTATCATCCACGTAGCTAAACCAGATGTTCGGTTTTTTGGTGGCAGTTCCCAGTGTCTGTTGTTCGAATTTTTCAATAAAGAAATTTCTTACAAAAGGGCATAGCGAGCTCTTCATGGCCACTCCGCAAGTCTGATCGCAAAATTGGCCTTTCTGTTTAAAGTAATTGGTTGAGAGTATTTTAACTGCTCTGCAGTATTGGCAAGAAAAATCCTTGTCTATTTGCTCTGCCACATTATCATGTGGAACCATAGTAAACACATATACCTCATCAAAACTGGCTAATGTGTCCTTCAGTTGGACCACTCTACCACTATCCTATTCAATTTACTGATAAAATGTGCCGAACTCTTGATTGATCCTACCAAAAAAGTTCAAATGTGTGTGAAATCTTATGGGACTCAACTGCCAAGGTCATCAGTTTGCGAACCCAATAGCCTCGATGTTCCCTCAAAAGACCTCTTTGAGTGCTCATGTTGACTGAAGAGCTTTTCATCAACCGTTTAACAGTTGTATGAAAACTGTTGGAGGGTCATTCTCTATATTTATGCAGGTCCAACAAGTAGGTAATTTATATTCATAGCTGCAGCAGCATTGCCTTTATCAGCGGGAGAAGGATAATACCATCATTGACATTCAGGTTTTTTATAACACTCCTCTCACGTACATTTTCATTAATTTTTAACAGAGCAGAAGCAGGCATGCGCAGTGTGAATACGGTGACAGCTGAAGACGTCAGTATAGAAACGGTAACAGTATTATTAGCTCGGGCGAATTCACCAGAAAGAAATACGCCAGACAGCGCACCAAAATTTGGTATACTGGGGTCCACGTACAGAATGCGCTACGATATAAATGGTTGCCGGCTGACCGATTCAGTGGCTTACGTCAGCTGCGGTCAGCGTCGCTCAGGAGTCGCTGCCGACTGGAGGTGAGTCACGCCTGTGTAGTGGGTGTGACACAGGTGTGCCGCGAACAGGTCAGCGCTGGAACTGCTACACAGTCCGCTGCTTATTACTGTCAGCGGGCTATCTGTCGTTTTTCATCAACGCTGAGGCAAAAATGGTGCGTCCGCGGCTCCGCTGCTATAGAACCGATTTTAAAACGTTCGCACATAGACATCACACGCGGCCGCCAGTTAAGACTTATGACTTGTGTTGGCGGAAGAGCCAACACCGTGTTACGAATGGAGGCCGAAATGCACGCGTTTTAGCTCACGCAGGCTGGCGTGAGGAGGGAAGAACTAAGCTGACGAGAGGTCTGGAACATGACAAGGATAGAGAATTCAGAAAGCGGACATAATTAGTTTGATACTTAACTTTAATCCATTCATGATGAACGTCGCTCTTGACGGTACATGATTCACAATATTGTTGTTGTTGTTGTGGTCTTCAGTCCTGAGACTGGTTTGATGCAGCTCTCCATGCTACTCTGTCCTGTGCAAGCTTCTTCATCTCCCAGTACCTACTGCAACCTACATCCTTCTGAATCTGTTTAGTGTATTCATCTCCTGGTCTCCCTCTACGATTTTTACCCTCCACGCTGCCCTCCAATGCTAAATTTGTGATCCCTTGATGCCTCAAAATATGTCCTACCAACCGATCCCTTCTTCTAGTCAAGTTGTGCCACAAACTTCTCTTCTCCCCAATCCTATTCAATACCTCCTCATTAGTTACGTGATCTACCCACCTTACCTTCAGCATTCTTCTGTAGCACCACATTTCGAAAGCTTCTATTCTCTTCTTGTCCAAACTGGTTATCGTCCATGTTTCACTTCCATACATGGCTACACTCCATACAAATACTTTCAGAAACGACTTCCTGACACATAAATCTATACTCGATGTTAACAAATTTCTCTTCTTCAGAAACGCTTTCCTTGCCATTGCCTCTCTACTTCGACCATCATCAGTTATTTTGCTCTCCAAATAGAAAAACTCCTTTACTACTTTAAGTGTCTCATTTCCTAATCTAATCCCCTCAGCATCACCCGATTTAATTTGACTACATTCCATTATCCTCGTTTTGCTTTTGTTGATGTTCATCTTATATCCTCCTTTCAAGACACTGTCCATTCCGTTCAACTGCTCTTCCAAGTCCTTTGCTGTCTCTGACAGAATTACAATGTCATCGGCGAACCTCAAAGTTTTTATTTTTTCTCCCTGTATTTTAATACCTACTCCGAATTTTTCTTTTGTTTCCTTTACTGCTTGCTCAATATACAGATTGAATAACAACGGGGAGAGGCTACAACCCTGTCTCACTCCCTTCCCAACCACTGCTTCCCTTTCATGCCCCTCGACTCTTATAACTGCCATCTGGTTTCTGTACAAATTGTAAATAGCCTTTCGCTCCCTGTATTTTACCCCTGCCACCTTCAGAATTTGAAAGAGAGTATTCCAGTTAACGTTGTCAAAAGCTTTCTCTAAGTCTACAAATGCTAGAAACGTAGGTTTACCTTTTCTTAATCTTTCTTCTAAGATAAGTCGTAAGGTTAGTATTGCCTCACGTGTTCCAACATTTCTATTATATTATATTATATATGAATATATAAATATATGAACATATTATATGTTCAGAATACATTCTTGAAGAATATTGCGCCTTGCTAGGTCGTAGCAAATGACGTAGCTGAAGGCTTTGCTAAACTGTCGTCTCTGCAAATGAGAGCGTATGTAGACAGTGAACCATCGCTAGCAAAGTCGGCTGTACAACTGGGGCGAGTGCTAGTGAGTCTCTCTAGACTAGACCTGCCGTGTGGCGGCGTTCGGTCTGCAATCCTTGATAGTGGCGACAAGCGGGTCCGACGTATACTAACGGACCGCGGCCGATTTAAAGGCTACCACCTAGCAAGTGTGGTGTCTGGCGGTGACACCACAATGACCATGTTGGAATATCACGTTGAGGTTCCCTTTCATCTACATCTAGATATACATTCTGGAAGTCACCATAAGTTGCATGGCTGAGGGTAGTTCGTAGCACTGTTAGACACTGTGTATATGTTTTAGTACGAACCCTGATTCTTCTTATATTCGCCATCCTTACACGAGATACGTGTTGGTGACCGTAAGATCGTTCTATACTCTGTTACAAACGCCGGTTCACTGAACTTCCTCAGTAGTGTTTCGCGAAAAGAACATCTTCTCTCCAGGAGTTCACATTTGAGCTCACGGAGCATTTCCCTGAACTCGTGTGTTGATCGAATCAGCTGGTAACAATGCTTGCAGCACTTCTGTAAATTGCTTCGACGTCTTCCTTTTGAGGATTCCAAACGTTCTGGCGGCACTCAAGAATGTGTCGCACAGGTTTTCCGTACGCGGTCTCTTTTCATAGTGGCTCTGAGCACTATGGGACTTAACTTCCGAGGTCATCAGTCCCCTAGAACTTAGAACTACTTAAACCTAACTAACCTAAGGACTGCACATACCTCCATGCCCACTCTTTTCATAGATGAACTAGCTGACAATCCCGGCATTGCCCTGGTATTCATTTTGCCAGTTTTCTATTAGAAACGAAAACAAAAAAAGAATAGTGTTAGTCGTATAATATCGAAAAAATCTAATTTCATTCGTAAAAACACCTTTGAAATTATGCAGTAGATTCGGTGTGAGATGATCCCGAACAGTTTCTGTACGCTGTGCGCCACTGCTTCGCGTGTTTAAAAAGCGATTTTGTAAACGTCTCTATGGCAACTCCTCTTCATAGCTCTACAGACGGGATTTTGTTTTCGTTGATAGCCGTTTGCACTTCGCAGTTAACATCTGTTGTAATCGGCGCAGGTGTCAGGGGTTTCCTTAAACTGACTCAACTGTAGGAGTGTGTTAACGGTAAAGAATAAACGTATTAAAACTTCATGCATGATGCGCCAGTTTTTACGTGTCTCAGTGGGAACAACGTCTTATCTCTTGACCTATGTCTCGTGCAATGATATACACTCCTGGAAATGGAAAAAAGAACACATTGACACCGGTGTGTCAGACCCACCATACTTGCTCCGGACACTGCGAGAGGGCTGTACAAGCAATGATCACACGCACGGCACAGCGGACACACCAGGAACCGCGTTGTTGGCCGTCGAATGGCGCTAGCTGCGCAGCATTTGTGCACCGCCGCCGTCAGTGTCAGCCAGTTTGCCGTGGCATACGGAGCTCCATCGCAGTCTTTAACACTGGTAGCATGCCGCGACAGCGTGGACGTGAACCGTATGTGCAGTTGACGGACTTTGAGCGAGGGCGTATAGTGGGCATGCGGGAGGCCGGGTGGACGTACCGCCGAATTGCTCAACACGTGGGGCGTGAGGTCTCCACAGTACATCGATGTTGTCGCCAGTGGTCGGCGGAAGGTGCACGTGCCCGTCGACCTGGGACCGGACCGCAGCGACGCACGGATGCACGCCAAGACCGTAGGATCCTACGCAGTGCCGTAGGGGACCGCACCGCCACTTCCCAGCAAATTAGGGACACTGTTGCTCCTGGGGTATCGGCGAGGACCATTCGCAACCGTCTCCATGAAGCTGGGCTACGGTCCCACACACCGTTAGGCCGTCTTCCGCTCACGCCCCAACATCGTGCAGCCCGCCTCCAGTGGTGTCGCGACAGGCGTGAATGGAGGGACGAATGGAGACGTGTCGTCTTCAGCGATGAGAGTCGCTTCTGCCTTGGTGCCAATGATGGTCGTATGCGTGTTTGGCGCCGTGCAGGTGAGCGCCACAATCAGGACTGCATACGACCGAGGCACACAGGGCCAACACCCGGCATTATGGTGTGGGGAGCGATCTCCTACACTGGCCGTACACCACTGGTGGTCGTCGAGGGGACACTGAATAGTGCACGGTACATCCAAACCGTCATCGAACCCATCGTTCTACCATTCCTAGACCGGCAAGGGAACTTGCTGTTCCAACAGGACAATGCACGTCCGCATGTATCCCGTGCCACCCAACGTGCTCTAGAAGGTGTAAGTCAAATACCCTGGCCAGCAAGATCTCCGGATCTGTCCCCCATTGAGCATGTTTGGGACTGGATGAAGCGTCGTCTCACGCGGTCTGCACGTCCAGCACGAACGCTGGTCCAACTGAGGCGCCAGGTGGAAATGGCATGGCAAGCCGTTCCACAGGACTACATCCAGCATCTCTACGATCGTCTCCATGGGAGAATAGCAGCCTGCATTGCTGCGAAAGGTGGATATACACTGTACTAGTGCCGACATTGTGCATGCTCTGTTGCCTGTGTCTATGTGCCTGTGGTTCTGTCAGTGTGATCATGCGATGTATCTGACCCCAGGAATGTGTCAATAAAGTTTCCCCTTCCTGGGACAACGAATTCACGGTGTTCTTATTTCAATTTCCAGGAGTGTATTTATGTACGTATCTTCAGCAGCGTGTGTGGATACTGTCTGCTAAATATGTTGTGGATAGAGTTAGTAGCAAACAGTAATAAATTTAAACGTCATGCATGATGCGGCAGTTTTCGTGCATCTCATTGTTTATGGCGTCGTAGCTGAACTATGATAGGTAGGTGGTTCTTATCCCCACAACAATTGTTGCCTGGCAATAAGCGTTATTCGAACCAAGTTTGGTTGAAATTGGTTTAGGAGTCGATTTGAAACATACACACATACATACATTTTTGGATTACGCTTCCCTAGAATTGTTTGAAATTGCTCCAGCGTTTCTGGGAATTATGCCAAGAACAGTACCGAAGCCGACCCCAGA
The DNA here is from genome assembly GCF_021461385.2 of Schistocerca piceifrons. Lineage (NCBI taxonomy): Eukaryota > Metazoa > Arthropoda > Insecta > Orthoptera > Acrididae > Schistocerca > Schistocerca piceifrons. The sequence continues at coordinate 346,281,313 of NC_060139.1, forward strand.
CAGTCTTTAAAATGTGGTGGGTCCCCAGGACTTCCGAAACTGCTAATTGACAGTGGTCTCTACAATTGAAGATTGAGGCGTTTGATTGAGAGAGGTAGGCTTGAAGCGATGCGTAGATACTACACAATAGCCAAGGGAAAGAACTCGCGGGATGCGCTTCGCATATAAATCTACCGCCGGGAAAATGGCTTGATTAGCCGACGTCACTGAATTATTGAGAGCGACCGTGTTCGGAGGGTACGGAGCGATCCCCGAACGCGTCAATAATGCACACGCCAGGAATCCAGCCCGAGGATGAGGCTGGCGCACTGCGCCGAAACTCTGGCGCTCCGCGAAGTTCTATACTACAAGACAGGTTAAACACCAAACAGGCGAACAACAGGGCCACAGCACGAAGCCACTTAATGAACTGAGCGTACTTGCATGTTTTAAGTAGTAGCAAAGGAAATGCAAACTGGAATTAGTATTCGAGGCAACTTGCACCAGCGAAGCGGGAAAGTCGACCCTGTGATACACATGACTTGTAATACCTCGACCGATACTGAGAACAGAAAATTCGGAGGCATTACCCGTCGTACTTGCAAAACTGCTAGTTGGCAAAGGGATCTACAGCTGAAGACCGTACATTTACATTCATACTCCGCAAACCATCTTATGGCCTGTATCGCTCATGATTATTCAGAAGATATATAAATTAAATAAACGAGTCAGCTGACCTCACTGTCAAAATTTCCCTGTAAACATGAAAAGTAATTCGTGCCTGCGAATCTTCAGTTTACTGACGTTGGAACATCTGGTTCCTTAGTCGTATTCCATGTATTAGGAGAAATAATATTAAAAAGGGACAGAGAGGAAGTTACAAACAAGTAACAGACAAGCAGTCACAAGACTATACAGAAAAAATTCACCCCACCCACTGACTTTGTATTTTACGTTTTTTGGCAAACTGCACTTTGCGGCGCTTGGTGGTGTACTTCTGATTATATTTTGTTGTTAATTGTGCAACTTTTGGTGGTGGTGTATGTAGTGTCACACGTTTGTAATTTTTATTGTTGTTGCCTCTTTATTCTGTTCCAACTAGACGTAAAGACGTCTACAGTGCATATTTAAACCGGTAGTCGGTAATAAAAGAAGTGATCCAGACAGTGTTTATTTATTAAAGGAATCAGTGTATATTGATCATCAAGAGCAGATTACATGCAAGGTAGTTTTGTTGCATTATGGAACGAAATCAAGCCACAGTTCTGGATTACTCGTAAGCATGACGTTCTTCCGCAGAATAAGTTATTAACATAAAAACACTAAAAAACAAGAATATAAAGTCGTCCATTCTCTAGGGATTAGCCGGGCGGTCTAAGGCGCTGCAGTCATGGACTGTGCGGCTGGTTCCGGCGGAGGTTCGAGTCCTCCCTCGGGCGTGGGTGTGTGTGTGTGTGTGTGTGTGTGTGTGTGTGTGTGTGTGTGTGTGTGTTTGTCCTTTGGATAATTTATGTTAAGTAGTGTGTGAGCTTAGGGACTGATGACCGTAGCAGTTAAGTCCCATAAGATTTCACAGACATTTGAACTTTATGGAGTTTTATTCTGCAAATGAAATGAACTATTGGAAGTAAACATAAAGAGATTAATGTGGTTTGCCATGAGAAGTATCGGATAAGGACGCAGACGCGGATGAAGGGCAACAAGCAGATTCAGTTTTTCTAGATTTCCGTAATGCATTTGACACGGTGCACCATTGCAGGCTGTTAACGAAGGTAGAAGCATATGGATTAAGTTCACAGGTATGCGAGTGGCTCGAAGGCTTCTTAAATAATGGAACCTAGTAGGTTGTACTCGGCGGCGAGTGTTCATCAGAGACTTATATACAAACTGTTATTTATTGTTCTGTTTATACATATGTGATTTTTTTAAATAGTGTTGTTTATGTAATTCTTACTGTGATGTTATTTATACGCTAAATAAATAAATAAATCAGAGACAAGGGTATCATCAGGAGTGCCCCAGAGAAGTGTGATAGGACTGCTGTTGTTATCTGTATACATAAACGATTTGGATGACAGGATGGTGCAGCAATCTGCGATTGTTTGCTGATGATGCCGCGGTGTACGGTAAGGTGTCGAAGTTGAGTCACTACAGAAAGGTACAAGACGACTTAGACAAAATTTCCAGTTGGTGTGATGAATGGCAGCGAGCTTCAAATGTGGATAAATGTAAGTTAATGCCAATGAGTATGAAGATCAAACCTGTAATGTTCGGATACAGTATTAGTAGTGCCCTGCTTGTCACATTCAGGTCGTTTAAATATCTGGGCATAACGTTGCAAAGCGACATGAGGTGGAACGAACATTTACGAACTGACGTAGGGAAGGCGAATAGTCGACTTCGGTTTATTGCGAAAATTTTAGGACAGAGTGGTTCACATGTAAATGAGACCGCGTCTAAGACGCTGGTGTGACCTATTCTTGACTACTGCTTGAGTGTTTGGGATCAGTACGAGGTCGGATTGAAGGCAGACATCGAAACAATTCAGAGACGGGCTGTTAGATTTGTTACTGGGACGTTCGAGCTACACGTTAAGTGTTACGGAGTTGCTTCGGGAACTCAAATGGGAATCCGTGGAGGGAAGTCGACGTTCTTTTAGTAAACACTATTGAGAAAATTTAGATAACCGTCATTTGAAGCTGACTGCTGAACGATTCTACTGTCAGCAACATACATTGCACCTAAGGACCACGAAGATAAGATACGAGAAATTAGGGGTTATACGAGGCGTACAGACAGTCGTTTACCCCTCGCTCTATTTGTGAGTGCAGCAGGAAAGGAAATGGCAAATAGTGGTACAAGGTACTCTCCGCCACCCACCGTACGGTGGCTCGCGGAGTATCGGTGTAGGTGTAGGTCTAGAGAAGGGGAGGGGGAGTGCGACAGTTCTTACCACGTCAGCGTCTTTGAATGCGAGATACCAGCAGCTCGCGACGAACGCCATATGTTCGCGTAATAAAGGCGAGCAAATTAGGTATGAGTGTACTACTGTGAAGGAGCCTGACTGCTGCTGATCTAAATTTTCAGAAGACTGTTTCCGAGAAGATGGAAACCATGCTACCGAGAACATGGAAACCATGTCAAATGAATATGGCGGCATAGTCAACACTAATGTCTGTAGCAAAGTAAGGTCCGGAGAACGTCACTCCGTGGTTTTACGGATTCGGTCGCAGCACAGCAGTACACTTACTCCGAGAAAATGTACACTCATGTTTAGAAATAACAGAACACCTTTAACAACTAGAGTTAGGATGTTCATAGTCAGAACATGTCCGTTTGTATGTTCTGCAGATTTTAGTATTTGAACCATGTCGACCCGCAGGTTCTAGTCAACATTGACATCACGGCGCAACACCACCTACCGGTAAAATGTACCTGCGGGTCTCGTTGTCACTCGAAACCGAAGGTAATGGATTTGTGTGATTTGAGCACACGTGCAGGATGCCACACAGAAGTGTGCGCGAACCGTGCCGTCAAATCAGTGAGTTTGAAGGATGCGCATTATCGACAAAGAGAATGTGATGCATCCATCTGGTAAATGGCTGCTCGTGTGGGACGAAGTGTTTCGGCAGTGCAACGGGTATGTGCAGAATGGTTCACGGAAGTCCGTAGAACACGACAAGATGGGTCAGGTCGCACCAGCCAGTCCACCCCTCCCCCCCCCCCCCACCCCCACCCCTGAGAAGATCAACGCCTCGGCTCTGACACAACGGCGGAACAGTGTATTACATCGTAGCCATCAGGGGTGACAGTCAGTCGCCGTTTATTACGGTATGGGTTACGTGCGCGTCGCCCACTTCTCCAACTACCGTAGACGAATGTGCAGAAACTTGTTAGACGGCAACAGTATATGGAACAACGTCACTGGGGACAGGAATTACATCAGATTGCGTTTTCGGACGAACCCAGGTTCTGTTTGTTTGAAAGTGATGGCCGCATTTTGTTTTGCCGCAGACGAGGAGAGCGCCATCATAGTGGCTGCATTCGCTCAAGACATACAGCGCCAACTCCAGGCGTTATGGTATGGGGTGCTGTTGGATACAATTACAAATCACAGTTAGCGCGTTTCCAGCGCATTGTGACCATTGTGACCTACTTGAATGACATCCTGTGACCCGTAGCCATACTATTTCTGCGCAACACCTCAGACGCCATTTTTCAGCAAGGCAATGCACGACAACATGTTGCTGCACGAACATGTCCCTTCTTGGTCTCAGAGGATGCCAGCCTTCTGCCCTGGCCCGCCAGATCACCAGACCTGTCTCCAGTCGAGAATGGGTGGGATATGGTGATATCTCGCTGTGAACCATTACCAACCACCGCACATAAACCTTGTAACCAGGTGAATGCATCATGGATGACTGTAACACAGGACGCCATTCGCGCATTATATGCGTCAATGCCATTACACATGGAACAAGTTATCAGGACCCTTGGCGGTTGCTGTGTGAATAGATACAGCAGATTTTACGTAAGACAAAAAGTGAGAATGGAAGAGAGAGGCAATAGGGCACATGCTGAACCGAGGTGACTGAAATGCTGATCATTTCTGCAGACCATACTAATGTACCCATCCTGTCAATTTGAACGTCCTACCTTTAGTCGTTCAAGGTTTGTTTTTTATTTTATTATTTTTTTTCTGAATATGAGTAGTCTGTAGCCAGCTTTTCTGGCGTTGGCAGTGAAGACGATTCCTGTGGCTTCTAGTCCGGAGACCGTGATAAAAAAAGTGTAACTATTTTATTATTGTTGGCGTTTTAATTTGTTGTTACTGGCAACTTAGCAGTCAAAATCCTGTTATCAATTAAGTTTGGATTCTGGGACATGCGACGCCCACGCACTTTCAAAGGTGTCGAAAATGTAATGTTCGGAAACTACCCTATACTAGCTAAGATTTTTTGTGCATTATACTCAATATAAGTCGTAGACAGAAAGACATGGCCACGGATCAAATGTGTCAAAACATCTTGTACAGTTTATAACCTTCTCATCATATTATTATAACAAAAGTAGAAAACAGATATTTTTGGGACTCGGACTGTCAGTAAGGCTGAAAATGAAAATGCAAGTGCGTTGCACGCCGCGCCTAAGTTTTACTGTTTTCTGGTCTAAGTTTATTTATGTACTGCTTTTCCAAGTTAGATTGTTTTAAAAATATATGAGAATAAACAAACATCTGTTGTTAATATGAGTTTGTTGTTGTTGTTGTGGTCTTCAGTCCTGAGACTGGTTTGATGCAAAAATCTGGTTCCTAAATCTCTGTCTTACCATTATATAATATGAGTTTACATTTTCATATTTACAGTTTAATATTGCTATTCTTAATAACATTCTTTAGAATGCATATTATTTGAACTGTATACAGCTTGCTGACTTTCAGTATCAACAATTTATATATACATTGACTATCAGCAATTTAAACTTTTACCAGTAATGTGTAAAAAAGTTGTTGCTGGTATATGGTAGTTACGGAACATTACATTTTACGACACGTTTGAAGGTGCTCGTCTATCTCTGTTCCCCTTTTTTTTTCTCCCATTGGCACCGTCTCCTCTCTCTCCCAATGTCGCTGTTATCATCTCTTTCTTTCGCTGTTTTTTACCACTGTCATCTGTGCCACTTTCACGGTCTCTCTGCCTCTCTCTTCCATTCTCACTTTCTCTTTCTTTCTCACTTTCATCTGCTATCTCTCTATTCACACATGTTCTTGGGAATAGTTTGCTCGAGGTTTTGACCCCGTAACACGTGGGTACAGGGGATGGGGGAGATTGGGCAAAATGTTTCGCGTTAATGTTCACCGGTCGGCGGAGAAAGGAGTCCAGGCCTCGTACTCAAGCCCATGTCTCGTTTCCACTCGTCTCTCTTTTTCACTTCCACTGTCTCCTCTCTGTTGTGATACTACTGCTACTATCTCCATCCATCTCACTTTTACTGACACTGTCTCCCACTGACCATCAGTGTTTCCTCTCACTTTGGTTCCCAGTGCTATTATCTTCATTAATTTCTCTCTTTCTCTTTCATTGCCATTTCTTTTCTCTCACCATCACTGTCTCCTCTCTTTTGCTATCCCACTGGCATTGTCCCCTCTCTCTTCCACTGTTACTGTCACTCTTTTACTCTCTTTAACCCTATGATGCATATACAGGGCCTCTGAAGTCCTTGTATGCCTTCATTTTTAAAAAATTCTGTAATTTTTTGTTTAATTTCTAACTGTTTTCTAGTACTCTTTCACTAACACTGTGACATTCCTCCTATCAAGTCTGAATGAGATACCTTTTTAAGTTTTTTGTATACTTCAATACGTTTACCCACACACTTTGAATGCATAAGCAGGGCTTCAGAAGCCCTCACACATTTATAAATGTTCTTTAGCCTATATTGTCTTCAACATTTGTTTAGGAGCAGTTATTAATTCAACAAGAACTGTAGTGGTATTTCCAGCAACAAGAGTGCCAACAGCAGCAGTAGCTGTAGTAGTAATAGTATAACTAAAAATAATACACACTACTTTCACATGTTGGCGATGTCGGTGTATTATTGATCTTTTTGCTATCAAATGTTTTATTACTGCATAGTATTGTTATTCTGTGCTGCTCTTGTCAGCCTCATTGTTACTGTAGTTTGTTTGTTGCTGCAAGGCCCATATTGTTACGAGTATGACTCGTTTAGTGCTGCACAAGCTGGTGTTCAGGATACACGCCTTTTGCTATGGCTTCGACACGCAAAGCAAGAGAGCCAGTACGTGCAAATGCAGCTAATTTTGAAAGTGTTGTGGCTCAGTGGTTTGAAGAAGACGATTCTTACGAGGAAGGAAATATTTTTGAAGATGCAAGTAGTGAAGAATCAGCCAATGAACTTGCAGATGTGAATATTGAGGTAGCTGACAGTCCTTCTGATAATATTACCTCATCAGAGTCTGAAAATGAAGAACCACCACAAAAAGGTATAGAAGACCACACATACATCAGTCGGAATGGAACGATTTGGAAATTAGATCCTCCTGCAACTTTTCGTACGCCTGTCCATAATATTGTAACGAAGGCACCTGGTCCAGCCCGTGGTTTGAAAACGTGTAAACCTAAGGATGCCTGGGACTATTTCATCTCCAAGGAAATACTAGAGGAAATCATCAATTGCACAAATGTTGAAGGTAGAAGAGTGGCTGCTTTACGTGGTGAAACGTGGAAAAACGTTTCGCTTCCTGAAATGGAGGGTTTTCTTGGTCTTTTACTGCTCTCTGGTGTTGAGAAGAGTTGGGATGTCCCTATTAGAGAATTACTCTTGGATGAAAAGGCAAATCCTACATATAAGGCTGCCATGTCAGTAAATAGATTCGAGGATATAAGGAGAATGATTAGATTTGATGTCAGGCGTACCCGCAAAGCTCGATCTGCAGATGACGAACTTGCAGTTGTTCACTATGTGTGGGGTCTATTTCTTGACAAGTGTAGAAATAGAATCATTCCCAATGATTCGCTCACAGTTGACGAACAGCTAGTCCCATTCCGTGGAAGATGCAGCTTCACCAGTATATGCCCTCTAAACCAGCCAAGTATGGCATAAAAATATTTTGGTTATGTGATGCTACATCTGCATATGCTTTAGACGGAATCGTTTACACGGGAAGGAAGCCCCATGAATCTATTCAGAAAAATCTTGGATTGAATGTGGTGAAAGATCTTGCTAAAAGCTTTGAAGGATCATCAAAAAATATTACTATTGACAACTTCTTTACTAGTGTGCAGCTGACAGAAGAGATGCTTCAGAAGCAAATTACAGTGGTGGGAACAATGAAACAAAATAAACCAGAAATTCCTAATGAGATGAAACCATCTGCCTCAAGAGCGATTCATTCCTCTTTGTTTGCATTTAGAGGTGATATTACAGTGGTGAGTTATGTTCCATAAAAGAAAAAGTCTGTAGTTCTCATTAGTACAATGCATCACGACAGAAACATTGATGAAACTCATGCAAAAAAGAAACCAGATATAATAAAGTTCTATAACACTACGAAGGGTGGAGTAGATCAAATGGACCAGAAAATTCGTTATTACACTACAAGAGACAAACAAGAAGATGGCCATTTGCATTATGGATGAATATGATGGACGTCGCAGCAATGAACAGTGAAATTTTATTTTTCGCCCAACATCTGACATACCATAGTGGAAGAAGTGATAAAAGGCGTTTGTTCCTAAGAGATTTAGCAGAGGAAATGGTAAGACCACTAATGGAACTTCGTATTCAGATAGTTAATCTTCCAAAGAAAATCGTTGATGCCATGCAAAGATGTGGTGTTCAAAAATACACTCCTGGAAATGGAAAAAAGAACACATTGACACCGGTGTGTCAGACCCACCATACTTGCTCCGGACACTGCGAGAGGGCTGCACAAGCAATGATCACAAGCACGGCACAGCGGACGCACCAGGAACCGCGGTGTTGGCCGTCGAATGGCGCTAGCTGCGCAGCATTTGTGCACCGCCGCCGTCAGTGTCAGCCAGTTTGCCGTGGCATACGGAGCTCCATCGCAGTCTTTAACACTGGTAGCATGCCGCGACAGCGTGGACGTGAACCGTATGTGCAGTTGACGGACTTTGAGCGAGGGCGTATAGTGGGCATGCGGGAGGCCGGGTGGACGTACCGCCGAATTGCTCAACACGTGGGGCGTGAGGTCTCCACAGTACATCGATGTTGTCGCCAGTGGTCGGCGGAAGGTGCACGTGCCCTTCGACCTGGGACCGGACCGCAGCGACGCACGGATGCACGCCAAGACCGTAGGATCCTACGCTGTGCCGTAGGGGACCGCACCGCCACTTCCCAGCAAATTAGGGACACTGTTGCTCCTGGGGTATCGGCGAGGACCATTCGCAACCGTCTCCATGAAGCTGGGCTCCGGTCCCGCACACCGTTAGGCCGTCTTCCGCTCACGCCCCAACATCGTGCAGCCCGCCTCCAGTGGTGTCACGACAGGCGTGAATGGAGGGACGAATGGAGACGTGTCGTCTTCAGCGATGAGAGTCGCTTCTGCCTTGGTGCCAATGATGGTCGTATGCGTGTTTGGCGCCGTGCAGGTGAGCGCCACAATCAGGACTGCATACGACCGAGGCACACAGGGCCAACACCCGGCTTCATGGTGTGGGGAGCGATCTCCTACACTGGCCGTACACCACTGGTGATCGTCGAGGGGACACTGAATAGTGCACGGTACATCCAAACCGTCATCGAACCCATCGTTCTACCATTCCTAGACCGACAAGGGAACTTGCTGTTCCAACAGGACAATGCACGTCCGCATGTATCCCGTGCCACCCAACGTGCTCTAGAAGGTGTAAGTCAACTACCCTGGCCAGCAAGATCTCCGGATCTGTCCCCCATTGAGCATGTTTGGGACTGGATGAAGCGTCGTCTCACGCGGTCTGCACGTCCAGCACGAACGCTGGTCCAGCTGAGGCGCCAGGTGGAAATGGCATGGCAAGCCGTTCCACAGGACTACATCCAGCATCTCTACGATCGTCTCCATGGGAGAATAGCAGCCTGCATTGCTGCGAAAGGTGGATATACACTGTACTAGTGCCGACATTGTGCATGCTCTGTTGCCTGTGTCTATGTGCCTGTGGTTCTGTCAGTGTGATCATGTGATGTATCTGACCCCAGGAATGTGTCAATAAAGTTTCCCCTTCCTGGGACAATGAATTCACGGTGTTCTTATTTCAATTTCCAGGAGTGTATGTCATACTGCCGAACCAACTACCTGTTTCAGGAAAAGAAGACGCAATTATTGTCCCTGTAATAAACGCAGGAAAAGTGCTATGACATGTATTAAGTGTAAAACGAACATTTGTAAGGAAAATAGTGGCGTTCTTTGTGCTTCTTGTTTGTCACATGTTAAAAACTAAGAAAAATGCAATTTTATGTGCACAATGAATAATAACTTTTTGTCAAAATATTGCCTATATACATAATATTGTGAATAATGAGTATGTTTTAACTGAAGAAATTGGTTGTAATAAATGTTATAAAATGTAAACTGCATCTTATAAGTGAATTAATAAAATTATTTGTATATGTTGTATGTAAATGGATGTAACTAATAAAAATTCACTCTTAGAGTTTTCTTTAAAAAATTAAGAAATGTTAATCAGGCCCACCAGATCCTGATACTGTATCTTCGGAATCTTTCAATATGACAATAAATTTGAGAGAAATAAATTTAACTCAAAAAGAATGATTATATGAAAAGAGGAAAATTTTAAATTAGCACAAAAATGAGCGAATATGTTCGCTTGCCGATATTTTTCATTATGAAGGCGCAATGAGGATTGAGGTCGACACATTTGCGTACTTGACAAATGCAAACAAAAAATAAGTATGCATAATGTAAAGTTAAAACAAAATCGTCTGCCATCCAACGCAGTTTCACTTTACACTACTCTGCATAAAAATTGCGCAACATTTTTAGACTACACTTACAGAAAATCATGGTTTTCTGTTGTATCAAGATAAAGGATTACGATTTTTGAAAACGGGAAATGGCTTTTCTAAATAAATGTCTGAAGATTGTACAGTTAAAATTTGAGCCTTTTTCTGTGGTTAGTTATTTAGATTCTTGCGGTTCCCCGTGCAAAAACGGCTAAAAAACTGGTTTTTTTATTTTTTGCAGAAGTACGGTAACTTTGAACCTTTGAACCTCGGTAACGAATAATGATATCGAATTCCCCGAGAACATTGTCTTACGAATGTATGGTAAAAATTTCGACGACTTACCATGAACAGAAGTTATAGAAGTGGCCACACCCACCCCCACCCCCAAATTGGTGCTTTTCGTACCCAAAAATCGTGGTTTTTCGAGGTTTTGTCAGGAATTGCCCATTAACAGATGGTGCTCTTATAAGCCGTCAGAGGCCCATCCTTGACCACACCCGACGCAAAAGAACCAACCGATTTGCTCAATTTGCCTGGGCTGGAGGGGCCGATGAGATCTGTCCACATTATCATTATTCATCCCTTTCCTGTTCCATTCGCGATGGCGCTTGGGAAGAATGACTGTCGGAAGTTTCCGTATGAGTTCTAATAATTTCTCTGATCTTTTCGCCGTGGTCAGTTCACGAGGCTTGTATGGGAGTAAGTAATATGTTGCTTGACTCTTCTTGGAATTTCAACAGTAGACCTCTTTGTGACATACAGCCTCTCTTGTAGCGTCTACCAGTGGAGTTCGCTGAGTGTATAAAAAAAAAAAAAAAAATTCAAATGGCTCTGAGCAGTATGGGACTTAACATCTGTTATCACCAGTCCCATAGAACTTAGAACTACTTAAACCAAACTAACCTAAGGACAGTACACACATCCATGCCCGAGGCAGGATTCGAACCTGCGACCATAGCAGTCACGCGGTTCCAGACTGAAGCGCCTAGAACCGCACGGCCACGCAGGCCGGCTAAGCGGAGAATCTTCTAACGCTCTCACGCTTATTAAAGGATAGAGTGACGAATCGGTCCGCTGTTTGTTGTAGCTTCTCTATCTCTTCTGTCAATCCTTCGAGTTCCAACACGTAAAAAAAATATAAATATATTTTGCACAAAATCGACCTTCATCATCATAGTAAGCAACGAATACAAGAGGAAATTGGCAAAAAGTAAACATTCAATTTCTTTAAATTTATGGTTTCACTTTGGAACACAATGGACTTGGAGCTTTCAACCGCCCACGATTTCATCAGATGTACTTGAAAGCTATTTCGCTTTCTTCCTAGAAACAAACCCAGCTCTCGAAACTTACATGAACTCATACTGCCTAAAGCAAATTATAGTCCTAAAAAAACGAGCAAAATTAGGCCTAAAATTTAATAAATTTAAATGAAAAATGGATACTGCTCCAATGGTTTCGTTTCGAAACCTCTCATAACAGCAGTAGTACAAACTCATATTTACGTTACAGTAACTTTACATGTACTTACTTTCACTGTCAGTGATCTCCTCAATATGATCACTACGAAAAATGTCACCCGTCACAATCTCCCACAATCACTTAGCGCAATCTCCGCGCCAACTGTTGCTTGGGACACTGTAGGTGACTGCTACGTGCACTACATTCGTAAGAAGTATCGCAGTGTAAAACTAGATGTCTCGTTCTTGCAGTATCATCGGTGAGTTCATGCGAAAGGCACTGGTACACAAAACAAAATTAATAAGATGGTGGTTTCAGACAGAAACCACTGGCCATCAGAAGGTTACTTCGATTTGATAAGTGGTGATTCAGCCTGACATCAGCTTTTCCTACAGTTAAGGTAGTACCTTTACGGAAACGCACGTCACACCGCAGTACGCTCCCACAGCGTTCATTCTTTTGATAACTGCTTCACACTTCGGAAATACGTTGGGGGTAGATTGTTATGGTTGATAAAATGAAGAAATAAAGGTAGATGAAATAATGGCAACTGGACTGATGAAGTTCTGTAATGATTTTAGTGAGCTCGTAAACTACCTGCACGTTCTGGAAGTTCGTCTACTCGGTGTGCATTGGAGCATAAGGCATAGAGCATCAGTCGATGTCAAATGGCAAATGTTTATGATGATTGCTTACGATATACCGGATTCCTTCATGCAGTAATGACAACACAGTAGATCTGCTGTGATCTGTTTTGTTCCATAATTGAGTAGTAAAACTACTGTTATTCCAGTTTCAACGACATATATTTCAATCTTTACGTATACATGTTTTTTTTTCGGTGCAGTGAACAAGGCTCATATGAAATTCCGCAGTTAGAAACGTGTGTGTGCTGTTGAGAACCGCAAGTTGTGACTGACTGTGTTTCCCCGCGGTCGACCGACCTTGGATAGCAGCACTGCCCACGGCCGGTGCGACTTTTAACTCACCCACGCGACGATTCACCTGTGTGTGCCGCCTTTGTTACGTTCACTCCGCTTCTACATCTATACGATTGCTCTGTAATTCACACGCAAGTGTTTGGCAGGCGGTTCATGGAATCACATTCAGATTTAAGTTTTTGATTTGCCCTGTCAGTCCTGTCTGATAAGGATCCCTAACGTGCAGCAGTACTGCAGAAGAGGACAGACAAGAATAGTGTACGCAGTCTCTTTAGTAGATTTGTTGCATGTTCTACGTGTTATGTTCCAATGAAACAGCCTTTGGCTCGCTTTTCCCACATTTTTTATGTGGTGGTTCCGAATTAAGTTATTCGTAATTGTCATCCCTGAGTACATAGTTCAATTGACAGCCTTTAAATTCGTGTGATAAGAGCAGCAGGGTAACACTTTTTTTTAGGATGACTTCTCACCAGTTACTCCAAATAGTGACTCTTTTGAGAGGAAACGACGAACCCAATAGCACAGCGAGATACTCCAAGGGTACATACACTATGTGATCAAAAGTATCCGGACACCCCCAAAAGCATACGTTTTTCATATTAGGTGCATTGTGCTGCCACCTACTTCCCGGTACTCCATATCAGCGACCTCAGTAGTCATTAGACATCGTGATAGAGGAGAAAGGGGCGCTCCACGAAACTCTACGGACTTCGAACGTGGTCAGGTGATTGGGTGTCACTTGTGTCATACGTGTACGCTAGATTAACACACTCCTAAACATCCATAGCTCCACAGTTTCCGATGTGTTAGAGAAGTGGAAACGTGAAGGGACACGTCCAGCACAAAAGCGTACAGGTCGACCTCGTCTGTTTACTGACAGAGAACACCGACATTTGAAGAGGGTCGTAATGTGTAATAGGCAGACATCTATCCAGATCGTCACACAGGAATTCCAAACTGCATAAGGATTCACTGCAAGTACTATGACAGTTACGCGGGAGGTGAGAAAGCTTGGTTTTCATGGTCGGCCAGCTGCTCATAAGCCACACATCACGTCGGTAAATGTCAAACGATGTCTAGCTTGGTGTAACTAGCGTAAACATTGGACGATTGAACAGTGAAAAAACTATGTGTGGAGTGACGAATCACGGTGCACAAAGCGGCGATCCGATGGCAGGGTGTGGATATGGCGAGAATGCCCGGTGAACGTCGTCTGCCAGCGTGTGTAGTGCCAACAGTAAAATTCGGAGGCGGTGGTGTTTCGGTGGTGTGGTCGTATTTTTCATGGAGGGTGTTTGCATCCCTTGTTGTTTTGCGCGGCACTATCACAGCGCAGGCCTTCATTGATGTTTCAAGCACGTTCTTGCTTCCCACTGTTGAAGACCAATTCGTGGATGGCGATTATATCTTTCAACGCGATCGAGCACCTGTTCATAATGTACGGGCTGTGGCGGAGTGGTTACACGACAATAAATTCCCTGTAATGGACTGGCCTGTACAGAGTCCTGAACTGGATCCTAGACAACACCTTGGGATGTTTTGGAATGCCGGCTTCGTGCCAGGCCTCCCCGACCGACTTCGATACCTCTCCTCAGTGAAGCACTCCAACAAGAATGGGCTGCCATTCCCCAAGACACCTTCCAGCACCTGATTGAACGTATGTCTGCGAGAGTGGAAGCTGTCATCAAGGCTAAGGTTGGGCCAGCACCATATTGAATTTCAGCATTACTGATGGAGGGCACCATGAACTTGTAAGCCATTTTCAGCCAGGTGTCCGGATACTTTTGATGACATAGTGTAATTTGATTAGAAGCCGCTTGTGAGGAACACTGTTGAAAGCTTTCTGACGGTACAGGAATATGGAACGAGCTTGAGATCCCCTGTAGCTAACACTCATTACTTCGTCAGAAAAAAGAGCCATTTGTGTTTAACAAGAACGATTTTTTTCTGAAACACTGTCGGTTATGTGTCAACAAACTTCAGTCGTACGTTCGCAGGGAGACGATGTCGCCTCGCCATTCTAACTTCGAGTGTATCAATAAAGTAAGGTCAGGCTTAATTTAGATTCAGGCTCAAGCATATAAGGCAACAACAATCTTGCCTACCATGAAATGCAAAACAGTTGTATAAAATGCGCAAATGATGCAGTCGTTTTAGTCACTTATTAAATATAGCATCCCTCAAGTTCTGGCGCTTATTAATAACATTCAGTCGCAGGTCAACCGTTGTCGACAGACCTGTGCGCCAGATGTAGCGATCTGTAAGGAATGTAGGGGAGTCACTGGTCAAGATTAAAATATGTAAGTCACTGGACGGTTAATTGTTAAAGTGCCAGACTCTGGATCCATAGGTCTCATGCTCGATCTCTATTCAGACTAGGACTTTTATCTGTCAGTTATTCCTTCTGACACTGTTTGGTGATGTCATAAATGTCAAGTTGCACCTTGGTTCGAAGTGCACGTTAAACTGTAGGTCCCCGTGTAACCGCAGGGTACGCCAGTTCGAAGGTCACAGGAAGGCAACGGCATACCACCGAGAGGAACATACGTAAAAAACACATTTGTGTTCAAACCAGTCTTCGGACTGTAGACGGTCATTTCACGATACGTTACCCAGGCCGGCCCGGCGCAAGAATTGTGCGGCGCTGAGTGGATTAGCGCAAATTTTAGAGAGAAAGAGAAGGGTGCTTTTGAGGTGTATTACTGCTGTCGGTCGCTTGATGTACCGTGATCAGACAAAATTAGTAACCTAGAGTTTCTCCGGCAATTAGTAACGCAGAAGTTCTATGGCCAGGCTTTATCTTTGTCATCAATATTCTGACTGCTTTTATGGTATCCTCCACGACTTCTGGGTGCGAACCTCTTCAATTCAGGGAAGCACTTGCACCGAGTGTCCCCCATTATCTCTTGGATATATTCCAATCTCGGTCTTCCTACTATAGTTTTTGCCTCTTACAACTCCCTGTTCGATATTCTTTGATGTCTTTACAAATATCCTGTTAACCCGTCTCTTCTTCTTGTCAGTGGTTTTTACATATGTCTTTCCCCGGCGTTTCTGCGGAGAACCTTTCCATTCCTTATCAGTCAATAATTTGAACTATTCTTCTGAAATACCACGGTTCGAAGTTCCGACTTTCGTCTTATCTCGATTTCCACAGTCTACTTCCATACAATTTTGTGCTCCAGACGCATATTCTCGTTTACTCCTTTAATTAATGCGTAGGTTTGATACATATTTTGGGTAGGAATGATCTCTTTTCTCTAATAGCCTGCTTCTTATGTCTTTGCCTCGTCGGTCATGCATTAGTTTGCTTCCAAGGTAGGAGAATTTTTTCACTTTGTCTGCCTCAATTTTGGTATCAAATTTACCGTTAAACTCATTTCCGTTGCTCCTTATTACCTTCATCTATACACTGAAGAGCGAAAGAAGGTGGTACACGTGCCTAATATTGTGTAGAGCGCCCGGAAGCACGCAGAAGTGCCGCAACACGACGTGGCATGGACTCGACTAACGTCTGAAGTAGTTTTTAAGGGGAACTGACGCCTTGAATCATGCAGGGCTCTCCATAAATCTGTAAGACTACGAAGGGGTGGAGATCTCTTCTGAACAGCACGTTGTAAGGCATCCCAGATATGCTCAATAATGTTCATGTCTGGGAATTTTGGTGGTCAGCGGAAATGTTTAAACTCAAAAGAGTATTCCTGGTGCCACTCTGAAGAAATTCTGTACTTGTGGGGTGTAGCATTTTACTGTTAGAATTTCCCAAGTCCCTCGGAATGCACAATGGACATGAATTGATGCAGGTGATCAGACAGGATGTTTATGTACGTGTCACCTGTCAGAGTCGTATCTAGACGTATCAGGGGTCCCATATCACTCCAACTGAACATGCCCTACACCATTACAGAGCCTTCACCACCTTGAACAGTCCCCTGCTGAGACGCAGGGTCTATGCATTCATGAGTCTGTCTCCATAACCGTACACGTTCATCTGCTCGATACAATTTAAAACGGGACTCGTCAGACCATGCAACATGTTTCCAGTCATCGACAGCCCAATGTCGTGCAGTCATCAAGGCTACACGAGTGGGCCTTCGGCTCCGAAGCCCGTACCGATGATGTTGCGTTGAATGGTTCGCACGCTGACAGTTGTTGATGACCCAGCATTGAAATCTGCAGCAATCTACGGAAGGGTTGCACTTCTGTTACGTTGAACCGTTCTCTTCAGTCGTCATTGGTCCCGTTCTTGAATGATATTTTTCCGGCCACAGCGATATCTAAGATTTGATGTGTTACCGAATTCCTGATATTCACGGTTCACTGGTGAAATGGTCGCACCGGAAAATCCTCGGAAATGTCGTATCCCATCGCTCGTGCGCCAACTAGAACACCACGTTCAAACTCACATAAATCTTGATAACATGCCATTGTAGTAGCAGTAACCGATCTAACAACTGCGCCAGACATCGTCTTATATAGGCGTTGCCGACCGCAGCGCCGTATTCTGTCTGTGTATACATCTCTGTATTTGAATACGCATGCCGATACGAGTTTCTTTGGCGCTTCAGTGTATTTTACGCTCATTAGAAGGTTCCTTTCACAGGTTCTGCAGTTCTGCCTCATTTTCATTGAGGATAGCAATATCGCCAGCGAATCTTATTGATATCGTTTCAGTCTGAATTTTAATCCCACTCCCGCATATTTCTTTTATTTCCGTTGCTACATACATTATCCGATCAAAACTATCCGGACACTTGTTAGTGGATATTATTATGGGTTGTGCTCACCGTTTTATGTCGGCGTGAACTCTGTTGGGTACACTTTCAACGAGGTGTGTGAAAGTTAGTAGAGGAATGGCTGCCCATTCTTCTTCAACGCCGAAACCAGAGAAGGTAGTGATGTTGGACTCTGGGATCAGGAGCGATGTCGACGTTTGCAAGTCATCCCGAAGGTGTTCCGTTGGGTTCAGTCCAGCACTATTATTGTCCGTAAACAGTTACCTCACAGAGGCTGCGTTATGATGACAGTGTGCGCTGTCATGCTGATAGAATAGTCGTCTCCGAACTGTTCCTCTACTTAGCGCGGCACACAATGCTACAAAATACGTCCATATGCTTCCGCATTCAGCATTTTCTTAAGCGCAATAAGGAGATCACATCCTGCCCACGAAAGCCACCCTTATACTGTAATAGCACTCCTCCGTACTTCATTGTTGGCACTACACGTGATAAAAGGTAACGTTCTCCACGCATTCGCCAAACCCAAACCCTTCCTCTGAATTAGCACAGGGTACAGCGTGATTCATCACTCCAAATCACTTGTTTCCAGTCATCCATTGCTCAGTGGCGTCACTCTTCACACCGCCTCAAGCATTGCTTAACGCTGACTAGAGAAGTGTGTCACTTGTGAGGAGCTGCTCCTCCATTGTACCCCATACTTTTTAACATCCTACGTACTATCATTGTGCTAGCTGGACTGCAGGTCGCACTTCAGAAGCCGGCCGCTGGGCCGAGCGGCTCTAGGCGCTTCAGTCCGGAACTGCGCTGCTGCTAGGGTCGCAGGTTCGAATCCTGCCTCGGGCATGGATGTGTGTGATGTCCTTACGTTAGATAGGTTTAAGTAGTTCTAAGTGCTAGAGGACTGATGACCTCAGAAGTTAAGTCCCATAGTGCTCAGAGCCATTTTTGAGTACTTTAGAACTCACGAGTGATTCCTTCGGTTGATATCATGCAATTTCTTACAGCCATCATCCGCAGTGGGCATGTTACATTTAGCAGACAGTAAACGAAGGTAACACGCGGCTCTTTGAAGATTACCTTCATTTCCATTGATATTTTGTTTCTAGGCCATAACTTGGTCATCTACATAGATGTCGAATGCAGCTGGAGACTGGTCACAGAGCATCTGTGGCCTTTGGAAGGTAGGGGACGAGGTACAGCAGAATTGAAGCTGTGAGGACGAGTCGTGAGTCGTGCTTGGGTAGCTCAGTCGGTGCCGGCACGGTAGCTCAGCTTGTTCGGTCAGAGGACCCTCTGTAATACAAAACTGAATGAACGGACCAACGATGAATTAACAGGTGTCATGATGTATGTATGTATGTGTGTGTGTGTGTGTGTGTGTGTGTGTGTGTGTGTGTGTGTAGAATGCAGCTGGAGACAGGTCACAGAGCATCTGTGAAGTTTCGAAGGTAGGAGACGAGGTACTGGCGGAATTAAAGCTGTCTCGTGCCTGGGTAGCTCTCTCGGTAGAGCACTTGCCCGCGAAAGGCAGAGGTCCCGAGCTCGAGTCTCGCTTCGGCACACAGTTTTAATCTGCCAGGAAGTTTCATATCAGGGCGCACTCCGCTTTGCAGAGTGAAAATCTCGTGCAGGCCACATCTTTGTCAAAATCTCTCTGTGTTGTTGTTAATTGTCTAGATGTCTCCATCTTCGTAATAATTTTTATCTCTTTACAAAGAGCTTATACGGATACGTTGGTAAGCCTCTTTTTACCATAAAGTGCCACCACAGCTGCCTCCGTCAATAGCTTATTCGTAATCTAAAAACGCCATGTGCTTCCCTACTTTAACTTCTTTCCTTTTTTTCTTTCAGTTGTTGTAGGTCAAAAATACTATCGGTGCAGGATCGTCCTTTTCTAAAACCTCATCGTTTGTTGATAAAATTGTATCAGGGAGAGGACACTGCTTTTTGAGATAGCGCTGTGGATTTTATAGTGTGTGGTAACGAGGCTAATCCCTCGTATTTGGATCGCTCCTGCTGCCTTTCTTGAATGTGGGGAAAATTTCAGGCGGATTCCACTGATCATGTACCTTACTGGCAGTCTTTTATAGATTAATAAGATGTAGCGTGCGTTCCATCAGTGAAACACCGCCGTATATAAAAAGTTTGACATTTATTCCGCCTGTTCCAATAACTTTAATTTTCTTCAATTTTTGCGTTGCTACATCTAACTCGTGTTTCTCAGTGTGAAGAATGCCGAGTTGAACCGTGGTTCAGAATCCATGTTATAACTGTAGGCTCCCTATAATCGGCTGGGTAAGTCCTTTGAAAGGTCGTAAGAAGGCAACTCCATACCACCTGAAGTAGGAACTCGCCTAGTAAAGTACTGTGGTGGGCAAACCAACCCTCATGTTGAGGACATCTTTATCTTTACTCCACTGTATGAACGGTCAGCGCCATGTCGTTTCCCCTGCTCTAGCGGCGTGGTACGGTACTGTGGCGCGGGGATTTCTGTGTTTACCCAACACTACAGACATGTACCTACTAGAAACAACAACAGAAATAATTACGTAACTTTATTATTTCAAGGTTCTACTGCCGTGGACATCAAGATGTTGATGACAAGGGTCGCCATTGATTATCGTGGGCTGTTACCGGCGAATAGACGGGGCACAGTGGAAAGTTTCACTTTCCAATTCAGTGCTGGAAGACAATAACCGGTGAACAAGTCATAACGCACAGAGGCATCTCGTCCCCAAGGACTACAGAAGTCACCGACGCGTTGTAAAAATCTACAAAAATTAGATTCATCTTAAACTGTAAATAAACGCTCTTTACAAAATAACGTAGGCAGTTCTGAGGAACATTGTAAATGCTAATTCTCTCATCGTATACAGCGGAAAATTCTGATTCCATATGCGTCGCAGAATTGCTGCGAGGTACGTTCTTGAAATGTCGGTTTATGCGCCATTGTCTTTCGAAAGCTTTCAGACAGTAATCAAAGGAGCGGGGAAAAAGACAAATCGAAACGAAAGAACCATAAGTCACGGGACAGCCAAGATCGTTACGGAGAGCTGAAAAGAGAACGATGGCTTTATAACCGTAGCGGGCGATGAGGGGGAGACGAAATGACTTGGAAACATTTCGGCAAATAGCTTATCACGCCTCTCTTTTTAGTAACTCATCAACGTCTGTAGGCTTCTAAGAACTCTAAAAGAGGTCGATTTAAGATCCTAAAACAAGGTTATTGCTGCTGCTCATTGCAAGCAGTGAACGTCGAGGATTTCACACAATAGGAGATATATGTCGCATTCTGCGCCCATCCCATTTACGAAATGGAAATTTAATTGCGGAAGAACATGCGACGAGTACACAGTAGAGCTGCAAGAAGTGGTGCAGGGATGGGGACGAGGGGGCGGGAGGACTTACCGACCCCGCTATTTTTCCCGGCGGAATGTACCAAATGGCGTTCGTGTGCTTAACGACTGTAGGGTGTAATTATGTATCTGGGGAACAAAGCCGCCCTCTCTCATTTCGTCGAATATTATTATGAAAGGCGGTCTATTGCTGCATTGGGGAAAATCTGTAAGTTTCAGCAGAGACTGCTTCAAGTAAGCTCTACCTCATCCCATCATTGTTCGGTAGTTTATCTTTCGTTGTTGACTCTGTAGATAATGGATTGCCAGCTGCCAATTTACTAACATTTAAAACCTCTCGAAGCAACGTAGGTGACGCTGAGGCAAGTAATTTAATATAAGACACATGAGGCCGCAAATGTCGGAAAATACGCCAAAGGTGCATGGCAGGTGTCGAACATATGAGGTCACCGTATGACGTACCTCGCCACACGTGCACCGATGGAGCCTGTCGGTCTGTCGCAACTGGTCATCGCAGCGTAAGTCAGTTATTCACGTCGGTGTGGCTTCGGGCGTACGTGCGCGACTGTAGAACATGGGGTTCAGGGTTTGAGTTTTGCGTCTGGCAGGCAGTAATTTTCTTTTTTTTCTTTTTTTCTTTTTTGTTCATTGCGTTAGACAATTATGTGTTTTCACTGAAGTAAGCTTTATTATTTTATTTGCCAATCTCGCAGTCTCTGCTGGTTAATTGCGAACTACAGTACAACAGAAGCTCCCGCATTACCTCACTAGCAGTAAATGAAGGAAAGAACGACAAAATTAGAACAACTTTTGCTTGTTCACAGCGACGACAGTAGTTTTGTAACTTCTACGTTTACGCAAATCACATTTACGAAAGATAGTCGAAAACAGAGTAAACTGAGCGAGGTGGCGCAGTGGTTGGTTAGCACACTGGACTCGCATTCGAGGGGACGACGGTTCAAATTCGCATCCGGCCCTCCTGATTTAGTAGCCGGCCGAAGTGGTCTTGCGGTTCTATGCGCTACAGTCTGGAACCGCGCGACCGCTACGGTCGCAGGTTCGAATCCTGCCTCGGGCATGGATGTGTGTTCTAGGGGACTGATGACCTCCTCCTGATTTAGGTTTTCCGTCATTTCCCTATATCGCTTCAGTCCAATGCCGGGATGGTTCCCCAAGGACACGACCGACTTCCTTCCCCATCCTTCCATAATGCGATGGGACCGATGACCTCACTGTTCTGTCCCCTCCCCCAAATCAACCAACCAACCAAAACAGAGCCGCCAAGCGGAGCGAGGGTAGGATCGACTACCCCAATCGCTGCACGTGCGGCGAGGTACGTCGTATGGTTACGTCACATCTTCAACATTTTTCATCCACTTTCGGGGTATTTCACATTTGCGGTCCCATGTGTGTTATATTGCACTACTCGTCTCAGTGTCAGCTACATCGCTTCTTCGTTTTTGAAACGTTAATAAGAATCATTCTGTATATACATGGCGCCCCACCGAACTTTTTCACTTCATACATTTCCGAAATGAACCAAAATACCAGGGATATACCTGTGTGAGGGGCTCTCACAATGGACAGCAACCTTGGAAGCAAAATAACTCATGATGAACGATGCATGCAGGACATAAAAAGCAGACAAGCACAATCAAAGAGGACATTCCTTCCGAACAGAAGTTTACTGGTATCAAATATAGGCCTTAATTTGAGGAAGAAATTTCTGAGATTGTACATTTGGAACACAGCACTATATTGTAGTGAAACATGGACTGTGGGGAAATCGGAATAGAAGGGAATCGAAGCGTCTGACATGTGATGCTACTTGTGTTCTGACTTACAGTCACTGTCGCTGTCATGGAGGTAGAAATATAGAGCCCTAATCTGTAGAACTGTTTATCGTAGACAGATTCAGTTTGTTATAAGACAAGAATAGTGTATTGTGCCACTGCTTTCAGTCAGCTTTCTAACCGATATATCAACAGCGCCTGCCGCTGTGGTCGAGCCGTTCTAGGCGCTTCAGTCCGTAACCGTGCTGCTGCCACGGGCGCAGATTCGAATCCTGCCTCGGGCATGGATGTGTGTGGTGTACTAAGGTTAGTTAGGTTTAAGTAGTTCTAAGTCTAGGGGACTGAAGACCTCAGATGTTAAGTCCCATAGGGCTTAGAGCCATTTGAACTATTTTTGATAACAGCAGCGTTTGATTACATAGAAAAGTCAATGACGGTTGAACGACATGATATAACGACATGATATAACGATATATCTATACGGATACAAACTTGTTACACGATGGTATTGAGGTGACATGTGTCAACAAGATAACGAACATTGTCACAATATGTAAACGTTATGGACGTAATTTACTTCTTATCTCATTTTCGAGTTCGTTGGGTGGACGATGTACATATTCGCAAAGCACGTTTACGTCTTTTATTTAGTGCCCTAAAATATGCTGCGACGAATTTTCTTTATTCTCCCTTGGTGTTATTAATTGAATGATCTTTCAACATCAACACGGATAACGTTCTTTTTCATATTATTGCTAAATGTCTTCATCAAAACACCTTTATTAGTTCTTTTACTGAACTCTAGTCATTTTCTTTTACACGTCTTTAAATGCTCGTCAAGATCGTATATACATGGAGAGTGGCCAGTCGTCCGCTAGTTTCCATGTTTTTTTTTTTTTTTCCAATCTGCGTGCGGCATGTGCAATTAAGTACCGTCGCTGTGTCAAATGCAGTCACATACTAATGAGATGTACTTGATATTGACTTGACTTGACTTGATGTACTTGACGTGGAAATACCAAAACAACACTTCCAATGTATTATTTCACAATAGATTAAACCAGACGTCATTCCAATATGGATGTGTATACTGACTGTCATAAAGTAAAGCTGCACCCACATTGACATGGCCGACACGCTCCAAACTAGATGGGAATCTTGCACATCATCAGCTATGCCAGTGACCACAAGGAGGGAGGACCGGCGGATTTTTCGCCACGTGTGAACAGATCAAACCACAATGATAGGCGGCATCCAGCGGGCTGACCTGCATTGTGTGCAGCATCCAGTACCAATGGCAGACGGCTGCGTGACGCGCGGCTCTCCGCACACGAACCGTTATGACGCCTGCAACTCACATTCCTGCAGAATCGCGTCCGACTCGCCCGGTGTCGCCAACGACTGACGTGGGCCCTGCAATGTGGCAGCCGGTGATTTTTTAGTGACGAGTCCCGCTGCCGCTTTGGAGGCGACGACCATCAGGTCCCTGTTAGGAGTCGCAGTGGACCGCGCCTCCCTTCACACATCACGCCAACTCAGTGCAATAAAGTGGGGAGCGATGTCCTGTTGTGCCCGTTCACCGTTATTCTCCGTCAAGTCGTCGTCTCACGGGACGTGAAAACACACGTGGGTGAGGGGATGATGACGTCACAGCGTGGAAATCCAAGTTCCACTGTACTGCGGAGCCTGAAAAAAAGAAACTGGCGCGGCAGATTTTTGCCACGTGGAGAGTAACGTGGCTAGTGAGCTGCGACTTCGTTTTACGCTACAATGACAACATGAAAGCTACCGTATTATACGGCGTTAAACATTGTATTTGGTGGATTTTCTTTCTTATAGAGTACGTGATATGAATGTAAGCCGTTTGAATGCATCAACAAATTGAGAAGCTCTCAAAAGCACATCGTTTTATCTACGATTTGTTATGATGACAGGAAACTACATATCGGTAGGTAATGGCTTCCTGTAGTTGACGTTTTTAGCGTTATAACTTGTGTACTCCGAAAGTATTCCGTTTGAATGCTGCGGCACGGTGATGATCTATCAAAAGCAACCCTTTTTGTTACAATTGTCACATTAAATAACAAATAATGACATATATAGGTATAATCTCTAGACATTCTATGCAAGATCAGGAGATCTAGTTGCTGTTTCGAGAGCTGCGAAAAGTAGCAGATCATTCGCGTCCATCTCCTTCCAGGTTTTGTACACTTTTTGTTTTCTGAATGATTATGTGTCTTTCTTATTCATTTAATAGAAGTATGATCTCAAAATTCGATGTTATTTATTATTTAAAAAATGTATTTGCTGCAATTCTTGTTGCAAAGGCCAACGCCTGGGATGTTTCCCTATTGGCCAAAAATCTTAACGTGACTGCCGGTCTACTACTGAAAGTAAACATAAGTTACACACTGCAAGGTTTTGCTACTGTGAAACTTTATGTAATATATGTATATACCTATCTGTGGGTTTATGGACTAGCTCATGTTTGTATCTTGCCGATAAATGTCTTTCTTCAGTGACTGTGAGCAGCTTCGAAAAAGTTCTCCTTTTCCATTCGAATGAAATTACGAAACGAGTCCCATCTACCTGCCTGGCAACAATGATCAAAACCTGATATTATCTTCTGGGCGCAGCTCTTTCTGTGACGATGAGTGTCTTTCATGCGGGAGTGAACGAAGCAGATACCCGCGACCCAGTGCATATGCCCGACGAACGGCATAATTAATAAACGGCTTCTCTCATAATTAATGTTTTGAACATAACGAGAAAGATGAATAATTTTCGTTGAAGGGGGGGCCTCGTGAAGCCGTAATTACTATATGTACATTTTAAATCAGTACAACACAAATTCGACAAAAGGCAACAGAAATATGCAAGTGACAAACTTAGCTCATTTTGTCATTACCACCACGAAAAACCTGAGAAAGGTCTCTTTAGTAAGTTATTATTCTGCGACATAGCATTAATTAGTTGTGAGCTGCGTAGGTTAATCGCAGTAAATGAGAAGCATTGTTAATATGGATACAAAGTCTTTGTCGACCGAGTCCTTTGGCAAACGATGTTAACAAACAAAAACTGTAGTGTTGGCAGAAGAGCCAACACTGTGTTTCTAGAGGAGGCCGAAATGCACGCGTTTAATTACACGCTGACTGGCGTGAGGTCTGGAACAGGACAATATCTTGAGAATTGTAAATAAAGTACGTAGATGATGTAATACTTAACTTTAATCCACAATTGTAGAACATCTCTCGTTACGGTACATGCTTCATTATATTAATTATCAATTGAATACGGCGCCTTGCTAGGTCGTAGCAAAGGTAGCTGAAGGCTATGCTAACTATCGTCTCGGCAAATGAGAGCGTAGTTGTCAGTGAACCTTTCCTTGCAAAGTCGGCTGTACAACTGGGGCGAGTGCTAGTAAGTCTCTCTAGACCTGCCGTGTGGTGGCGCTCGGTCTGCTATCACTGACAGTGGCGACACGCATGTCCGACGTATACTAATGGACCGCGGCCGATTTAAAGGCTACCACCTAGCAAGTGTGGTGTCTGGCGGTGACACCACAAATACCACTAAAATTGCAGATCGATAAGAAATTTTTTTCCCTTAGCTACAGAAAAGTTGGGCATTGTATTGGTAACATGTTCTTGTATGATAGATAAATCACAGTGTTATTGAGTTGACATTAGTTATGCAGTACCACAGGATAAGATATTTACTTCATTCAGATTTACTTCATTGAGAGAGGAATTTTAGATAAATCTCATTTATTGTTCAGTGTCAGCTGCATATTTTTAATTAGATTACATGTTTCGATCACTTATCATCATCATCATCTTCAGAACTCAGTAGTTGCGCCAGCAACCCGTCTTGTCTATTCAGAGACACATACGAGTATTAGAGTACTTGTACTGAATAGACAAGAGGTGGGTTACTGACGCAACTACTTAGGTCTGAAGTTGGTCGTGAGTGATCTAAACATGTTACCTAATACGAAATGTGCAACTCAGACTGAACAATAAATGAGAATTATCTTAAATATCAATACTGTTGCTGATCATAACGAGACGAATATATCAGCTGTAACGAGAAAGGTGTCTTGGTCACTTCCTTCTTCCAAATTAACGTCCACTGACCATTGTTTCCGTTTTTATTTGATGCAAATACTATCAAGATTATTTACTTGTTTTTTTACAACCAACAGTCGAGGAACTTGACATGGCTCTAAAATGATTAACGTAATTATTTAACTCATACCAGTTTTACCCGCCCGGGTAGCCGCACGTATCACCGTGACCGCTTCAGGAACGGGGAGGTATGTCGGCCTCGGATCGAATCCGCCCAGCGGGTCGGTGTGCTGGCCAGCCAGGATGTGGTTTTTAGGTGGTTTCTCACATCACACTCGGTAAATACCGAACTTGTTCCCATGTTGCACCTCGGAGACAAGATATACATACACTTAGAACATTTCCTCACACTTGCACACAGAATTTTCTCTTTACGTAGACAGACTAGGTACACTGCTTCTGTTCTGGGGAGGGGGTGTAAGGAGGCTGACGACCTTAGCTGTTTGGTTTCTTTAAACACTTACTCAGCACTCAGCATATCAGTTTTAATCAGTAAGTCACATCCATCAAAACCTAGCTTACTAAAACTATTACGAAAACCTAATTCGTTATCTCTCGCGACAGAACCGACTTACCAGCATGGGTGTTCAAAAAATGGTGCAAATGGCTCTGAGCACTATGGGACTTAACTTCTGAGGTCATCAGTCCCCTAGACTTAGAACTACTTAAACCTAACTAACCTAAGGACATCACACACATCCTTTCCCGAGGCAGGATTCGAACCTGCGACCGTAGCAGCAGCGCGGTTCCGGAATGAAGCGCCTAGAACCGATCGGCCACACCGGCCGGCAGCATGGGTGTTCATAGACGTTAAGTTATGTAGAATGGACTGACAAAAAACGTCCAATAGTAAGGGGAGATGTACCATACTTCCATATGCAAATAACATAGGTCGAAAACGGTATTTGGAGCTTTAAAACGAGCCTCAACAATAAACGAAACAGACGATAGGTACAAACGTGGCGTTCTGAAATTCCATTCAGTCAGAGTTGGGCCAGTCTGTGTCTATACAGCATGTTAAAAACAGCCTTTTAAGGTCAGAGTATGGTAGGGAACCTCAAATCCTGTACTTCTTGCCATAAAAGTTCATTGATGCTGTCGGTACATTAGCAAAAATTAAAACATGTGGCCTACTGATTTCATTATTATGCACTTTACAGTATCACATGCCGACTGTCATAGAGAAGTGCTGATTCTGCACAAGTTAATGCCTGTCCAGTGCTTTCAGGGTAGTTGATTTAATACTCAAGCTTTACCCTGTAAACATCACGGAAAAATTGTGTCTAAGGTAATCAGTCACTTATAGCAACTTAAATACTGGTGAGATTTTAATGTTAAGCTGAAACCATTATATTCTGCTAATTTCATTGGTAACAGCGCTCTTTAGCAAGACCTATATTACCCGGGTCGAGTTATTTTAACTCGTCCGCATCGGCACTGAAAATTGTGTTTGTTGCTTTGGGGCGACGCGCACATTCATACATCCTTTCATCTGGCGGCACTGCTTCTCCAGAGGAGCGGATATTGTACTCGAACGCCATACATTACTATTTTAATATATTGATCTTTCATTTTGATAGTGGCGTAAGTTCACTCTTTTATAGAAACGCGAGACCATGTAAAATATAGAAACGCGAGACGATGTAAAATAATTTTACTCTAGATTAATCACAAATTATGTAATACCCACTTGTTCTGACAGCTCTCTCATTGAAGACCCACGCAAAATTGTATTCACAGCTGTTCGTTGCGCTTGGCTGATGGGCACTACATCGTACGTTAGTGCGTTGCTGGTAGCATAATTGGTAGAGTCGAGAGGGAGGCACCGTTGATACACGCTGGATGACAGGATCATCTAGTGTGAGTAGGTTACACTCTACCAAAATTATGGATCGGCAAGTTGGACACACTACATAAACTGTAGAATTACCGGTAGTATTGGTAGAGAAAGAAACACAAATAAATGGGCAAGAGAGAAACTGGGAGGCGACGACTTCTCCTTTATATCTGTTTGTTTTGTTGTTTGTTTTCCCAGATAATGAGAATCACACGTCATTCAGTGTTAGTCCATTGTGTATTTTGTATCCTTACAGAATATAAATTGTATTTACAGGTAATAAAAATTATTTGCTCACGTAACTTCTGCTCTTTTATGTAACCAAAGGAATTACTTTTGATGCAAGTACAATGTACATGCACAAACATAAAATATATATGTAATTATAATAATTGTTGTTGTTATTTTGTACTCAATAAATCATTCTTCATCATCAACAAAGGTAGGAGTTTCCTGTTATCATTAATAAATGCGAAATTTTTTTATGAATAACAGAAACATGTTTTGTTTAATTTCGATAAGGTATTGAAGCGATGCTTGATATATTTTTGTTTTGCAGTTTTTTTTAATTTCTTCCTTTTTGTTGAGGAAATTGCGTTTTCTAGCCGTTTTCGATAAATCTGTATTGTTTTCTTTACTTTTGCTACAATATTCCTCAGTTTCTGGGCACAAATCAACAATTTTCGGATAAAACCTGAATTAAACATTGGCAGTTTCAATTTTGCTATAAATGCTGTTCACTTTTAAGTAACAGTTTATGTAGAACAAAATGTCCCATAGGTTAGCTGGCCCTTTATATATCCTCACTCAGTTTGTAAACGGTTTACCGCTTCCGTTTTTTGGGAGAATCTAGTAAGACACTGGTCGCATGCGTAAAGAAAGCGATCGTTATGAGGCAACGCCCAATAAGTATGCAACACACCAGACCTACATGTAATGTGGGTATGGCCGTAACTGACCAAAGCTACTAGGAAAACAACCGTTGTGTACCCGCTTACTTATGATTGTCTGCGGTAGTTTTACAACTCTAAGCGTAGCCACCGGTGATACACGCCGGCGTGGACACTTCTGCGCGCTCGTCGTTAATTGGCTGTTTTATGGCTGTGGCTCCAGAACAGCGTGTTTCCGACCTATGGTTATCGGGGAAATTTTGCTCGGTTAACGTCCCCTCCGCTGTACTGGCATTATCAGGTTGTGTATCTCCACCCTGTATACGTTCTTTATGAAGGTTTGCTTGTACACAGTAAGTCTCACTGTCCTTCCTCTGACGCGCCACCACTGGCGTTTTCTTCGCGGAAAAACTTTACAAAATTTCCATCCACTCCCCGCAAGCGAATTCCGAGCCCCGTTGACACGACCTCGTCGAGTATTTCGTCAAACAGATTCGCGTCAGGTCGTCCACAGTGTAGCGGCGCCGGGTACACCGTGTAGCCATCCATAATGAGGCTGGGTCTTTTGTGCCAGGCTGCCGTACGTCGGCCATTACAGATTCAGGCGGTGAACCCTTGGCCGCTGCTGATAATTGGAGTCCTAACAAGTAGGCTAGTGTGCGCCGCATTGTGCGCGGGTCGGCCGCCTCCGCCTCGCTTGATTTATTACTCGAGCTCCGCTCTGCTCCCAGCTTTGTTCCGCGGATCTCCTGAGAGCGAAGGCTTTGCTACACGGACCCTGTACATTTATCATTACCACGGGGAAAGGCGCGTAAATCTGGTCCGGCACAAGTGGCTTTCCCTTTGCCATCAAAAATTTATGGCCCTCACGTCACAGTGGTTTGAGAACTCGGAGAATGTCGCCCTAGGCCGGGATGACAGAGACGTTCGTCGCTTTTTGTTGGATTCGCATTAAGAACCAGAACTAGCTGCATAACACGTCCCAAAATTCAGCTTAAGCAGATGTATTTACACTAGGCAGTGACGCCGCCGTCACAAACCGTGCGAAATTTTCACCCTGCAGCGGAGTGTGCGCAGGTATGAAACTTCCTGACTGGCAAGTGCTCTGCGGACTGTCTTAGGTATATCCTTTCTTCCAGGAGTGCTAGTCTTGCAAGTTTCGCAGGAGAGCTTCAGTGAAATTTGGAAGGTAGGAGACTAGCTAATGGCGGGAGTAAAGCTGTGAGGATGGCTCGTGAGGCGTGCTTGGGTAGCTCAGTCGGTAGAGCACTTGCCCACGAAAGGCAAAGGTCTCGAGTTCAAGTCTCCGGGCGGCCGGTGTGGCCGAGCGCTCCTAGGCGCTTCAGTCTGGAACCGCGCGACCGCTGCGGTCGCATGTTCGAATGCTGCCTCGGGCATGAATGTGTGTGATGTCCTCAGGTTAGTTAGGTTTAAGTAGTTCTAAGTTCTAGGGGACTGATGATAATAATAATGTCGTGTGACGAGGGCCTCCCGTCGGGTAGACCGTTCGCCTGGTGCAAGTCTTTCGATTTGACGCCACTTCGGCGACTTGCGCGTCGATGGGGATGAAATGTTTATGATTAGGACAATGCAGCACCCAGTCCCTGAGCGGAGAAAGCCTCCGACCCAGCCGGGAATCGAACCCGGGCCCTTTGGATTGACAGTCTGTCGCGCTGACCACTCAGCTACCGGGGGCGGACTAGGGGACTGATGACCTCCTCGGATGTTAAGTCCCATAGTGCTCAGAGTCATTCGAGTCTCCATCCTGCTCACAGTTCTAATGTGCTAGACAGTTTCAGGGGTGGGGTGGTCAAGCATTCAGCAGTGACGTTATCCACAAACTTGTTTCTGTGTAACTGTATATCGAAAAGCGTACTGCACGAGAAAAATGAACTGTCGACGGAAACACGTGTCCATAACCGTCATCCGGCGAGGGAGCAGAGCAATCGCATTCATGTGAGACAAAGCATATGTATGCAACAGCTAGACTCTAGACTCATCTTCTCCACTGGCGATCGTGGCAATCTATCGCGTTCACTGAATAACAAACAACAGCGAGACATTCCGCCTGCGACTTTCAGCGTACAAAGCAATGTTTGCTGCCGAAGGGGTATCCTAATGGCAGGCGCTGGCGCCTGTATCTTCGACGCTGTGCAGCGCCGTTGGATGACATTTCCGGACACGGGTTCCTATCCCCGATTTTTTCTTAGGACAGCCTGTACGACACCTCGAAATTTGTCGCAACATTTCTGGTACACCCTGTATATTTGAAGCTATAAGATGTAAAAAGCCGAGGAATCATACACGATCAGCCTGTAGATCAGAAGCCGGCCTGTGTGACCGAGCGGTTCTAGGCGCTTCAGTCTGGAACCGCGCGACCGCTACGGTCGCAGGTTCGAGTCCTGCCTCGGGCATGGATGTGTGTGATGTCCTTAGGTTAGTTAGGTTTAAGTGGTTCTAAGTTCTAGGGGACTGATGACCTCAGATGTTGAGTCCCATAGTGCTCAGAGCCATTTGAACCTGTAGATCAGGTGTTAAATAATCTCTGTTTATCAGAAATGCTCTTCTTGCTGTTGTCAGTCATTATTTCGTATCTTCTTTGCTTTTGGCGAACGTCAGTAATCTTGCTGCCCAAATATCATAGCTCGTCTACCACTTTTAGTGTCTTTTCCTAAGCTTATTGTAATATTTTTTAAACAGTTGTTTAAAAATACAGTTGTGAAAAAATGCCTGGTACAATGAATAGAATAAAGAGAGAGTAAGTTGGAAAAATACCGCATTAGGCGGGTTGTTCCAGTGTTGGAACCAACTCTTGACCCTGATAATGTCCCACACGTGCTAGTGAGTAAGCGTGTGTGTTGTGCGTGCTGCAGGGCGCGCGGCAGTCGCCAGCTCGTGACGTCTGTTGAGCGATGGAGGGCGGCGGCGGCGGCTCGTGCGACGGCGGCGTGGGGGTGGGGCTGGGCGTGTCGGGGGGCGGTGTGGGCGGCGCCAAGCTGCCGCACTCGCACTCGACGCCGGCCGGCGTGGACGGGGGCGGCTCCCGCACGCCCCCCGCCACCCCCAAGAAGGCCGGCAAGATGCTCGCCGTCAGGGTGCAGATGCTCGACGACACGGTCACCATGTTCCAGGTCCAGGTCGGTACCAGCCAAATGCGGCTTCAACAATATACACATAGACGCAGACTCCTTTTTCCGTCAGAAATCCGCTTAAAATATCGTCGCAGTCCCCTTACAGGTCGACACACTACAAATTCCCGACATACTGTCGCCTGCAAGAGCTGCTAACACAATTAGAAAAAACGTTTGCTTGCCTTAGTGTACAGTCGCACTTTTATTTTGTCAAATAACTACCGGTTTCGGTACCAAACACTACCATCAGGCCAGCCTACGATCACGTACATCTCACTACACAGTTAAATCACTCTTCTAAAGTTCAATGAAACTATATGATTCTTGAGACTAATCTCAAACATCTACAGTGTATACATGCGAACTGAAGTGACGAATGAAAATCTTTAGCAGGGGCAGGATTCGAAATCAGGACTCCTGCTCACTAGCCAGATGCGCTAACCACTACGCCAATCCGGGACAGCGGCTTTGCATAACTGCACGGACTACCCTAGTACACCTCCACCCTAAATTCCCATGCACGTTTCAGCCCACGTGGAATTCCCCCTAAACTCTTAACAACACTGCTGAGGCTGTCCAACTATATTGGAATAGCACTTCAGCATCGAACGAAACGGGGGATCCTGCCTAAAACCCAGGCGTAGGTGCTTTAAATCAGTGAGGCCCGGGTGGTGTAGTGGTTAGCGCATCTGACTAGTGAAAAGGGGATCTGGGTTCGAATCCCGGCCATGCTACGAATTTTCAGTAGTTTCAGTGTGTATATATACATCACAGATATTTGAGACTTGAAAACGTCTCTGGAACCATGTTTTTTATTTTTTTTAAGTAACTATACCTGGGTGTCAGGCAGGATCCCCCGTTTCTATCAACGCTGTGATGCTGTTTCAGTATAGTTGGAGAGCCTCTGCATTGCTGTTCGAGTTTACGAGGAATACCAAGTGAGCTGGGCGATTTTTAATCCGCTGTTTCATTGCATGGTGCAGAATGCTAGCCTTCAAGAAAAGAAGAGGAGCAGCTGCTTGCTATCATGGAAACAAAGATGCTCAGGTGAACACCTGGGATTAATATTGCACGATAATGTCACAAACGATGAAATTCTTAATTGGGGAGGGAGGCGTGCTAGATAGTGGTTAGCGCTTCTGGCTAGTGAGCGGGAGGTATGGGTTCGATTCTCGTTCTTGGTACGAAGTTTCATTCGTCGCTCCAGTGCGCGTGTATACATCTTCTGGAAATTTTTAAAAGTATGTTCCTATGTGTAATTTCTCAAACTTTCTCGGCGCGACTGACCGATAGTGTACTTTCAGGAGTTCTGCCGAGTTATTTTCATTTTCTTCACAATAATTCGACGATTGACTCGGTCGCAGAAGTATTGTACAGAAAATGGAAAATACAACTCGGTAGAACATCCAGAAGCACACTATTACTTCTCTATAGGATAGTTAAAAGTGCACTCTTAAAACATAGGCAACTCCTTAACGTCAAAATGACTGACCACAATAGGAGTGTCATTGTACCAGTAAGTAAAAGTCTGCGCTGTTCGTTACACATAGAAGTAAAGCAAAATGACAAGCGAACCCCCTATGTGCAGAGTCTTTTTTTATGCAAGGCAATTTCGTTAAGCTTTTAATACACAAAGCGAAATCAGCAAATTGATATATCCTAGCCAAGTTAATTCACTGCTAGTTTATATTCGTAAAGATAAAACTGTGGCTCCTAATTTTATCACTGACGTAAACTTTCGAAAATACTTAAGTCATTGAGGTAAAAAAGATTTACTGGTTCTGTGGTCTACTACGAAACTAACAGCGCCAGCTACTGGTTCTTTGTTGCACTACACCGTCCTTAACTCAAACTTTCGAACTACTAAGCTGGGCCAACTCCTAAAACTTTAAATTACGATTTCTTTGTTTTCCTTGATCCGATTTTAATGAAATAATGCCTATACGTTGCACAAGCTGTGCTCAAGTTACCTGTGAAAACCTCATGAAAATTCGTCTGGTAGATTTGAAGATAAGCGTGTTCAGGCAGACACGACGGTTTTACAGTTTTATAATTTGTATAGATTGGTAGAAGATACAGATTTTTAGTCACAATGTACAGAAATAAAACACGGAATGTAACAAGCAGATGAACGCAGTTAAAAAAGGGTAGATGGAAGAGTAATATACACAAAATGCTGAAAACCATTGGTCGAGTATACGGTGCGATCAACAACAATTTACATAATGATGCTAACCGACTCTGCTGGCTATAATAATCTTGTCGTAGAGTTATTATTTACTTTTAGTTTTATAATTTGTATAGATTGGTAGAAGATACAGATTTTTAGTCACAATGTACAGAAATAAAACACGGAATGTAACAAGCAGATGAACGCAGTTAAAAAAGGGTAGATGGAAGAGTAATATACACAAAATGCTGAAAACCATTGATCGAGTATACGGTGCGATCAACAACAATTTACATAATGATGCTAACCGACTCTGCTGGCTATAATAATCTTGTCGTAGAGTTATTATTTACTTTTAGTTCTTTAGGGTATAATGTCAGACATTACCCGAAGTATTTTTGTGACACGAAAGTGAAATATTTCTACAGTGTTAACGCCTCGCGACCTCTTTTCTCGCGTGATAAGTACCGTACAAAAGATTTTTTTTCTTTCTTTTTCTTTGTGTTAGCTTGTATGGCCGGAACGCAGCCAACTCCAGACTTGTTGAAAGCAGCTTCCCGTGAAATATTCCCGTACTTTTCCAGCGTCGCACACCCACCGCCGCCCTTTGCCAAAGCAGAGAGCAGCAATCTGTGTTCCCAACTTGGTACGCGAACAATGCCGGGAGCTGTCCTGAAGTTCTTGTATAAATACAGAGACAAACAGAATCAAAACTCAAGAGTCGAGCTCTTTCGCAGTGTGCTACAAATGCAACCCGAACACGCCATACATTTTCCTTCCTCGTGCATTCCTTATAAAGTTCCATTCGTTCGGGTCAGTACCTCCAAATGATTATTTTTGGAAGTTTCCAGCAGTATCGAAGTTCAGCAAAGTTGGTGCTGTAGAATGAAATATTTAATTTCGTTGTCATCAGAGGCTCCAGGTTCCCTAGCAACAGTTTTGTAGCCACTGCATATTAATGTGGCGTGTTAGCTTCAAGGCAGCCGTCCTTCCAACACGGACAGTGCATTTTTGCATATATCAGATTATAAAGGATAATTTTGTGAAATACGAAGTGAAGCCCACTGCTATAATGAAACTTTGTAATATGTTGTATTCGGCAACATTCACTCGTCTTTAGCCTACACAGTGGACTGCGTTGCTATTATCATTATTGTGCATTCAGTGAAAACAAAACAGTGGAACTACTGGCGACTTGGGTGGCGCTAAAGTTTAAGAAGATTATGGATCTGACGGTACGATGACGACTAGGTCATTAAAGACGCAGCACTATGTCGGACTGGAAGACAGGGAAAGAAATCAGTCACACCGTTTGCAAAAGAACCATACCAGCACTTGCCGTAAGTGATTTTTGAGAAACCACGGGGTACCTGAGTCTGCATAGCCGGAAAGCGGATTTGAACTTCTATCCTTCATAGAACGAGGAATTCCGCATTATGCTAGACACCTTTTCAGTTTCGTTTTAGCCAGACGTGTTTCAGCACTTTTTGTGCTATCTTCAGTGGGTTATTTTATTTTCTTACTGTAAAATTCTTGTTACATATTAACATTTAGAGAAACTTTTGGTGCAAAATATTTACGATTGTGAATGAATAACTGTTACAAAA
Source organism: Schistocerca piceifrons (assembly GCF_021461385.2). Taxonomy (NCBI): domain Eukaryota; kingdom Metazoa; phylum Arthropoda; class Insecta; order Orthoptera; family Acrididae; genus Schistocerca; species Schistocerca piceifrons. The sequence goes on from NC_060139.1 coordinate 346,317,829, forward strand.
TATTGTACATCATTTGTCTGCAGTTCACAGTTGAGATATGTATTAACGACCTGATGCACTGTGTGTTGTTTATTACAATGTGTCTAAAGTTCTAGTTGTAGATTAATTGGCAAAAGACTGGATGTATGCATTGTGTATTGTGTATTGAACCAGGGACCTAGAAACGACGGAGTGGCTTCGTCCCGCCATAGCCCTCAGTGGTTCACAACCGCCGGCCGGAGTGGCCAAGCGGTTCTAGGCGCTACAGTCTGGAACCGCGCGACCGCTATGGTCGCAGGTTCGAATCCTGCCTCGAGCATGTATGTGTGTGATGTCCTTAGGTTAGTTAGGTTTAAGTAGTTCTAAGTTCTAGGGACTGATGACCGCAGATGTTAAGTCCCATAGTGCTCTGAGCCATTTGAACCGTTTTTTTTTTTTTTTTTTTTGTTCACAACCCCACAACAGGCCACAGAATCTATCCACCCCACCGCCGCCCCACACGAACTCAGGGTTATTGTGCGGTTCGATCCCCATCCTCCGAATTTCTTTATTAAACCATGGTGAGTCTTTTCCACCCTTATCCACTTACTAAGCACATACCTCTCCTGTCCGCGATTTAAAATCTGCTTAAACTTGGCGCATAATTCCTCTACAGCCATCTTATTGGAACTAAGTGATGTCAATTCATTGTCTAAGTGAGATGCTAACAACTGCTTATCTGCTCTATCTAGAAGAAACTCTCTCCTGGACGTCTTGGCAGATTCATTAACTTTCGTAGACGTAGTTGCTACAATGACATCATGATCGCTAATCCCCGTTTCTATACCGCCATTGTCGATGATGATGATGGTGATGGTGATGATGATGGTGGTGATGATGATGTGCCTTCGGCCTCCGAGGATTGACCCCAAATGTCAAGTCCAAGCCTGGAATGGCTGCCTTTCAGAAGTAGGTTTACGACTCAACGTAAAGGAGATGCAAACGACTCGGATACCATCAGAATCAATCATGTTGACCTCCCAACAAGAACTTTTAAGTATCTAGGCTCCACAATTGCTGCTGCTGGTAGAAACGTCAGCACTGAAATTTCTAACCGCCTGAGCAATGTGGCTCAAATGGCGATCTGTGACTGGTGTACCCTGTGATCAAAGATTCCAAACAGACTCAAGTCGAAAGTGTGCCGATTTGTAATCCGCTCAGTTTCATTGCATGGTGCAGAATGCTAGCCTTCAAGAAAAGAAGAGGAACAGCTACTTGCTATCATGGAAACAAAGATGCTCAGGTGAACACCTGGATTAATATTGCACGATAATGTCACAAACGATGAAATTCTTAAGTTACATGGGGTAGCACCAATAGTAGACAAGACGATAGCCATCTACGATGGTACGGGCGTGTTCTCAAAGCAGACGCAATAACAGTGGCAAATACTACTTTCAATTTGAGAGTAAGTGGTAAACGCCCAGTAGGACAACCTAGCCAAAGATGGCTTGAAACTGTAGACGAAGATCTAAAGATTTCAGGCCTGCACCCAAGTCAAACACGAGATCGGATAAAATGGCGACTCAGAGCCAAAAAAGCAGACCCGGCCAGCATGTGGGACAAACGCTAAAGAAGAACGCAATTTCTCTGGAGGATTTTGTTTTTTCGTAGCGTCACAACACAATCCATTGAGTGCCCGATATTTGACTTCAGTTGATTCCAAGTTTTTTTTCTGGCAACAAACACTCGTGTGATGCAATGTCATGCTACGCGTGGCCTTGCTACAGACGGTAGTTCATAAATGGCTGGGTGAGGAAATAAAAACTCGTGTTACATTAAAACTGTCTGTCGGGCTGAGGATCGAACCCAAACATTTACCTCCCAAGGGGCCGGCCGTGTTGGCCATGTAGTTCTGGGCGCTACAGTCTGGAACCGCGCGACCGCTACGGTCGCAGGTTCGAATCCTGCCTCGGGAATGGATATGTGTGATTTCCTTAGGTTAGTTAGGTTTAAGTAGTTTTAAGTTCTAGGGGACTGATGACCTCAGAAGTGAAGTCCCATAATGCTCAGAACCATTTGAACCTCCCAGTATGCAGGAGAGCATGAACAGTATGTGAGCGGCACCGAGAGACTGAAACATTTGAGTCGGATCTTAAGCTGTGCTCTTTTGTCTCAGTTAGCAAGAAAGTTGCTTACAAGAAGTTTAACCAGTGAAATGAGTGAAAGCTTTATTCTCAGTTAGACACTGTAAATCGGACGGAAAAATGAGCAAAACACTATGCCTTGTAAAGCACCAACCGCACCGTAGACCCAGTGAGTTAACAAAAAGAAAGATCCGTTTCTCTTTTTGCACTATACTCTGTGAGCCGTAGCGCAACGTCTGCGCGGCTGCTGGAAGCATAGGACCGGTTTGAGCGTATCGACTGTAATTCATTCATGAATTCGTAACGCGAACTGACAGACTGCGCCTGGTGTATTATGCACGCGTGACATTACGTCCCTATTGGTCGGCTCGTCTGCGCGTTTCACCCAAGTCTTTGTACAGCCTGTCGCAGCCTCCTTGCGGTATTTTTTTTAAGCAGCAGCGCATCTCCTGTAAGAGTGCCATTTCTTCCTTTTGTGTGCGCCCCGCTGGGGGTCCATTCGCGGTTAGCGGAAGCAGTTGTTACTGAAGGATCTACATTGCATGAGCCGATACGACTGCCGTTACCCTCGTCCTCCGTTATCTGTATCTGCATCTGACATAGATCTCAACCTGCCGGTCCGATGCAGCTACTGGTGATCAGCTCTGAGACGCTTGAGAGTTTGGAAGGTACAAGAGCTATTCTGTAACAATAGTAAAAAACTACTAATTTTCTATAAAAAATATTCGTTTGTTTCTCAATATTATCCGCACCACCACCACCACCACCACCACCACCACCACCACCATCATTATCATCATCACCACCATCATTATCATCATCACCACCATCATCATCTTCATCATCAGTGTTCTGCCAAAAGGCAAATTTTCACATGGTAGTTCTCCAGGCTGTCCGGTCTTCTGCCACCCTCTTCAGGTCTGCATAATTTCCTCTTCCCTTTATGTCGTCTATTATCTTGTATCTCCTTCTTCCTCTCACTCTTCCCCACAAACCAATCCTTCCATAGCATCTACTAGCAAGCATTCCCTTCTCAATAAACGTCCCAACCAGTTCTTTTTCGTTTCCCTTACAACCTTCATCAGACATCTTCTCTGATTCCAACCCTTTCCAATACTCTTTCATTACTCACTCTTCCCATCCAGCTTATTCTCTCCATTCTCCTCCACATCCACATCTCAAATGCTCCTAACCTTTTTTCATCCTCTCGTCTCAGCGTCCATGTTTCTGCTCCATATAGTGCCACACTCCAGACAAAACATTTGCCAAGCCTTTTCCTTAGTCCTTTATCTAATTTGCCACATAAGAGTCTCCTCTTTCTGTTGAATGCCTCCTTCGCTATGGCAGTTCGAGTTTTCAACTCCTGGTGACATCTCAAGTCTTCAGTTATTGTGCTTCCGAGATATTTAAATTCACTTATTTGGCTAATGGTAGATTGTCCTATATTAATATTGGACAGTCTGCGTCTCATACTGATGACCATACTCTTAGTTTTTGCTGTGTTTATTTGCATCCCATATTCCACATAAACTTCATTCAGATCTTTGAGCATGTTATTCACTGTCCGCTCACTGTCTGCCATTAATACCATGTCATCAGCAAATCTTATACATTCTATTCTCCTTCCACCAATACATATTCCTCTTTCCCCATCTAAACAACAGTGGGGAAAGGCAACAACCTTGTCTAACACCTCGTCCAATGCTGCTTCCTTCTGACATTTCATTTCCAATCCTTATCCTTACTTTCTGGTGTAAATATAGATCCTGTATCAGTCGTCTCTCCTTCCAATCTACTCCTTTCCTTTTCAAAATATCCATCAGCTTGTTCCACTGAACTCTGTCAAAAACCTTTTCTAAATCTATAAAAACAGCAAAGATTTCTGTACTCTTTTCCATATATCTTTCCCCTATAGTTCTTAGCAGGCCAATAGCATCTCTTGTTTCTTTTCCTCTTCTAAATCCGAACTGCTCCTCTGGAATCCCTGTATCCAGCTTGCCATATATCCCCATCCATGACTATTATTCGATTCAAAGAATTTCCCTCTTTTTTATTCATTCGAAAAAATAGATTTTACCAGACTCTGAAAAATATTCATTGACTTCCTCATTTGAAGTGAATTCCTTCCCGTGACGTCAGATTTTGATATCGAGGGGTGGGGAGGAGACTGGGGAGGAGACACTAGAATCTAAACGTGGAGAGTAGAGTGAATGAGGAACCAATTCTAACGCAGTCCATGCACTTTCATCACCGTGACTGCAACTGTGTGGGAGGGTGCGTTATCGTGGTGCAGGAGCGGATTATTATGGGTTAATTTGGATCGCGCCAGAATGCCATGCGAGGGGTCCGGGTTCGATTCCCGGCCGGGTCGGAGATTTTCTTCGCTCGGGGACTGGATGTTGTTTTGTCTTCAGCCTCATTACCCCGTGTCGAGCCCCACTGCACAAGCGTGCGTTAGCGACCTCGGCCACGGAGGCGGATTGCTGTTACTGAGTGAACGAGAGGTACTGGCAGGATTGAAGCTGTTAAGTGGATCGTTGGCCATGCCTGGCTACTAAGTTTGTAAGAGCATTTTCCGCAAAATAGAAGCTTCCAGATTCGAATCTTGACCAGGAAGTTTCAAAACAGACGCACAACCCGCTGTGTAGGGTGAAAGATTCAGTTTCGTCTTCGCCATCTTCGGCGTAGTCTCACTGTCCGTTGTCCACTAATTTGTCTACTAATCCAACTCTGGTGACTAAAGGTCGATAAGAGGGTTCATCCAGCCAAGAATCGGCGCAAAGGTCCTGCAGATTGCAGTTATTTCCGTTAATCCAAAACTAAATAATTTTTGGTGTTGGCTGTGAGTCTCCAGGGATTTCATCCGATTTTTGAACAGTGCAGGCCTCAAGCAGTCAACGCTTCAAATACGAGTTTAATAACAGCACGAAACTTTTTCTTTAACCACTCCGCAGCGGTAACTACAGTGGTGACACCGTTGCCAACAGTTAACTTCATAGGGCTCACGCTTCAGACTTTGCTTACAACCCTTCAGCTCTTACCAGCAGTGGTGATGTGTGACAGAATTCTCCACAGTTTCATGGAAATTTTTCGCAGTGTGTACGTCCCATCTAATTGTTAACACTTCCACAAACTAATGAGTGGTTTAAGTCATATCTACAGAACAGGAAGCTAAAAGTTTCCTTATATGGGTCAAGTGATTTAAATAAATTTGCCACTTCATCTAACTGGGGTGAAATTACATTAGGTGTTCCACAGGGTTCAATCATGGAGCCCCCTTCTGTTCTTGATATATGTGAACGACCTCCCTTCCTATCTGAAACAAGAAACTGAACTGACACTGTTTGCTGATGATACAAGCATCATTATTAATCTAGTAAAAGAAAGTCAAATTGAAAATGATACAAATAAGGTCTTTGGAAAAGTCATTAATTGGTTTTCTGCAAATGGGCTTGCTCTAAACTTTGAAAAAACGCAGTACATCCAGTTTTCTGCTGCAAAAAGTATAAATATAACACATCAACGGAAGTCAGTGGACAGGGCAGAGCATACTAAGTTTTTGTGTGTACATATAGACGAGAATCTTAATTGGAAAATTCATATTTTGGATCTCCTAAAGTGACTAGGTTCAGCAACTTTTGCGATCAGAATAATTGCCAATTTTGAGGATATAGAAATTAGTAAGCTAACATACTTTGCATACTTTCACTCCCTGATGTCATACAGAATAATATTTTGGGGCAACTCAACATTTAGACAAAAAGTATTCACTGCTCAAAAGAAAGTGGTTAGAATAATGTATGTGGTTCATAGTCGCACATCTTGTAGGCATCTTTTTAAAGGATTGGTAATTCTTACAACAGCCTCACAATACATCTACTCACTAATGAAATTTGTTCTCAACAACACGGACCAGTTTAAAAACAACAGTGACATTCATGATTATAATACCAGAAAAAAGAAAGACTTACACTATCCTTTGCTCAACCTATCTTTGGCACAGAAAGGGGTAAATATCCTGCTATAAAAATTTTCGACAAATTACCAGATGAAATAAGGTGTCTGACAGACAGTAGTAATAGCTTCAAAAATAAATTGAAATCATATCTCCTTCTATACCATAGATGAATTCTTGAATAGGAATAAATAAATCTATAAATATAGTACATGCATTTTGTGCTATTTAAGGGAATGGGGTAAATAATAGAAATATTAATCTTTAACTCTGTATTGTAATAAATAAATAAATATATATATATATATTGTTTCATATGTACATTTATTGTGCACTTGACACGTTCAACATCATAACGGCTACAATACCGTGCGATTGATCAATGGAACACGCAACCAACCAACTAACTAACTAGCTATTTCTTTTAATGTGTCGACCATATTTTGTACTTCAGAAGATTTACTGATTTGAAACCGAATTCGGATTTATAATGCTACAATGTTAGTTTGTACATCATTCCGTGTTACGTGAATTATTTAGTGACTGAGCTATAACAATGTGATGTGCCGTTTCGTTTCTTCTGCCTGTGAATGGCGTATCACTTTAATGTATGGGTGGCAACGACGTGTGCTTTGGGAGTGCGGTGTTGCGTTTCGGGTGATTATGGAAATGGCTGGAAGGGAGAGGGTGAAACATGGTCCCGGCGTATAGTCAAATTCCAAACAGCATCAAGGGGGCCGCCGTGGTTAACGTGAGCTTGTGATGGATCTCCATCGTCTGTGTCACATACGCTGTCCAGTCACATAATGTGACCACCCGTCACAAGTCTGAATATGGTCCCCAAGGCTAGATGCATACGTGTGTTGATACAGTGTGCCTTCCAGAACGGCGAGACCACCCAGGGAATGCCAGGAAAACATCCCCCTGACCGTAACGCTCTCTCCCACGGGCTGGACTCTTCTGACGATTGTTGTAGGACGTTTGCACTCACACGTTTCACGCCGATAGAGCACAAAACGTGACTCATCTGAAAATGCTACCATCGCCACTCAGTGGCCGTATTGCCGTGCAGCCCTCGCCAATGATGAACAGCAGTTAGCTTGGGTGCAAGAACCAGGCACCTGCTGCAGCCATACGCAGCAACGTTCTCTGAACGATCGTTGAGGAGACGGTGTTGGTAGCCCCTTGGTTCATGTGGGCGATCAGTGGCTCAGCAGTTGCTCGTCTGTGCGCCAGTACCCGTCTCCGCAGCCGTCGCGTCGTTCACCCCCTGTCATCTATAACACGTGGTGCACGCGTCATTTTGCCACGCACGGTATACTACACTCCTGGAAATTGAAATAAGAACACCGTGAATTCATTGTCCCAGGAAGGGGAAACTTTATTGACACATTCCTGGGGTCAGATACATCACATGATCACACTGACAGAACCACAGGCACATAGACACAGGCAACAGAGCATGCACAATGTCGGCACTAGTACAGTGTATATCCACCTTTCGCAGCAATGCAGGCTGCTATTCTCCCATGGAGACGATCGTAGAGATGCTGGATGTAGTCCTGTGGAACGGCTTGCCATGCCATTTCCACCTGGCGCCTCAGTTGGACCAGCGTTCGTGCTGGACGTGCAGACCGCGTGAGACGACGCTTCATCCAGTCCCAAACATGCTCAATGGGGGACAGATCCGGAGATCTTGCTGGCCAGGGTAGTTGACTTACACCTTCTAGAGCACGTTGGGTGGCACGGGATACATGCGGACGTGCATTGTCCTGTTGGAACAGCAAGTTCCCTTGCCGGTCTAGGAATGGTAGAACGATGGGTTCGACGACGGTTTGGATGTACCGTGCACTATTCAGTGTCCCCTCGACGATCACCAGTGGTGTACAGCCAGTGTAGGAGATCGCTCCCCACACCATGATGCCGGGTGTTGGCCCTGTGTGCCTCGGTCGTATGCAGTCCTGATTGTGGCGCTCACCTGCACGGCGCCAAACACGCATACGACCATCATTGGCACCAAGGCAAAAGCGACTCTCATCGCTGAAGACGACACGTCTCCATTCGTCCCTCCATTCACGCCTGTCGCGACACCACTGGAGGCGGGCTGCACGATGTTGGGGCGTGAGCGGAAGACGGCCTAACGGTGTGCGGGACCGTAGCCCAGCTTCATGGAGACGGTTGCGAATGGTCCTCGCCGATACCCCAGGAGCAACAGTGTCCCTAATTTGCTGGGAAGTGGCGGTGCGGTCCCCTACGGCACTGCGTAGGATCCTACGGTCTAGGCGTGCATCCGTGCGTCGCTGCGGTCCGGTCCCAGATCGACGGGCACGTGCACCTTCCGCCGACCACTGGCGACAACATCGATGTACTGTGGAGACCTCACGCCCCACGTGTTGAGCAATTCGGCGGTACGTCCACCCGGCCTCCCGCATGTCCACTATACGCCCTCGCTCAAAGTCCGTCAACTGCACATACGGTTCACGTCCACGCTGTCGCGGCATGCTACCAGTGTTAAAGACTGCGATGGAGCTCCGTATGCCACGGCAAACTGGCTGACACTGACGGCGGCGGTGCACAAATGCTGCGCAGCTAGCGCCATTCGACGGCCAACACCGCGGTTCCTGGTGTGTCCGCTGTGCCGTGCGTGTGATCATTGCTTGTACAGCCCTCTCGCAGTGTCCGGAGCAAGTATGGTGGGTCTGACACACCGGTGTCAATGTGTTCTTTTTTCCATTTCCAGGAGTGTATAACAATGGCGGCACGCGAACAGTTTTCGAACTTTGCCTTTTCGGAAATGCTTCCACCTTTTTCCCGAAAACCAATGATCATGCCATTTTTGAACTCTGACAAATCTCTCCGTTTGTGCATTCCATCAACCGCTGCATTGTTTTCTGCACCCCCCCCCCCCCCCCTGACACGCTTTATACACTGTTGGCCATTAAAATTGCTACGCTAAGAAGAAATGCAGATGATAAACCGGGAATTCATTGGACAAATATATTATACTAGAACTGACATGTGATTACATTTTCACGCAATTTGGGTGCATAGATCCTGAGAAATCAGTACCCAGAACAACCACCTCTGGCCGTAATAATGGCCTTGATACGCCTGGGCATTGAGTCAAACAAAGCTTCGATGCCGTGTACAGGTACAGCTGCCCATTCAGCTTCAACACGATACCACAGTTCATCAAGAGTAGTGACTGGCGTATTGTGCCGAGCCAGTTGCTCAGCCACCATTGGCCAGACGTTTTCAATTGGTGAGAGATCTGGAGAATGTGCTGGCCAGGGCAGCATTCGAACATTTTCTGTATCCAGAAAGGCACGTACAGGACCTGCAACATGTGGCCGTGCATTATCCTGCTGAAATATAGGGTTTCGCAGGGATGGAATTAAGGGTAGAGCCACGGGTCGTAACACATCTGAAATGTAACGTCCACTGTTCAAAGTGCCGTCAATGCGAACAAGAGGTGACCGAGACGTGTAGCCAATGGCACCCCATACCATCACGCCGAGTGATACGCCAGTATGGCGATGACGAATACACGCTTTCAATGTGCGTTCACCGCGATGTCGCCAAATACGGATGCGACCATTATGATACTGTAAACAGAACCTGGATTCATTCGAAAAAATGACGTTTTGCCTTTCGTGCACCCAGGTTCGTCGTTGAGTACACCATCGCAGGCGCTCCTGTTTGAGATGCAGCATCAAGGGTAACCGCCGCCATGGTCTCCGAGCTGATAGTCCATGCTGCTGCAAACGTCGTCGAACTGTTCGTGCAGATGGTTGTTGTCTTGCAAACGTCCCCATCTGTTGAGTCAGGGATCGAGACGTGCCTGCACGATCCGTTACAGCCATGCGGATAAGATGCCTGTCATGTCAACTGCTAGTGATATGAGGCCGTTGGGGTCCAGCACGGCGTTCCGTGTTACCCTCCTGAACCCACCGGTTCCATATTCTGCTAACATTCATTGGATCTCGACCAACGCGAGCAGCAATGTCGCGATACGATAAACCGCAATCGCGATAGGCTACAATCCGACCTTTATCAAAGTGATGGTACGCATTTCTCCTCCATACACGAGGCATCACAACAACGTTTCACCTGGCAATGCCGGTCAACTGCTGTTTGTGTATGAGGAATCGGTTGAAAACTTTCCTCATGTCAGCACGTTGTAGGTGTCGCCACGGACGCCGACCGTGTGTGAATGCCCTGAAAAGCTAATCATTTGCATACCACAGCATCTTCTTCCTGTCGGTTAAATTTCGCGTCTGTAGCACGTCATCTTCGTGGTGTAGCAATTTTAATGGCCAGTAGTGTATATCTTCCACTGCTAGAGCTGCCACTTGCCTTTTGTGAGTGGTTGTTGCATGTTGACGTGGAACATAGGCGGTGATCAAATTAACGTGACTGCATCGTGTGTATTCATTCCTCGGGGCCCTGTCGAGGGATTTGCGATGTAACACCCCTTTGTTACGCACTTAGCGCCTCCTGGAATAAAGGTGTCGAAAAATTGTGGGACATCAGTTTTTGTAACATCTTTTGCACTCGGTTTTCGAAAACAAATAATTATTACAAAAAAACTGTTACATCTTAGGACTCTACAGCTTGTATACGTCTAAAGGATTGTGCTAGTACTAACATTGTAGTTGAAAGTTTCGTCGAATGTGAACGCTATTGAAAAACAAAGATTAGGGTTAATGTCTCGTTGACAAAGACGTCATTAGAAACGAAGCACAAGCTCGGATTGGGCAAGAAAATCAGGCGTGTCCTTTCTGCATGTGCTTTGAGCTATTTATTCAAATCACGGAAAAACTAAATCTGTAAATCCGAGCGAGGATTTAGACGCCCTCCAGTGTCTGAACCACTGCGTCACTTGCGAGCATGAAATTTGGTAGTAGTATTAGTCCTCCTCTGCATGCTCACACTTGCCATTGGGATTCATTTTTCCCAGGGACTGATAACTTGATGGATACCTTCGTTGTAGAAGTCTACAATTTGTCGATTCAGGAACATCGCCCCTTTGTCACTCTGGAAGTACCTGCCACGCTGTTGTACACAACCTTGGAGATGTAGTCAGGATTGGAAAGCGGTGTGGGCTTGTAATTAATACACGACGCTCATGTTCAGAGAAAGAAAACATGCCGGTTTATTTGCTCACGGAGGGGGAGGGGGGGCGATACATGGCGAGGATTGCTAGGAGAACGAGAAGAGAGAACTCCAGTAGCCCTAGACCAATCTCAAAGGAGAAAGGAAAATTTAAAGATGAAGGAACTGTGCCATTTTAGCGTCTGCTCTAGGCGACGCCTCAGAACAGAAGATTTTTCGGTCGCGGCTCCGAGAACCCTCAGTCTCACCAGTCAGGGGATCTGGCGTCGTGATTTGATTGGCAAGGCGGCTTTACTGACGACGATTCGGCCTGTCCTGACGTACCGTAAACCGGTCGATTGTTATGACATCAGCTGAAAGACGACGGACGAAGTAGGCGGACTGTGAATGTAAGTTAAATATTAAAAATTACTGGCGTTCGGGGCCTGGGGACACGTCGTACACAATGGTATCTTCATCCGAGAAAAGAGGAAGAAGTCAGTGGATGTGATGTCAGAAGAATACTGGTGCAGAGACAAATATAACCCAAAGAAGCAACATGGTGTGACTGCGCTCTGTGCAGAATGAGCTGGGGCGTGGTCGTGGAGCAACAACAGCCTCTTAGACTACGGTACTATCCCCTGTAACAGTTAGCACCACACCATGACAAGCCCATAAAAAGCTCAGCGTCACTTCCCCTTTTTGGGCGACGCTGATTCTACCTGTATCCAGTGCTTGCTTTGCTCCTTTGGCTCGGTTTTATAGTAATGTATCAAGCATTCGTTCGTCGTGATTTGGCGCCCAAATAAGTCAACTGGATTGACTTGATACAGCTGTTGCTTTTCCGCTGTTACGTCGTTTCGACGGGCTTATTGAATGGGCGTGTGCAATTTCGAAACCGAACAGGCGGGAAATTAAATCTCGTGGGTAGTAATTTTTATAATCAAAATATCCACGGGTATGCTGCCGGTCTATAGTGTCCAACGGGCACAATATTTCGGCGATCAAACATGTCGCCATCATCAGGTGAACTGACGGACTGAGCTCCTGTGAACGTGCCGGCACGGAGATCCGTACGCTATGGCTGCTCAGAGGGAACTGGGTTCGGTCGCGGCGGCGGCCGATTTAAATACCCTCCGCCCGCGGCGCGATCCCTCCGCCGTCCGCGCCCAGCGCCACGGTCGCGCGGTGGAACAGATTGCGACGGCGCCTGAGATGACGTCGGTATGATGGCTCTGTCCGCCGTGGTCGTCACAACTACACGTCTGCTCGATTTACTCTTGATTAACCCGATCGCTGGTTCCCAAGCCTTGCTAAGATTATAGCCACAGTCACGGTTTATGAGGTCGTCATTGGTGCGAATTTCGATGGCCTCTCTAACAACGCTGTCCCAGTATCTCGACGTCTGTACCAGAATCCTCGTGCGGTCATACTCCATGGCGTGATTTTCCAACAAACAATGTTCAGCGACCGCCGACTTGCTCGGATACATCAGTCGAGTGTGCCTCTGGTGTTCATGGCATCGATCCTCGACGGTACGCATCGTCTGACCAATATACGACTTGCCACATTGACACAGAATCTGGTACATGCCGGCCTTCCTCAAACCGAGGTCATCTTTGGCGCTCCACACCAGTGCACGAGTTTTATTTGGAGGACAAAACACAGTTCCGAACCGGTGTTTCTTCAGAATGCGGGCGATTTTCCCCGAGAGTGCGCCTGTGTATGGAATAAATGCAGTGCCTACCTCCTCCCTCGTGACTTCATCTATCTCAACAGGTTGTGCTGCAGTGGTTGGGCGGAGAGCACGTTGAATCTGCCACTCTGAGTACCCATTTTTTCGAAATACAGTTCTCAGATGTTCCAATTCCTGGGGTCAGAGATAGTGCGCGCCCTATGTACTAGAGTTTTAAGTACCCCATTCCTCTGTGAAGGGTGGTGGCAGCTGTCTGCATGCAAATACAGATCAGTGTGCGTAGCCTTCCGATACACCCCATGACCTAGGGTGCCGTCAGCCCTTCTCTTGACCAACACGTCAAGGAAAGGTAATTTACCCTCCGTTTCAGTCTCCATAGTGAATTTGATGTTGGGGTGTATGGAGTCTAGATGTGTAAGGAAGTCAAGGAGTTTATCCATACCATGTGGCCAGATGACGAACGTGTCGTCCACGTAACGGAAAAAGCAAGTAGGTTTCCATACGGATGACGACAGGGTTTCCTCCTTGAAGTTCTCCATGTACAAATTCGCTACCACCGGTGAGAGTGGGCTACACATGGCGACTCCCTCCGTTTGTATGTATATCCTGTCATAATTATGAAGCTAATCTTTCATCTGGCTACCTTCACCCGAAAAGTTAAACGTGTCAGTAATGCTACGTAACTGTTGAATATTTCGAGAAATAACTAACATTGCAAATATGCTGTTACGTTACAAATGTGTTTCACTTCCCCAAGTGACTCGTGACGGCCACAGAGCGTTACCGTCGCCATTCCTTATCACCACAGCACACGAACCAAAATAAAGTGGAAGGTACGAAATGTTGCCATCCTGTTAATCAGTACGTTCCATCTGGGCATATGCTGTCTTCCGTGCGATAACGTCGACAAGCATCAAAGTAATGTGAGCGAACTGTGACGAACAAATCATCCGCTGCCCGTACTGAACTTCAACTCGTTACTAAGTGAAGAGAGAGTCCCGTGACGAAAGTTGCATTAAATGTGCTTCTCTCGACCCAGTACTCCTAAATGAATGGAATTTTATTTATGCCATGTAGGCTGCTCGTTTCCTAAATACGTGGCATAAAGACGTTACAGTGGCAAGTAATTTTCAATTTTTTTCTTATCGTTAAGGTCGACCCCAGAATAGCCTGGATAGACACATTTATTAAAGCGTATGGGCAGGCGTGCCGATCCAGCATGTACTCCGTCCAGCGGATTAGCTACGAGGGTCTGTGTGCCGGTCAGTATGGCTGTAGTTCTTGGACGGTTACCCACATGTCACTACGTGAATACCGGCCTGGTATACAAGTCCCGCCTCAGTTACACGATTCGCAAACATTTCGAAAACTGAAACTCCATGGCAGATTAAAACTGTGTGCCGGACCGAGACTCGAACTCGGGACCTTTGCCTTTCGCAGGCAAGTGCTCGCAGGAGAGCTTCTGTAAAGTTTGGAAGGTAGGAGATAAGGTACTGGCAGAAGTAGAGGTGTGAGGACGGGGCGTGAGTCGTGCATGGGTAGCTCAGTTGGTAGAGCACTTGCCCGCGAAAGGCAAAGGTCCCGAGTTCGAGTCTCGGTCCGGCACACAGTTTTAATCTGCCAGGAAGTTTCATATCAGCGCACACTCCGCTGCAGAGTGAAAATCTCATTCTGGGTGTCGAAAACTGTCATTCGCAAACATTTCGAAAACTGTCTTTCACTTTCACATGAGTAACACTACACGCAGACAGTCGGGGTATACGTAATCTGTCCCAGGTTGTAACGGCGACAGGGAGGGCATCCGCCCAACCTTTAAACCAACGATGCCGACGGCGATGCGGGGGAAGAGCACAAGGGAGAAAAGAAGTAGATTAAGATCGATCCCAGTAACATTAAGTTATCGCACTAACCACAGCAACCAAAGTGTACACTGTTCATATGATACTTCCAAACTGAATGTAAACTACCAGATGGCAAGGAATTGCTCGAAACCGGTCATTGTTTAAAGAAAGAAAAGATCTTAAAACACGTCTGACTTGTTCCTGTAATGTTGATGCAATCTTTTTTCCGTACAGTTTCGAAACTCTTCCTTCAACGAAGGACAAAATATTGTCTTGTTTCTAACATGTTAGAGGTTCTAACAACCCTACCACAACAAAGGTCAAAAATTAATTATGATTGTAGTGTTGCTCACGCTGCTAAATATTGCATTTTCGGGCAACAATAAAGTTATATTATGTGGCAGGTGTCATTAGAGCACAGTTAATAAAGTCATTTCATGAAATAATGGATAAACTAGGCACTCATCTTTTCGTGTTTCCCACGCTGGTCTCGTTGTGAACTCATGGCTCAGTCGTCGAAAATCTAGGTAGTGATGATTCCAAGCTCGGATGCAAAGAGGCCTAGGTGTTATTCTGCGATATTCAAAAGTTTTATAGATGTGTTTCATAAACCATTCTTGAAGATTAAACTTTTGCAAGTTAGGATAATGGTGATGTAGAAAAGTAATCAGCACTCCAAATTTAAGTTACACTTCTTTTTTATTACTTATGTTGCAACATCACTTCACAATATAAAACATACTTGAAAATATCTTCCTCACTGTTAAAGTTCACATTTCATAAACTGACTACAATTTGCGTCTTTTCAACATGACGAGCAAGACTTGACTCTCTAATAACCGCTTACGCGCCCAAAAATCAGAGTTACAAGTACGTCAAAGATCATAGTGACAAAAGAAAGAATACATATAAGAATAATATCATTGCAATATAAACATATCGATGTATCAAAGTACCTCTACATTAATGAAATCAAATCTGAATGTTGTCACAGAAATATGTTAACTGTTTTACAGAAACACAGTAGAATATTGCTGGTATCGAGAGGTTGAGGTGAGGTGCCGCAATGGTTACGTAATTCAAGTACAATTACAAGGTGAACTTATTAATGTAACCGTGAAATATAGGAAGAAGAAAAAGAAGGAAAGGGAAAGGTTGCGCAGTAAATCGTGGCGGCTAACCGCATTTTGGTAACGCAATGGTGAAAGTTCAAAATTTGTGCCGGACGGGGACTGGAATCTAGATTTATCGCTTCTCTTGAGCGGTTGCCTTAACAACTTAGGCCGTCCGGACACGGTCCATGACAACTCAAATTCCCAACTTACCGCACGCTGCAGTGCACCGTCCCTCGTCCATTAAATTCTCTTACTCGCAAATCGGACGATATTTGTGCATTTGCACTGAAATAAACGTCAAGAAGCCGTCACCCTTTTTCAGAAATGTATATACTGAGCTTTGGCCCGAAAAAAGCATGTTCTTTGAGAATTTTTTTCTCGGGATGTGTTTTAGACAGCAATGTCAAATGTTACCAAAATGTTTATTGATTTTCCTCTACAAACTGGAGTTTTTTCGACCGGAAATGTCGAAGAGCAAAGGCGGAAGTGCCGTCCGAACGAAACAAAATTTCTATATAGACCTCCACGTGCGGTATGTCACAAGTCAGCCGGCTCGTCTGAAATCAAAATTGAGTTGACGTTAGCGAAGTATATCAGATTCTTTAGGAGTTATACCTCGATTAAGTTATTTGGACCATAGGAAACAAAATGGCGACCATTTGAAAAAAATAGGATTTTTTCATCGATTTTTCGACTTCGTCGGCGAAGTAAAAATATTTATAGTTGACGAATCGGAATAAAAGTTGTACAACTCCTAGACAATTTAGTTAGCTTCGTCGGAAACAAAGAATCATGCCAATCGGTTCAGTAGATTTGAAGTTACCATACCGCGCGATAAAAAAAGTCATGTAGAGAAATACTCGTTTGAAGATTTGACTACATATAAATGCAATATTATGCAACGTACGTTCAATCTGCTACTCCGGGTCCGTAAACTAGTCCTTCATCTTCCTCATAGAGGGCGTTCTGCTCGATCTGGGCCATCTCGCGCTGCTCCAGAACAACTCGTACGGCCGGTGACAAGCGGTTTTCGGCCGCTTGACTTCGGTGGTCGTCCGAATGCTTGGCGAACTGCGTCGTGCAGAGTCCCAGGGTGACGTCCATCGCTGTCATGGTCTCCAGAATTGCTGAATACCCTTTGTTGAAGCTGCTCACTGCCAGGAAAGTCGCAGTCTCCACAGACTTAGCACCAGAATGCAAATGCTTGGGGGCTAACTTCCAAACACACGCGTTCAAACTTTCATTTGAATGTTGTGTGCTTCCTCCCAAGCACCGGTACAATAACTCGTCCTCAGAAAGAAAAACAATGGTTCGTGAAAAAGGCCATTTCGGGTAGGTGCATTTTTTTGTTCAACCGCGAATAACAAACATTTCCGTTCCGTATTCGGAAAAACCGTTTCAGGGGTGGATTCTAAACACTTTTATGGATCCAGAAATGCAGTTTTTAGAAAATAGATTTTTTGAACCAAAAGATAGTAAACCTTCCTTCAATAATGGACAGCGTAGAATCCCGTAACTATCCAGAAATGTAGTTTTTAGAAAATAGATTTTTTGAACCAAGATAGTAAACCCTCCTTCAATAATGGACAGCGTAGAATCCCGTGACTATTAAATCCAATAGACAGAGAGCTGCGTCCAATCACATATGAAATATTTATTTTCATCAACTAATTTCCGAGCCTTTGCAGCCTCAGCTTCATAACTACTGCATGCGTCATCTAAAGATGAGCCTGAGAAGGCGCGAAAACTGTTTCATGAAAATGAAGAAATACTTAATAAATGACTGTTCACACTTATGAGTGTTCCTGTTAGGGTTGTTGACGGTATAATTTTCGAGAATAACTTCGACAGGTTTCTAAGATATTCACAGAGAATGCTATTGTTGCATCTCCTTACAACTGCACTGTAATATAAGGAAGAGACATAGGATAACAGGTGTTTGGTGCGACAGCTCTAAAATGTAAGCAAATACGATCGACCCGCACTCGTAACCAAACATTTACGATACTATTCCTCCAGTGCACAAGGGCGTGTCTTTCCAAATTCCGTTACTGCCTACGCAGAAGCTTGAAATGAGGCTCAAAGGTGCCTACAACCTTCCTCTGGAATGGTGCAAAGGCGTGGCCCCGAGCGACATCATCCTCGGACACGGCGACGCTTCAGGCAGCAAGGTGTCGACACATGCGAAGAAAAGGAGAGAGGTCAGAAGTTCATTTGAGATATAAACTGGGTTAATGATGTTACATTGGCATCTAATTTCACCACAATTCTGCCCAACGCCTTCATGGACGTGTCACACGATGGGAAAATCGTCGTACCTCCTCTTACCCACATTTCCCTCCTTCTTTTGACGCCTCTGCGAAGGAGGTCAGTACCGCGACACACCGCCGTTCAGAACTGACACGAAAAGGACGCAGGGGGTGCCATAAAGGGTATCAATGAAACAACCCCTTCACAACGTTCGATACTGCTGACACCCCCTCACCATTTCAGACGATTCAACCCTACTGCAAGGACGTCTTAAGGCTGCAACCCCATTAAAAGTGATCTGGGCTCTGTGGAGAGGAGTGCAACCGAAATGTTTCCTCTAGTATACAGGTTGCAACCACTAGGAATGGTTCAAAATCATTCGGTGACATTTGAACGTGATCCAAAGCACCAAAGGGTGTTTTGTTGGAAGGTGTCGAAGGGGTTGCCTGTCATCAGGCGCTAGAGCAGCCACGAGGCATCACTCACCCTCCTTACAGGTACATTTTTAACGTGCTTAACAAAGGCGCTTAGGAGGCGCCGAGGATGTTGCCGAACTGGGGGTCTTAAAGGGAACCTTTTCCGGTTTATTTACGCACATGCCAATGTTGTACTATTCTGTGATCACGCCACAGGAGGTACGAAACAGGAGAGCTGAAAAAGCATAAGCAACCTTTGCTGCTTCGCATCCCGTTCATATTTCGCCGAATGATTTTGAACAGCCCCTTGTTGTTCCACACTGTACACCAGAGCAAAAATTGCGATCGCACGCCCTCCAAGGGGGTGCGATCATGGTCATTGGAGTTGCAGCCCCACGATGTCTTTTGAGATGGGTTGAACCGTCAGTCAGCAGTGTCAAAGGTTGTCAAGAATGTCGTCTTCTTGCTCATCGCACTGCGAACTGTCGGTTTCGCGCGAAATATGTGGGACAAGGGAAGAGGTGGTTTCATTGACGCCGTTTATGCCACATCCTGAGGGCCTTTCGAGTCTATTCTAAGCGGCTGTGTGTCCGAAATGTTTTCCTCGGTCACCCATAAGCGTGCTGACCTCCGTCAAAATAAGGGGTGAAATGTGGGTAAGAGGGGGCGTGACGAAGTCCCAATCGTGTGTCACGTCCAGGGTGGCACTGGGCAGAATTGGTACCGATGTACATCATTAACCCACTTTACACGCCTAACGACCTTCTGAACTCTCGACTTTTTTTCGCATGTGCCGACAAGTGGAACTTCAATCTTTTAGCGAAGAATGCAAGTTGACTGATTTTGCGGAGGTGCTGCTTTCCTATTAAAGTAACGAATTACAGCACCAGGAATATCGAATGTGAACACAGGTAGTCTGTCTCATCACCTTACAAAGGCAGGAACGGCCGAAGAACGAGAGAAAAGGAATGCATTTGTTTGTTTCGATGCAAAACGCTGGAAATGTAGTGCCAACAGACTAAAACTGTCTGCCAGCAGTGCCTCTAAGACGAATCAGAGTGCGTTACGAAGAGATTGAGGCTATAAACGGATCGTGAAATGTTCTCTGGTTGAGTACGACACGTAAAGACCTGGCTTCAAGGCCATTGTAGTACACACAATTGTCTGTAGGAAGCCTTATGTCAGTGCGCACACAACTGGAGGAACTACTACTACAGAAGATTCTAAGAACTTAGTACCCTGTATGGTAAATACTGCACAAGGATACCGTGACATAATTAGATACACATTTATAACAAAAGAACTTGCGACTAGGCACTAACAATAGTTTCACACTGTGGAAGAAATGTATGACATAATTGGGTGCATACGTGTTTATAACAAAATTACCTAATACACTGCTCGTATCTCAAAAGCGAAACTCCCCATCGCCCCCCCCCCCCCCCTCGGATTTAGTTGTAAGAGGGTCCAGTAGACAACCCGTCAAAAATTGACTCAGATCAAGCATGAAAACAGGAAGAAGGTATACTGCACTGTGGGAAAAAAAGCAAAATAGAAACAGTGGACGCTCCAAGAACAAGAAGTGCAATATACCGCAGCCAGGAAGAGAAATGACGTCGTGGTTAAGTGGTGATGGTATTGTACTGCCAAGCGGGCGAGCCGCGTTCAAACTGTCCTCGTGTCAATTTTTTTTTCTTTTTTTCCGCTATTTGCTATATTCAAATTTGTTTCTGTGTCGTGGTGTAACGTCCATTTGCAACAGCGAGGTGTAAGGTGGGGGACCTATGATGACAGTTGGAAAATGATCGTAAGGCGTCAGTGGCCGGGAGGTCCACTGGGCGACCTGCGCGTCGACAGTGGGGATGAAGTGATGATGAGGACAGCACAACTCCAAGTCCCCGAGGGGAGGAAATCTCCCGGCCCAGCCGGCAATCCAACGCGCTGACCATTCAGCTAATAGGGTGGACAGTTGATTCTGCACAACTACTCTTATATTAGCCGAAAGGAAGTGGCTTTCGAATAGGAACAGCAAACGTTTGATGAAAAGGTGACAAGTCAACTGAATTCTCCAGCGGAAACAGGTTTGGTGTGTCATGCATGGCATTAGTGACAGTACGTGTGTCATGTGATAGGAATGCCTTATCGACGCACGTAATTTGTAAGACTGCCGTGTGAGTGAGATATGCCTCCTTGCCTGTATCTTTGTGAATCTGATCACTCCCAAGGAAATGATGAAAACATAATAGTTTGTCACATAAGCTACAACAAATGAACGCAACAGTTTCACAGTGGCCGCGAGGTTTGAGGCACCATGTCATGTACTACGTGTCCTCTCCCGCCGGAGGTTCGAGTCCTCCCTTGGGGTATGTTGCTCTTAGCATAAGTTAGTTTAAGTAGTGTGTAAGTCTAGGGACCCCATGACCTCAGCAGTTTGGTCCCTTAGGAATTCACACACATTTGAACATTTTTTAGTTTCACAGTCACACAGTTTCTCTGCACTCTGTCAAAATATGTTTTTAACGTTTCTGAAGTTCCGTTCCGTTTTTGAAGTCTTCATTCTCGAATTCCTTCGTTGTGACATAGTTGACACACGTTTATTTGTTGTTTTCTTTTCTGTGAGACGTCTATGTGGTATCTCGCCTGCTGTCAGCATTCATCACGTTTACTTGCGACGGTAACGTATTCTTGCCACATGACTCAGACTCAATGAACACAAAATAGTATGACTACTGCCAAGGCTACAGAAAGAGAACAAACATTTCAATAATGACCGGGCGGACTGCTCGTACTGTTCTGAGGGTGGCGGGGTGGGGGGGGGGGGGGGGGGAGAAGGCACGTGGGAGTTTTAAACACGGCTCGCCCGCTAGGCAGTCCAACACAGTGACCACTTAATCCACCCCGCCGTTGCTGTTTCAGGTGCCTATTTATTGCAGTTCTTGTTCTTTCCTGTTTTCGTGCTTCATCAGTGTTCAGTTTTTGACGGGCTATTCACTGGGCCATTTTACAATTGAACCTGGGGGGGGGGGGGGGGAGGGTTGCAATGGGGAGTTTCCCTTGTCAGTGCCTGTGCCCATTATGCGGTGCAGTTACTGACGAGGATACAACTTGAGAGTCGTAGAAAACAACTAAGCTTTAAGTACGGTGCACCGTTTTTCTCTAACTCCGTTTTGTAGCAGAAAAATGGTTTACTGAAAATGCTGCTGCTTATAGCAAGCCGTAAGTTATAATTCTGTAAGTAACCGTATATGCCGCAACTGATAACGTAGTATTGAATTAGCTGACACTGATACCTGGTAACAAGTCATTTGCTACCAACCCAAATAATTTGATCCAGTCACGGTTGAAAATGAGTATTACGAGCGTTTTAATTGGAGACCTTGGGATTACTCCCGCTCTCGTAGCAACTATCGTTGTAAATAATAGTACCACATACCTTTCCCACAGCTGTAGGTGATTTAATATTGAAGAAATAGGCTTGTTCCACATATTTGTATTCACCAGCGACTTAATAAATCTTATGAAGATAATATTTTCAGAATAGAGCAGCTTCGAACAAGAATAACGTTTGAAGTAACAGAACAGCCTGCGGAGACCCCATAAGAAAAGAGAAAAAAATTGTTTCGCAATAGATATCCTCTTGTATGTTGCCCGTGCCACTATTTGATTTATCAGAAAATGGCGCAAATCTGTTTTAATTCTAGGATAACAAAAACTCAGATATGTAACTCTAGAACTAAAGAGACTAGCACAGGATTGAGTGTCGTGGAGAGCTGTATGAACATGTCTTCGGCTGAAGACCACAACTACAAAACTTATTCTATTGCACTACATCTACGTAAGGTGTAATTCTTTGACTTTTTTCTAATCCGAGGGACTCGTCTCCGTGGGATCCAGACCTTTAATTTCTAACTATTCGAGTACATGCTCTATGACTCTGGGATTCAACGTACTGTGTTGTTTTTTGATATATTCCTCTTGACTTTTATAAATACACGGATTTCTCGGCACGATCACGCGGACATCAAGTAGGAAAGGGCAACGCGGCCGTTTGAGTTTCTGCTAGAAGTATATACACTTACTGATGAAAACGTTACGCGGTAGTCGTTGTAGCGTTTAGAGTCATTGAAATACAGATTTGGACCAGTGACGCTTGAATGGAACATTTATGGTTAAAGTGCCGTCGACAACTCGTTCATTACAGACGCACCACAAGCCGGGATAAGAGAAAAGTGAGGAAGAAATTTAGGCCGTGCCCTTTGGCAGGAAACATCCGGCATATGCCTTAAGCGATTTTGGGATCGCAGGACGGGGCATTGAACCGTTGTTCTCCAGAATGCAATTCCAGTGCGCTAACCACTGTGCCAACTCGCGCTGTCCAATGTGTATGTCTCTAGTACTAAAACCAGTGTCAGAGTATGTTGAGAAACGTCTGGGATGACACGTGATTATGCTGACTTATGATCTGTTACATTTTTGTTCATTTTATTTACTTAGCCATAACGCTGTACGTTCCTAAGCACAAAAAGTCAGAGCAAATTACTTTATAGTAGAAAAAAATGGTGGATACAGAACATTGTTCACAAGAGCTGTTCGAATTGTTGCCCACGTACAATGCAGACGCCGCTGTAAGGTACTAAACTCGGCGCACTTTGCCAAATAGTCAGACAGCCTGCGAACCTCATCCGCAGCTACGAGTACCGTTCGGTGAAATGAATAGGTACACACAAATAAGAATAACGAAGTAACACAGAAGATGCATAAATTAAGAGCAAGTACCACGTTGGACACTCCCTGGCATCATAAGTCGCAGGATTTAGTCTTAGACTCCAGGTTCGCAGACCAATATTTAACTCCAGTGGCCGGCCGCTGTGGCCGAGCGGTTCTAGGCGATTCAGTCTGGAACCGCGATCGCTACGGTCGCAGGTTCTAATCCTGCCTCGTGTATGGATGTGTGTGATGTCCTTAGGTTAGTTAGGTTTAAGTAGTTCTAAGCTCTAGGGGACTGATGACCTCAGATGTTAAGTCCCATAGTGCTCAGAGCATTTGAACCATTTTTTTAACTCCAGCGGCGCTACTGGATACGCCAATAACCCTTTTATCAAACTGTATAATCTCGGCATATGATCTCAGATGTTACAGTTCTGTTCGTTTGAAATTTCTGTCAGTAGTGCAGAAGAGTGGCAGAATTAAGCAGCCTCAGTGGTTGAAAATTGATATCGTGAAGATATCTCCAAGGAACTGGGCTTATGCCAGGGGGCGCAACTTTGGCAGTTGGTACAGTGGGGCGGTTCTGTGAGGGAGGCGAACTGATCGCTGAGTTGTGCGATGCAGATGCTACGTAATCTATTAGAGCGCCGTCGATCGGATCACACGCTTCAGTTCTTCGCCCTCCCTCCCCCCCCGCCCCCCCCCCCAGCACCGCCATCGGCTCGGTTTGATGAGGCGCTGCTACATTCGCTTCCGCCGACGCGAAGGAATTTGCTGCTGGCAGTGTAGAAGGCGGTCGGATTAGGAACTTACATCTTTTGTGAAAAGTTGAGAACGGGTGGACACCAAATGGAATTTTCCATCGTATTCTTACGCGCAATTCCGGAGAGGCCGTTTTACGGGTATATGCGGTAGATCTAAAACTGAAAAAACGAACCGATATAAAGAAAAAAAATGAACTGTTAGTGTCGGTATCATCGTCGTCGTCAGTGCAAGCCTTTCATCTCTGCAAAACTACTGCAACCTACACAACTTGAACCTGTTTGCCGTAGTCAAGACTTGGCCACACTACAATTTTTACAATCATTACCACATTACTACTACAGGATGAGTACTATCAACTGGCCCCTACTTTTAATCGAGTTTACAATACCCCGCGGTGAATTGATGTGAAATCATACCGGAATGATGGAACTGCCTAGACTCCATCACACTCACCCTTAAGACCCAACGGTAAATTTTAATTGCCCAACGGAATCGCTAGCTCAGTAACGTTCCTAACATAGAATCCTGAGGTGGAGGAATTGCTGTAAATCCTACTGAATGTACTTTGTTAAAAGCAATGACAGCATAAGACTCAGTGACATGACTATTACATAAAGTGATTGCAATAAAGGCCTGAAGCCATTGGGGCGGGGACTGGAACACTACCTATCCTAGCTGCATATGCAGTCACTAATACGAATGCAGCCCACCAAACGTATTAGTTGCTCCAGTGGTCGATCGAATAATAAATGAAAACGATACTGTTGTTCCGGTGGTTAACTGAATAATAAATGAAAACGATACTATCAATGGAACCGGAACTAACGGTACTGTTTGCAAACATCAACGCCCACATGGGCCGGTGATGAAGCATATTCTCACCACCTGCTGTGGCGGTAGATGGACCGTGCGAGGTCGCATGTTAAGAACCAGAATCTCGTTCGTCAGGATTCGGAGACGGTGGAGCCCTGTCAAGCGTCTGAACTCAAGGGTCCATGACGTCTAAAACAGCGACATTTCACCTTCTATATCCAAACCAAGAGTGTCTGTCCTCATGTGTTCCTGTTCCCAACGCTGCTTTTTTGCGCCGTTCGTGCTGCAACCACTAATCAGGAAAGCTGTTGTTGCAATAAAAACTACCACGTTTAATAAATTCCCACCCCAGAATGTCTTCAGATGCGAGTCAATCGGAGCACATCTTCCTCGCAAGTTTGCTCTATAAATTCCCGTCTGACGTCATTTGGCGATTGAGAAATCGGAGCGTTGTTGATAACACTTCTGAATATCCAGGAGCTTAACAGACGCGGCGGGAACTCCGCAATGCTTCTCCTCCCACCGCGTAGACCCAGACATTCCAGGACTTGTGATTTCTCGCCACAAATTATTAGGTGGCAGCCAGCACTTGAGACTATCGCCCGTAGCCTTCTACAAAGCCGAACCGTGCCAACTACAGCGAACTCCGTCTTAGTTCGATTGGCAGGGATAGTTCCGTCACTTCTCTCAGGTACCTCCCTAATACGCGTAAGCCGGAACAATATTTCTGAATGCCGCGTGGTCTCCCCTGTCGCTCTGCGTTCTGTGTGAACTAAGCGGCTCTCACGCATTGTTAGAATCGAACTACAAGCCTCTACCGCCAACCATTGGAGTTTTATAAAATACATTCCCCAGCATTAAATAACAATCACGAGACTTTTAGCGTGATGAAACTAAAGTGTCCTGCCTATCGGCAATCGTGACAAGGGACAGATGAATTTAGCATATAATGGAAGAAGAAAAGCCAGTCGGCTTGTAAACTTGCAAGTTGTACCATAAGTTTTTCTTTCTTGATTCGATTCAGTACTTCTTTGTTACTTACCTATTCTGTCCGCCTAATCGAAAGCATTCGTCTGTAACACTACATTTCAAAAGCTTCTATTATCGTTCCCGTTTCACTTCCAAATAAGATCACACTGCAGAAAATACTTTCTGAAAACATATCCTAAACCGAGCGAGGTGGCGCAGTGGTTAGACACTGGACTCGCATTCGGGAGGACGACGGTTCAATCCCGCGTCCGGCCATCCTGATTTAGGTTTTCCGTGATTTCCCTAAATCGCTCCAGGCAAATGCCGGGATGGTTCCTTTCAAAGGGCACGGCCGACTTCCTTCCCCGTCCTTCCCTAATCCGATGAGACCGATGACCTCACCGTCTGGTCTCCTTCCCCGAAACAACCAACCAACATATCCTAACGCGAAACTTCCTGGCAGATTAAAACTGTGTGCCAGACCGAGACTCGAACTCGGGACGTGAGTCGTGCTTGGGTACCTCAGTCGGTAGAGCACTTGCCCCGAAAGCAGTGTTCCCGAGTTCGACTCTTGGTCCGGCACACAGTTTTAATCTGACAGGAAGTTTCATATCAACACACACTGCGCTGCAGAGTGAAAATGTCGTTCTGGATGTTAACAAATCGCTCATTGTCATAAAGGCATTTCTTGCTATTGCTGGTCTCCATTTTATATCGTCTTTAATTCGGCTGTTGTCAGTTATTTTAGTGCCCAAATTGGGAAACTCATCTACGACATTTAGTGTCCAATTTCCTAATCTAATCCCTCAGCATCACTTCATTTAATTCGGCTACACTCCATTACTCTGTTTTACTTTTGTTAATTTTTATTTCATAATCTCTTTTCAAAACGTTATCCATTCCAGTCATCCATTCCTTCATGTCATTTGACTCCTTTGACAAATTTACAATGTCAATGGCGAACATCAAAGTTTTTAGTTCTTGTCTTTGAACTTTAATTCCCTGTCTAAATTTCTCTCTGCCTTCTCATAGTGTTTGATCTGTGTACAGATAGAATAACATGAGGGCTACGCTACAAACCTGCCTCACTCCCTTCCTAACTGCTGGTTTCTTTTATGTCCTTCGGCTCTTATGACTGTAGTCTGGGTTGTGTACAAGTTGTGCAAAACCTTCCGCTCCTTATATGTAATGCCTTCAAATTCCAGAGTTTCACAGAGTGATTTCCTGTTAACGTTGTCGAAAGCTTTCTCTAAATCTACAAGTGGTATAGACGTAGGTTTGCTTTTAATTCAGTCCATCTTCTGAGGCAAGCCGTAGGGTCAGTATTGCTTCACGTGTTCAATTGCGCTGAACACTGTGTCCGGATGGCGCAGTGATTAACGCTACTGCCTGCTAAGCATGAGATGTTGGGTTCGAATCCCAGTCCGGCACATATTTTTTCCCTGTTGCCATGATTCCGCTTAAAGTCCCGATGTAGCTGACATCAATAGTTCCTTTCCTCCCCTCCACCCCCACTCCTCCACCGTCAATTTACATAATATACACAATTTAGTCTCCTTTGGTTAAGCTCATTTTAATAGTGTCCATTTCTTGCCACGTTTCTGTCACATCTGGGAGTATATGAGAAAACCATGTTTTAGATGGGATCTGACTAGCTGCCCTAATTTTTATTATTTTTTTAATTCTGTGTGTACCCTGAAAACACTTCTCTTTGAACTTTGCCTTTGATTTATAAAACAGACCGAAATCAGTTAGTACATAGTCGCTAAAAACAGTTTGTCAAACGAGATGTTTTAGACGTTGTTTATAGCGAGGTGGTACGTTGGCTGTGTGCATCAACGAGTTTCTATTTGTTAACGATTGGTGCTCCTTTGCTTCCACTGCGTCTGTAACAGACAACTTTTGCGCCTAGTGGAGTTAATGCAATCTACTGTAGTGGCACTGGCCCCAGAGGTAACTGGTATTGTATCCGTACGGGCTACGCAGCAATTACAATAACGTAAGTACAAGACTTTATTGTAAGTGTGAATAATTTGAAATGGTCAGTAGCAGATTTGGTAACCTTGAATGTAATGAAAATTGTCTTTTCGAAAAAACTTTCAGCTCGGAACATAATTTTATTGTTTTTAACTAAAGCTGGTAAAGAAAGTTGTGCTCTTTCGACTCAGATACTCTCAATCAAACAATTAGTGTTCAGCTAACAAGCCTAGAATCAGTTCGTTAAGAGAAAACTGTCTTTCCATAGTAAACAACAAGAAATCCTATCACTTCTGTATAAGAAAGGCACACTGAATTTCTTTCTGTAAATTCAAGATTTAATTGAATACTGTTACCTTGAGAATTCTACATTCACCAGCATTGCATAAAGGCCGAACTTGCGTTAAGATTGTTTGATAACGAAACGCTTATTTTCGGATTTAATTGCTGCGTCTTGCTAAAGAAACAGGGAGTCCGCAAATTTGTGCCTGTACCGAGCATATGAATATTATATTCTATTGTTTAGCAGTTAACAATCCCTAATAATTTCCTTCACACTCGTCATGGACGTGCCTGCATTGAACGTTTTTCATTCAGCTACAATTTCTTGTACAATGGTGCTCAGCACTACAATGCAGTAATAATACGTTGTCTTTCTACCTGATACATTGTCTTGCTAGTTAAGTCTCGTATCGATTGTCAAATGGAACTCCCCCGAATAACGCCTTTCATATGCTCATATGCATGCCAAGGAATACCCATTTTTCGACCGAGCGAGGTGGCGCATTGGTTAGCACACTGGACTCGCATTCGGGAGGACGACGGTTCAATCCCGTCTCCGGCCATCCTGATTTAGGTTTTCCGTGATTTCCCTAAATCGCTTCAGGCAAATGCCGGCCGGGATGGTTCCTTTGAAAGGGCACGGCCGATTTCCTTCCCCATCCTTCCCTCACCCGAGCTTGCGCTCCGTCTCTAATGACCTCCTCCTCCCATTTTTCGTTGTCCAGAGTGTACAAAGCTAACTTTCCAAATCAGTGTTATATCATCACTGGGCGTGCTCCATAGCGTAGTGGAAATTTGCATGAAATACGAAAAACAAAATGTTCTTATTAAAGTTATAGTCTCTGCATAACCACGTGCATATGAAATAAAGTTCACTGGGAGATGGAGGTAGCGTTCTGGATTCAAATATAGGTAATGGAAGAAATTTTTATCGTCGTTCCACATGGATCATTTGAGGCTGGCGATCTTTAAAGATATTTTCAGAAGGAGTAATAAACTTTCTGGAACCAGGTCTCCCTCTCTCAACATCGCTACACACTAACCTCTGTCATATCACCACTAAAAAGGTATCCAGGGTGGTCAGATACAGTCTGAAAAACTTTATGGGTGTTGCAGGGTAGGGTGTGCTGGGAAATAATTGTTACGAAAAAAATTCTACTCGTTGCACCGCCTCCGAGTTACTTAACATTGAAGTTAGCCAATCAGGTCCTTACCAGCAAAAATTCAAGCGATTAGCCGGATACAGCTAGCGTCAATTGTTCTGATAGCACTGATGACAGCGCATGAGACTGCTCAGCCGTTGGCTCTGGTGCTATCCTTGCTACCGTCTCGTGTCCAGTTTGTGTATCACTCTGTTGTTCCATATTAGGAAACCAAACAAAGAACACGTTTGACGACACCGCCTCTGGCGGGCTGCTTGACTATGCGGACTAACTTCAATGATAATTAATTCGAAAACGGCGCAATGTATAGATTATTTCTCAGCGGAAATACGCTGGACACCTTTAAAAGCTTTTCAAACTGTTCCTGCCCACACAGTATAACGTGCAGTCAAATAAAAACGGGACAGGCGGAAAAAAGTAGTCGCCATAACTGTCAATACATTTATTTCACTGCGAGACAAGACGATCAGTGCCTTATGGAAAAATGTTTGCGCTTGCCCACGGAACCATGATTGTGCCGAAGCGTGCACCTCTTCGTCCGAAGCAAATCGATGGTCACGAATGTCTTCTTCAGGGCTCCATAAATATGGAAGTCACGTGGGAAGAGATCGGGACTGCACATAAGATGTGTAAAGGCTTCCTAGCGAAACTTCTGCAGTGTAGTCGAAACAGCCTTGGCAGTATGTGGGTGGACATTATCCTGCAACAGAAGAATGCTGTACGTTAACATTCCTGGGCGTTTGGACTTGATAGCACTTTAATTTTTGCAAAGTGTCTACGTAGCGCTATGCGTCAATTGGGGCACCGTGTTGCAGAAAGTCAGTGAGCAGCGGACCCTAGCAGCTAAAGAAACAGGTCCTCATAAGATTTCCGGAGCAGGCGTGCACACTTTTGGTTTTTTTTTCTTTTTTTGTGGAGTTAATTCATCCATGTTCTCTGACTTTTGATCTCCGACTCAAACTGATGACACCATGTTTCTCATCTTCGGCGACATTTGGGGACAGGAAACTATATTCTTCATCGTAATGCCGTTCCAGGCGCTGCAGTGATGAAATTCTGTTCAACAACTGTTCTTCCGTCTGGCTGTGGGGAATCCACTACGCACAGGTTTTCCGGAACTTCAGCTGCTCTGTGATGATGTTATGAGCGGGAATGCGAGTAATGCCCAACACGGACCGTATGTCTTCCACCTTGAGTCATTTCTGTCGGCAGCATCCACCGCAGCTGCGACAAAAGGGGCAATGGCACGATGAGCCTGTCCTGGATGACTGCTGTCTTTGGTTATTCCTCACAAATACATGTGCACGTGATGATGATGATGATGATGATGGTTTGTGGGGGGCTCAACGCCGTGGTAATCAGCGCCCGTACAAATTCCAAATCTTTCCATTTCCAGTCTTCGGCACTTTCCGAATGAATACTCGCACGTGACGTGTTCGCCTTCCACAGCAGACACCCGAGCATGAATTTCACTTCCTGACACTCCTTCCGCAGTAAAAAACCGCACTACAACTCGCTGTTCCTAGCTGTTACTCTTTCCCAGCCTCAATAGTGAAATCTGACGCACACACTACTCGCTGACATCAACGTTGGGCACGTAACAGACAAAAGTCACAGCTGTTCCTTCCTAATTTCCAATAGAGAGTACTAAAAACACACCTACCTGCGTTACCAACATCCGCGCCGTGCTCGTTATACAATCTGTCTATTTTTAACTGCCTGTAAAGAACCACCGTTCCCACATCGCCGAGGAGTAGTATAAGTTTTTCTGAAGGAAATTAGTCGACTAAACAGCCCACGTACAACTACCGTTCTGTTTGTCGTGATTGGCGCGAAACATACAGGCTAAATCGTAGACAGTATTCACAGCGTCTCTATCGGGCGCATTCGTTGTGGACAGTTCCCCAGCAGTCGGATAACAGTCACAATGACCACATCGCTCCCGCTCTCCCTGTTTCCATAACTCCGCAACAATCGTTTATTCCTTCTTTGAATGGACTAAGCCGTTATTTCTCCACAGATCAATGTTTCACCCTGAAAAATATCCCTTTCCGAGAACACTTTGTTATTTCTGAAAATTTTAATCAAGTCTCTGTAAAATTTGACATCGTTTTCTTATAAAATGCCTCTTTTGCCATTGCTATCCTTGTTTTAATTTCTGTGCTGCACTTCCAATCGGTGTCTGTCCTGCTTTCAAGGTACTTAAAATTTTGCGCCTGTTCTAATATTTCTCCATTCAGCATAATTTTTGTTTCTTTATTTCCTCCTAGTGCCAATACCTTTGTTTTCTTTGTGTTAGTTTTCATTCTGTAATTTTTTCCGTTAGCTACAATGGTGTCCATTAAATCCTGTAATTCTTTTTCCCCATGTAGCTAGAAGGACCATGTCATCAGCAAACCTCAAACAGCCTATTCTTGTTCCTCCAATTTCTACTCCTTTCTCATCTAATCAGCATTGGTCAATCATATTTTCCAAGTAGAGGTTGAAAGGGTAGATGGTAGACAGCATCCTTGTCTTACTCCTTTTCCTAGACCGATCCTGTTTGTACGTTGTCCTCTCACTTTAACGGAGGCTCTTTGATTCAGATATAATGAGTTTACAAGTCTTCTGGTTTTCCAGTCCACTCTCTTTCCCCTCGTTATAGTCGGCAACTTATCCCAAGCCACATTGTCAAATGCTTTTTCTAGATCGATGAATAAACCTGTCTCCCAAGATTCGTAGGAGGCCTATTGCTTCTCTGGTGCCCGTACTCAGTCTAAAGCCAAATTGCTCCTCGCCAAGATTCTCCTCCATTACTTTTTCAAGTCTCCTGTTAATTATTCTTAACATCACTTTGGCTGCACGTGAAATGAGGCTGATTGTCCTGTGCTCACTGCATTTCTTGGTTCCTTGTTTTTTCGGTAATGGATTCGTTACTGTTGTCAGAAAGTCCTCAGGCCATTCGCCACTATCATATATTTTATTACATAATCTCTATATTTCTCTTATTCCATCTTGGTTCAAGCATTTTAATATATCTCCCGGTATCGTATCTATACCTACTGTTTTGCCATTTTTCATTGCAGCTATGGCAAACTTTACTTCTTCCATAATGATGATTGGTCCTTTCTCGTCATCACTTACTGTTGAGTGATTCGAGTTTCTGGTTTGCGATCTGTGTCATATAGCTCTTTTAGATATTCTTCCCATCTCTTGAGCACATCGTCACGATCTTTGTACACTACCTCTCCGCGAACTGATTTTTGGGGGATACGCGTGAAAGACTCTCACTCGTTCCAACACATTCTTCAGTCATCCTCGGTCATAAAACGGAACGCACGTTGCACTGTAACAACACATCAGGTCCTTGCAAACTGTATTGTCACGGTCCGTGCGGCTCCCCCCCGTCGGAGGTTCGAGTCCTCCCTCGGACATGGGTGTGTGTGTGTGTGTCGTCCTTAGCGTAAGTTAGTTTAAGTTACATTCAATAGTGTGTAAGCTTAGGGTCCGATGACCTCAGCAGTTTGGTCCCATGAGACCTTACCTTCCAAATTTCCTTGCAAACTGTAAAACACCAAAAGCTTTCTGTTCAGAAGAAGCAGTGCATGTGCATGTACATGCGCACAGTATACAACTACAACTGTTTGAGTTGCTCTTTCATTTGAGGAGTTATTTATAATTGTACGTTGAATGTAATAATTCCAGAGCGTTAAAACCCCGATATTCATTTTGAAACACCCGGTATTGTTATTACTGTAAAATAACGTAGGTGTTACTTAAAATTTGACTTCATCTTCAGCACATTAATGCGATGTAAATACGTGTGGTAATTTTTTGTCTGATGATACATGGCCTAAGAATTAACTTATGTTGTTACTTACTAAATGAAAATGTTAAAGGTTTTTTATGTATTCCACATAGCCGCGCGGCATTAGCCGAGCGGTCTAGGGCGCTGCAGTCATGGACTGTGCGGCTGGTCCCGGCGGAGGT
Organism: Schistocerca piceifrons; assembly: GCF_021461385.2. Taxonomy (NCBI): domain Eukaryota; kingdom Metazoa; phylum Arthropoda; class Insecta; order Orthoptera; family Acrididae; genus Schistocerca; species Schistocerca piceifrons. The sequence continues at coordinate 346,350,946 of NC_060139.1, forward strand.
TCGAGTCCTCCCTCGGGCATGGGTGTGTGTGTGTGTGTGTGTGTGTGTGTGTGTGTGTGTGTGTGTGTGTGTGTGTGTTTGTCCTTAGGATAATTTAGGTTAATTAGCTTAGGTACTGATAACCTTAGCAGTTAAGTCCCGTAAGATTTCATACACATTTTTGTTTTTGTTTTTGTTTTGTATTCCACATCATTGAGGACAAACTGATTTAGGATCTGTGAAAGGAAAATTAGCTTTTTTTAAATATATTACAGGTTGTTGTTTTATGCCACATTCTACATCCTTTCATTGTGAATCTGTGTAACAATATTATATCTAATCTAATTTAAGGGACCGACATGACATTCACCATAAGTGACTTACAGGGGGAAAAAAAACATAAGCAAAACGGGATTGCCATTCTGGACACCGATTCCGCGTGGATCATTAGTTTGCAGTAGACGGTATATAATTTTTCTCAAATTTCCTACAGATGGTGTAATCCCGATATAAGCTGCTGTGGAAGTTGCGCGCTTCGTACCGAGTGTTCCGATGCTGACGCGGCTGAGCCGTGTCGTCATTAAGCAGGCGCGGCATGCGTGCTGGCTTCCTGATGCTCCCACGCACAGGTGCAGCACCTGCCTCCCGTTCAGAAGACGTGACCACCGTTCCCTCCCAGTGATAACCTCCAGCGCGGTCGCGCCTTCAGCAACATCCACTCCGCACCTTAACAGCTCTCTTCTGCCTGCCACGGATTAGCGGCGTCTTTTTGAGACTGCAGCTTCTCGTTGGTTGATCTTGAAATTACTGAGTAGGTCTCCAAAAACATTTTTTGTTAAGAACAAACAGTCGATTTTTCACTGCCGATTACCAGTTAATTCGAATAGTAATATTTTTTAAGATAATTTTTCATGTAATTTTTTTGCACCTGCTATGTGGGGAAAGTTAGGATTGAAAAATATGAATTAATTGACAAAGATTTATTACCACTATGGTAATGCAATAAAATTTTGATTGTAAAGGTTAACTCAGAGTGTAATACTTGACATTTATATGTCTCCTAGTGTTTATCCTATCGCAGTGGCTTATGTTCTCATGATTAAACAAATTAATTTTAACAAACTATTTGATGTAGAGGACATCCGCAGCTGAAAAACATGTTCGTAAAGTAAGAATCCGCGTCATTTCTCGACAGGTTTCAGAGCATTAGAGCTCCATCCTCAGGTTTTTAACAACTGTAAAGACAAGAGGAGAAGGCTAGTTGTAAAGTCCATGCAAGGAGTTAACAATAAACGTGATAATTCGAGAAATTTTTAAGTTTGTGGTGGATATGGCTCCTGCCATCATAGTCCTTAGTTAATCTAAGGGAAGGAATTCATGTGCACCATCTGTCTGTGGATCGTGTATGTGTGCTAACGTTTTTTCTTATGCGAAGATTGGGGACGAGCCTACTGTTGCCTAAAAGTGCGTGGAAAACATCCTAAAAAGCACATTTAGCCTAGCCGATGTGCCATAGCAACGGATGTTAACCCGCTGCACGTATTCGAAACAGATCAGGCTACGCGCGTTTAGCTATACGAGGAGCTCGTGTCACTGGATCTAATATTATCCATTCGCCATACTAATAAATATTTTATGTGTCGCAATTTTTTTACTGACAGACATAAAAAAGTGTGTTAAGATACATCCACAGTTGTCGAAAGCAAAGAATATGAAGATGTATTGCATAGTGGTCGATAGAAAATAAAGCAGTTTGTTTCTGACAGTAGAAATACATTGTATTTTCTTTCCTTCCTAAAGCTACGTTGCTGTTTACTGCTGTAGTGGAGGTGCTACGGAAAAATGCGCTGAGTTAATTCCAGCGCGGAGTCTACCGTGTGGCGTCCTACAAGCTAGAACAAAAGGACCGAATTTAAAACTTTTTTGCAGTGACGCCTAGAGCTCCGCAGTGAAGCAGAAAGTTGGTGAAAAATCGTACTTCGATGCGAATGAACCGTACAGTTTCATCCACTGACTAAATCTTGTGTTATACAAATTTATACAGGAAACTATATCAGAGTGAAGTCTGATGTAAACCACGAATTTAAACAGACGCAGCACTAGACCCCCCGTAAAAAGGGCCGAAAAAGTAGGAAAAAGCGACGCAGAATCGAGTTTCTTTGTTGGAGAGCTTTGCATTTCTCTTTCAATGCGAGCTTTTGACGTGGAACGTCAAATGTTCTCTTACGGACGTTATGCTGGAGATAAATATGAGGTTGCAGGGTGGCTGGCTCGCCGCTTTGTTCGCACGTAGCGGAAAGTGTCTGTCCCGAGCGTGAAAGGGCAAAAGAGGCAGCCCTGCTGACGTCATCCGGCTTACCGAGCTGCGAGCCACTGCGAATAAAGCGCCATGTTTAGATTGAGCTGCGCATGCGGGCCTCTTTTCCGAATAGTGCAACCAGCCAATAGCGACACTTTGTCTAACGAGCACTACCGACATCTGGCACCTCAATTTGAAATGGCTTCGCAGCTGTCGACTGACGAGACTTATCTCACGAAAATAATTAGTTCTAAATGGTGCTCTTCATTTTTCCACCGCAAATGTGTTGCGAAGTATATGAGCGAACTCTTTCACTACCAGAGTTTCTTTCTGTGAAATGTTTATACTTGTTTAATCATGTTATGATGTGATTTGAAACGAACCCGAATCTTCCAGTTGGTTCAGATGGCTCTAAGCACTGTGGGACTTAACATCTGAGGTCATCAGTCCCATAGACTTAGAATTACTTAAACCTAACTAACCTAAGGACATCACACACATCCATGCCTGAGGCAGGATTCGAACCTGCGACCGTAGCAGCCGCGTGGTTCCAGACTGAAGTGCCTAGAACCGCTCGGCCACATCTTCCAGTTATTGTTGTGCTACTAATGAAAGCTTCATATATCAACAACAGAAACATTATTATCTTATAGTGATCTCATAAGTACATACATCCAACTTTTCAATCCTCGCTTGTGCTAATACTGCATGGACTTCTTCTACTGCTAAGTTTTATCACTCCCACCAAATCGGAAGCACGTGTACTCCGCTTTCCTTTCCGCATCCGACTACCTCTTCCTTACCGGCTTGTAAGATTCCCTCATGTAGTCAAACATCTAGAACATCTTCGGCTGTCCTGTACGCCGCGAAAACTTGAGCCTCTGTGTCCCATTGTATCCCGCCAACGTTGAGATGCTTGACCTGCTGCCACACATGTGTCAGCAGCAGCACATTCCAGCGTCTTTTGATCTCCAAAAACCACGTATCCATTTCCAGGACAATTTTAACCTTTTTCCATTCCATGCCTATAAAATAATGAGATTTGTCCATTCTAAGAACTGTAACCTACCTCAACTGTTTCATCTCAGGTGTAAGCTATCCCTCTTCCTGCCTGAGCGAAATAATAAAAAATTGTTCAAATGGCTCTGAGCTCTATGGGACTTAACAGCTAAGGTCAACAGTCCCCTAGAACTTAGAACTACTTAAACCTAACTAACCTAAGGACATCACACATATCCATGCCCGAGGCAGGATTCGAACCTGCGACCGTAGCGGTCGCGCGGTTCCAGACTGTAGTGCCTAGAACCGCTCGGCACCGAAATAGTACCATCTTCTAATTCCCACATCCAATCTTTTCATTATCTTCCCCCCCACCCCACCCCCAATATATTTCATATAACATCCTTCCTGCCCCAAATTTCTTACCGACTGAGGTGGCGCAGTGGCTTGTTTCGAGAGGACGGCGGTTCAATCTCGCGTCCGGCTATCCTGATTTAGGTTTTCCGTGATTCCCCTATATCGCTCTAGGCAAATGCCGGGATGGTTCCTTTGAAAGGGCACGGCCGACTTCCTTCCCCGTCCTTCCCTAATCCGATGAGACCGATGACCTCGCTGTCTGGACTCCTCCCCCAAACAACCCACCCACCCCAAATTTCTTACCATATAGTTAGAGAAACCCCGCCGGGACCATCGTCATTACTGAGCATGAGTACATCATGTTACGTATATCATCACAGTTTTAATCATCATTACATTATTTTGTTTTTATTTTATTTGTTAAATAAAGGCTCAAGAACGGTGTTTTGGCTGCCGCGAGCCCGTCCCCACAAGGGCAATGTAAATAATAACTAACGTAGTTTTGTAAAATCATATGTAGAGGGGTGAAAAACATATTACGTGTCATAATAATGAAATGGGGAGTGGGTAGGACATGTAGTTAAGGAAACGAATAGTAGGTGGTCCAAGGAAGTTCTTTGCATGGTTCAAGTGATAAAAAAAAAAAAAAAGAGCAGAGGACGACATATTGGAAAGTGGGAAGACGATAAGAAAATAAACGACATACCGTAACGCAATGAGAAATCTAGGAAAGGAAGGAACATTGGCGTTCAACGTCCCGTCGATCAAGCGGTCGTTAGAAAAACCGGTTCTGATTTTTCAAACGAATCATCCTGTCGTTCGATTCAAGTGAATCAGGGAAAATCTAAATGCGGAAAGCCCGACGTGGAGATAAACGGGCGTGCTCCCGAATGCGAATCCAGTGTCTGAAACACTGCACCAAATCGTTCTCTTGGTGAAAAGTTGAAGAAGCCTTTATTAAGACGTGGATGTCAAATCAAGGGCGTATCCAGTGAGGGACAGGGGAGAGTATTTCTCCCGGCAGACAGGCAGGCTAACTAATTCAGTGTCAATTGGAAGAAAACCAGAACAGTAGCAAGTAAACACAAAGCCAAACCATTTTCTGATTCATCTCGAAAAAACACAAGGGAGCTGGGTACGCTCTTGCATCATATGGCTGACGATAATTCTTTCTTTTTTTGTATCGAAGAGGGTGTACTAAAACACACGAAGGTTGATCCTAAACTGAATATTGCAGTGTTTTGTCCTGGTGACAGAAAGGTGTTTTGTCCTGGTGACAGAAAGCGATGGTCTGGTACGAGAGTATTTATATACTGCATACGTTACTGTCACTGCTAAAACGGTTATATAAAGTGATAGTTGACTATTAATCACGGATAATTTCGTTATGTTGCTATGAGTGTCAAAATTTCTAGCTGTATATTATTTCGTTGCTATTTTATACATTATCTGCTACTCATCTTTGTTTGGAGGGAGACTCAACCTTTATCGCTGCTGTGGCGGTGTAGTCTTTGCATTGTGTTTGGTATCTTTGGATGTGGAGCTGTGAGAGAGCAAGTCTACAGGCATGACATCATCCTTCATAATTATCCAACATTTATTGAACTTTTCTCGGTCGCAGGACTCACCTGTTGTAAATCGGAAGAATTCAGAAGACTTTGGTCCAATAATGTATTGGCTACAGCTATACTGGATGTGGCAACTGCCATCCTTGCATTTCTAACAGTAATAATCCATGTGTAGGTGTAGCATCTTCGCGGTAGCTGTCATGTTGCACTGTTGGTCTTCCTTGTTTTTTCGGAAATGAATGCCGAAGCAATTCCAGCCCATTGTAGGTACTACCGGCAAATTATCACATTCACGAATGTTATAAATGTTACTTGCTTCCGTGAATCACTGCTGCCCTAAACTCTCATAGATGCTCGGTAGGAATAATAAAGTACGTATGCAGTATCAACAGAACATGAGGAAGCGCAACTGCTACGTCACCTGGTGCCCGCTTACTTTCCTAAGTTAATTTTTACCGCGTATTCAGTTGTGTTGATAGTTACGAGCAGGTTTTCACTGAAACTGGGAAGAGGGCAGTGAAGATGCTACAGGTGAAGAAGACAGCAATAAGGACGATCAACAGGCAGTGGGGCCCCCAGAAAATAATTGAAGCAATCTTGGCGAAAATCAGCAGTAATCGTGAATGCAGTGTTTATGTACAAAATTAAGACAAAAATTCACTGTACCAAATGATAAAAGGAGTACTACAGATTATTTATTAAAAAAGTGAGTCGGTACGCGCTAATTTTTGTCCGGGGCGCACTTACGTCGATATACAGGGTGTTACAAAAAGGTACGGCCAAACTTTCAGGAAACATTCCTCACACCCAAAGAAAGAAAATGTGTTATGTGGACATGTGTCCGGAAACGCTTACTTTCCATGTTAGAGCTCATTTTATTACTTCTCTTCAAATCACATTAATCATGGAATGAAAACACACAGCAACAGAACGTACCAGTGTGACTTCAAACACTTTGTTACAGGAAATGTTCAAAATGTCCTCTGTTAGCGAGGATACATGCATCCACCCTCCGTCGCATGGAATCCCTGATGCGCTGATGCAGCCCTGGAGAATGGCGTATTGCATCACAGCCGTCCACAATACGAGCACGAAGAGTCTCTACATTTGGTACCGGGGTTGCGTAGACAAGAGCTTTCAAATGCCCCCATAAATGAAAGTCAAGAGGGTTGAGGTCAGGAGAGCGTGGAGGCCATGGAATTGGTCCGCCTCTACCAATCCATCGGTCGCCGAATCTGTTGTTGAGAAGCGTACGAACACTTCGACTGAAATGTGCAGGAGCTCCATCGTGCATGAACCACATGTTGTGTCGTACTTGTAAAGGCACATGTTCTAGCAGCACAGGTAGAGTCTCCCGTATGAAATCATGATAACGTGCTCCATCGAGCGTAGGGGGAAGAACATGGGGCCCAATCAAGACATCACCAACAATGCCTGGCCAAACGTTCGCAGAAAATCTGTGTTGATGACGATATTGCACAATTGCGTGCGGATTCTCGTCAGCCCACACACGTTGATTGTGAAAATTTACAATTTGATCACGTTGGAATGAAGCCTCATCCGTAAAGAGAACATTTGCACTGAAGTGAGGACTGACACATTGTTGGATGAACCATTCGCAGAAGTGTACCCGTGGAGGCCAATCAGCTGCTGATAGTGCCTGCACATGCTGTACATGGTACGGAAACAACTGGTTCTCCCGTAGCACTCTCCTTACAGTGACGTCGTCAACGTTACCTTGTACAGCAGCAACTTCTCTGACGCTGAAATTAGGGTTATCGTCAACTGCACGAAGAATTGCCTCGTCCATTGCAGGTGTCCTCGTCGTTCTAGGTCTTCCCCAGTCGCGAGTCATTGGCTGGAATGTTCCGTGCTCCCTAAGATGCCGATCAATTGCTTCGAACGTCTTCCTGTCGGGACACCTTCGTTCTGGAAATCTGTCTCGATACAAACGTACCGCGCCACGGCTATTGCCCCGTGCTAATCCATACATCAAATGCATCAAATGAGCATCTGCCAACTCCGCATTTGTAAACATTGCACTGACTGCAAAACCACGTTCGTGATGAACACTAACCTGTTGATGCTACGTACTGATGTGCTTGATGCTAGTACTGTAGAGCAATGAGTCGCATGTCAACACAAGCACCGAAGTCAACATTACCTTCCTTCAATTGGGCCAACCGGCGGTGAATCGAGGAAGTACAGTACATACTGACGAAACTAAAATGAGCTCTAACATGGAAATTAAGCGTTTCCGGACACATGTCCACATAACATCTTCTCTTTATTTGTGTGTGAGGAATGTTTCCTGAACGTTTGGCCGTATCTTTTTGTAACACCCTGTAGATCTATACTTCCTAATTGTGACTTAAATATACAAATTAAATATCAGTGTTGACAGTGAGCAACCCTGCGTTGATTTAAATCTGTTTTTACCATCTCATCAGTGCTGACTACTCCATCTGCTTTGCGTGAAGAGAGTGGGTTACCTATCCATCCACACACTGTATAAGAATGGAAAACGTTTTGTTCCATTCCACATTATCAAAAGCGATTTTCATATTTACCAACTTAATATACATTTGTTTATTATTCCTAAATTTCCGCTTTATTACTAGTCCAAAATTGCCCATCGAGTGCATCTAATCATTGCACACTCGAACTGTCTTTTCGTTGTCTGTTTTCAATAATTCTGTCCCTTTTTCGATAAAATAATTTCATTTTTACCGCAGTCAGCATTCAACGATTGTGCAGTAATTTTAACTATTCGCTCTTGCGTTCTTCGAAAGCGCAGTAAATACATTATTTTTAAAATAAATGGTATTCACGAATATTTATAATTCTTGCTCCGCCTTTTGATCTGATATCCATAACAGTTCCGCTGCTATTTCATCAGAGTTCGCGGAAACCTCATGAAATTCATAGGTAAGGGATGCATCTCCATTGTCATATTATCGTACTGTGTCCTCATTTTCATCATTTATTGTAGCTGCTGTCATCGTAGTAGCCAGTCTCGTCGGTATTTCCCACATGCTTGTAGTCCTCGGTCTGTCAACGCTTCCTGAATTTCTATACTCTGCTACTGCGTAGACTATCCTTCCTTTCTTTTTTCCGGTGGTATCCGCGCCATTATTCTTTTGGGCCACCTATCCAGACACTGTCTTAACCTGTGTACAAATCACCTTACACTCTTTCTTTCAATTGTCACTAAATCAGTAGTTTCAGATGCCATCATCTCTCCTATTTCTTGATTTCTCATCCGATACCTACTTGTTTGTGTTCTGTAATTTCCCATATTTCTGCTCCGTGTGGCTTTATACTTTCAACTACCGTTTCATATTTACATTTACATATATTCTCCGCAAGTCATTGTAAAATACATCGTATCAGTATTCCTGACTTTCTTTCCTATTCTATTCGCATATTGAGTGAGGGAAATAATTGTCTATAAGCCTCTGCACGTGCCCCAGTCTCTCTTATCTTATTCTCACGGTTCCTACGCGAGATATACAACGGTGGAAGCATAATGGTCGCACACTTATCTTCGAGTAGAGGTTCTCTAAATTTACCCTAGGCGGTTTCGCGAGCACTACGTCGTCTTTCTTTCAAGGATTCCATTTATGTTCCAAGAGCATTTCTGTTAAACTTTAGTATCGGCTATAGCGACCTGTTACGATCGCAGCGGCGCGCCCCTAAATCCATTTGATGTCTTTTGTCATGGTACTTTGACAAATCCAAACAGTGCAAAAGTACTCCAGAATTGATCGCGATAGCGCCCTGTACGCAATCTCTTTTACGGATGTATTCCATTTTTTGCAGAACCCTTCCAATAAAAGTCTTCCGTGCATCTTACCCAATAATGATTGTACGTGATCGTCCCATTTCATATCACTTCTTACTTGTTAGTATTGCTCCTAAATACTTGTAGGGCGTGACGTGCTGAAGACGTTCACTACTGATCTTGTAAGCAGATACTATCTAGTTCTTTCTCTTTGCTACCATCATTACCTGATATTTATCTACAGGTTGATTAAAAAAAACTGATTTCAGGCCGTGCAGGATTAGCGGAGCGGTCTAAGGCGCTGCAGTCGGCTGGTCCCGGCGGAGGTTCGAGTCCTCCCTCGGGCATGGGTGTGCGTTTGTCCTTAGGATAATTTAGGTTAAGTAGTGTGTAAGCTTGGGGACTGATGACCTTAGCAGTTAAGTCCCATAAGATTTCACACACATTTGAACATTTTTTTTGGAACAGATTTCAGTTGTTTATTCC